>NC_091168.1:48781111-48840011 GCF_040958095.1 Procambarus clarkii | reverse complement strand
CCTGTAACCATAGAGTTGTGTTGGAAATCCTGGGAAGGCTTCTGGTTGTAAACCTGGGTTTCGATGTTGTATACGGGTTGTAGTAGCGATGTGTGTGTTAATGGTTTGTTTAGTCGATCGTTGCCCCCCTGTCGATACTGTTGTACATACTCTTTAGGAATTATTAAGGTTTTTCGGACACATGGTTCAATCGTTTCTCTTAAGGAGCTCAAGGAGCTTGTGATGATTGTGTAATTATGCTGCTGATTCGACTGAATGTGGCTACGCTTCGGTTCGGTTTTACATGTGCAGGACGTAGTGCATAGTTTTGAGTAGGCTGTTATGTGTTGTCAAAATACAGCTCGTGAAATAGTTTAGCACCCCACTAACCCCCTCTCCCCCCCCCCATCACTTTGAAGCACTCGCTTCACTGTTTCATTAGTGGACATTTAGGTAAACATTTGAGTTCTGTGTCTTCCTGGAAGACATCCAAGATCACTGGAAAGTGCTTGATATCAATTACCCGGAACTTTAATGTATATATTATAGACAATAATCGTCATTGAAAGGTTCGTGGCAATGTGCCTGTTGTGTAAGCAGTCACGTGAAGAATCTATACAATTATTGTAAGATTTGTAAAAAGTTAATAAATGTAAAAATAGTTCAATCTTTCATTAATTTACCATATGACTATCCAAGTATTGGTATATTTTTCCATATATTGTTGCTATTTTATGAGGCGATTATTATTATTGTACACGGGCTCGCCATAGCCCGTGCTACATGGACACTTCGTCCTGAGTAGCTAAATCTTTAACAACAACATATTATTGTATTCCATCGTTTATATGGTATGCATTTTGCTAACATGCACTCACCTAGTTGTGATTGTGGGGGTTGAGCGTCGACTCTTTGGTCCTGCCTTGTTAAGATTACAAGATAATTTCGAAGTTATTGGCCGGTGTTGGGCCTACTAGATTCTAAGGAGGAGTTTTGTGGGGTGCTGTGGTGGTCGCTGGCACATTGCAGCAACCTGGTTAGAGATGCTCTCTTTATTGTGTCAGAGACCAGTTTACCTGCTGCCATGATAAACCTGTAACCATAGAGTTGTGTTGGAAATCCTGGGAAGGCTTCTGGTTGTAAACCTGGGTTTCGATGTTGTATACGGGTTGTAGTAGCGATGTGTGTGTTAATGGTTTGCTTAGTCGATCGTTGCCCGTTGATCGTTGATCGCTGTCGATACTGTTGTACATACTCTTTAGGAATTATTAAGGTTTTTCGGACACATGGTTCAATCGTTTCTCTTAAGGAGCTCAAGGAGCTTGTGATGATTGTGTAATTATGCTGCTGATTCGACTGAATGTGGCTACGCTTCGGTTCGGTTTTAAATGTGCAGGACGTAGTGCATAGTTTTGAGTAGGCTGTTATGTGTTGTCAAAATACAGCTCGTGAAATAGTTTAGCACCCCACTAACCCCCTCTCCCCCCCCCATCACTTTGAAGAACTCGCTTCACTGCTTCATTAGTGGACATTTAGGTTAACATTTGAGTTCTGTGTCTTCCTGGAAGACATCCAAGATCACTGGAAAGTGCTTGATATCAATTACCCGGAACTTTAATGTATATATTATAGACAATAATCGTCATTGAAAGGTTCGTGGCAATGTGCCTGTTGTGTAAGCAGTCACGTGAAGAATCTATACAATTATTGTAAGATTTGTAAAAAGTTAATAAATGTAAAATAGTTCAATCTTTCATTAATTTACCATATGACTATCCAATTATTGGTATATTTTTCCATATATTGTTGCTATTTTATGAGGCGATTATTATTATTGTACACGGGCTCGCCATAGCCCGTGCTACATGGACACTTCGTCCTGAGTAGCTAAATCTTTAACAACAACATATTATTGTATTCCATCGTTTATATGGTATGCATTTTGCTAACATGCACTCACCTAGTTGTGATTGTGGGGGTTGAGCGTCGACTCTTTGGTCCTGCCTTGTTAAGATTACAAGATAATTTCGAAGTTATTGGCCGGTGTTGGGCCTACTAGATTCTAAGGAGGAGTTTTGTGGGGTGCTGTGGTGGTCGCTGGCACATTGCAGCAACCTGGTTAGAGATGCTCTCTTTATTGTGTCAGAGACCAGTTTACCTGCTGCCATGATAAACCTGTAACCATAGAGTTGTGTTGGAAATCCTGGGAAGGCTTCTGGTTGTAAACCTGGGTTTCGATGTTGTATACGGGTTGTAGTAGCGATGTGTGTGTTAATGGTTTGTTTAGTCGATCGTTGCCCCCCTGTCGATACTGTTGTACATACTCTTTAGGAATTATTAAGGTTTTTCGGACACATGGTTCAATCGTTTCTCTTAAGGAGCTCAAGGAGCTTGTGATGATTGTGTAATTATGCTGCTGATTCGACTGAATGTGGCTACGCTTCGGTTCGGTTTTAAATGGGCTGGACGTAGTGCATAGTTTTGAGTAGGCTGTTATGTGTTGTCAAAATACAGCTCGTGAAATAGTTTAGCACCCCACTAACCCCCTCTCCCCCCCCCCCATCACTTTGAAGCACTCGCTTCACTGTTTCATTAGTGGACATTTAGGTAAACATTTGAGTTCTGTGTCTTCCTGGAAGACATCCAAGATCACTGGAAAGTGCTTGATATCAATTACCCGGAACTTTAATGTATATATTATAGACAATAATCGTCATTGAAAGGTTCGTGGCAATGTGCCTGTTGTGTAAGCAGTCACGTGAAGAATCTATACAATTATTGTAAGATTTGTAAAAAGTTAATAAATGTAAAAATAGTTCAATCTTTCATTAATTTACCATATGACTATCCAATTATTGGTATATTTTTCCATATATTGTTGCTATTTTATGAGGCGATTATTATTATTGTACACGGGCTCGCCATAGCCCGTGCTACATGGACACTTCGTCCTGAGTAGCTAAATCTTTAACAACAACATATTATTGTATTCCATCGTTTATATGGTATGCATTTTGCTAACATGCACTCACCTAGTTGTGATTGTGGGGGTTGAGCGTCGACTCTTTGGTCCTGCCTTGTTAAGATTACAAGATAATTTCGAAGTTATTGGCCGGTGTTGGGCCTACTAGATTCTAAGGAGGAGTTTTGTGGGGTGCTGTGGTGGTCGCTGGCACATTGCAGCAACCTGGTTAGAGATGCTCTCTTTATTGTGCCAGAGACCAGTTTACCTGCTGCCATGATAAACCTGTAACCATAGAGTTGTGTTGGAAATCCTGGGAAGGCTTCTGGTTGTAAACCTGGGTTTCGATGTTGTATACGGGTTGTAGTAGCGATGTGTGTGTTAATGGTTTGTTTAGTCGATCGTTGCCCCCCTGTCGATACTGTTGTACATACTCTTTAGGAATTATTAAGGTTTTTCGGACACATGGTTCAATCGTTTCTCTTAAGGAGCTCAAGGAGCTTGTGATGATTGTGTAATTATGCTGCTGATTCGACTGAATGTGGCTACGCTTCGGTTCGGTTTTAAATGTGCAGGACGTAGTGCATAGTTTTGAGTAGGCTGTTATGTGTTGTCAAAATACAGCTCGTGAAATAGTTTAGCACCCCACTAACCCCCTCTCCCCCCCCCCATCACTTTGAAGCACTCGCTTCACTGTTTCATTAGTGGACATTTAGGTAAACATTTGAGTTCTGTGTCTTCCTGGAAGACATCCAAGATCACTGGAAAGTGCTTGATATCAATTACCCGGAACTTTAATGTATATATTATAGACAATAATCGTCATTGAAAGGTTCGTGGCAATGTGCCTGTTGTGTAAGCAGTCACGTGAAGAATCTATACAATTATTGTAAGATTTGTAAAAAAGTTAATAAATGTAAAAATAGTTCAATCTTTCATTAATTTACCATATGACTATCCAATTATTGGTATATTTTTCCATATATTGTTGCTATTTTATGAGGCGATTATTATTATTGTACACGGGCTCGCCATAGCCCGTGCTACATGGACACTTCGTCCTGAGTAGCTAAATCTTTAACAACAACATATTATTGTATTCCATCGTTTATATGGTATGCATTTTGCTAACATGCACTCACCTAGTTGTGATTGTGGGGGTTGAGCGTCGACTCTTTGGTCCTGCCTTGTTAAGATTACAAGAAAATTTCGAAGTTATTGGCCGGTGTTGGGCCTACTAGATTCTAAGGAGGAGTTTTGTGGGGTGCTGTGGTGGTCGCTGGCACATTGCAGCAACCTGGTTAGAGATGCTCTCTTTATTGTGTCAGAGACTGCTGATTCGACTGAATGTGGCTACGCTTCGGTTCGGTTTTAAATGTGCAGGACGTAGTGCATAGTTTTGAGTAGGCTGTTATGTGTTGTCAAAATACAGCTCGTGAAATAGTTTAGCACCCCACTAACCCCCTCTCCCCCCCCCCCATCACTTTGAAGCACTCGCTTCACTGTTTCATTAGTGGACATTTAGGTAAACATTTGAGTTCTGTGTCTTCCTGGAAGACATCCAAGATCACTGGAAAGTGCTTGATATCAATTACCCGGAACTTTAATGTATATATTATAGACAATAATCGTCATTGAAAGGTTCGTGGCAATGTGCCTGTTGTGTAAGCAGTCACGTGAAGAATCTATACAATTATTGTAAGATTTGTAAAAAGTTAATAAATGTAAAATAGTTCAATCTTTCATTAATTTACCATATGACTATCCAATTATTGGTATATTTTTCCATATATTGTTGCTATTTTATGAGGCGATTAATATTATTGTACACGGGCTCGCCATAGCCCGTGCTACATGGACACTTCGTCCTGAGTAGCTAAATCTTTAACAACAACATATTATTGTATTCCATCGTTTATATGGTATGCATTTTGCTAACATGCACTCACCTAGTTGTGATTGTGGGGGTTGAGCGTCGACTCTTTGGTCCTGCCTTGTTAAGATTACAAGATAATTTCGAAGTTATTGGCCGGTGTTGGGCCTACTAGATTCTAAGGAGGAGTTTTGTGGGGTGCTGTGGTGGTCGCTGGCACATTGCAGCAACCTGGTTAGAGATGCTCTCTTTATTGTGTCAGAGACCAGTTTACCTGCTGCCATGATAAACCTGTAACCATAGAGTTGTGTTGGAAATCCTGGGAAGGCTTCTGGTTGTAAACCTGGGTTTCGATGTTGTATACGGGTTGTAGTAGCGATGTGTGTGTTAATGGTTTGTTTAGTCGATCGTTGCCCGTTGATCGTTGATCGCTGTCGATACTGTTGTACATACTCTTTAGGAATTATTAAGGTTTTTCGGACACATGGTTCAATCGTTTCTCTTAAGGAGCTCAAGGAGCTTGTGATGATTGTGTAATTATGCTGCTGATTCGACTGAATGTGGCTACGCTTCGGTTCGGTTTTAAATGTGCAGGACGTAGTGCATAGTTTTGAGTAGGCTGTTATGTGTTGTCAAAATACAGCTCGTGAAATAGTTTAGCACCCCACTAACCCCCTCTCCCCCCCCCCCCATCACTTTGAAGCACTCGCTTCACTGTTTCATTAGTGGATATTTAGGTAAACATTTGAGTTCTGTGTCTTCCTGGAAGACATCCAAGATCACTGGAAAGTGCTTGATATCAATTACCCGGAACTTTAATGTATATATTATAGACAATAATCGTCATTGAAAGGTTCGTGGCAATGTGCCTGTTGTGTAAGCAGTCACGTGAAGAATCTATACAATTATTGTAAGATTTGTAAAAAGTTAATAAATGTAAAAATAGTTCAATCTTTCATTAATTTACCATATGACTATCCAATTATTGGTATATTTTTCCATATATTGTTGCTATTTTATGAGGCGATTATTATTATTGTACACGGGCTCGCCATAGCCCGTGCTACATGGACACTTCGTCCTGAGTAGCTAAATCTTTAACAACAACATATTATTGTATTCCATCGTTTATATGGTATGCATTTTGCTAACATGCACTCACCTAGTTGTGATTGTGGGGGTTGAGCGTCGACTCTTTGGTCCTGCCTTGTTAAGATTACAAGATAATTTCGAAGTTATTGGCCGGTGTTGGGCCTACTAGATTCTAAGGAGGAGTTTTGTGGGGTGCTGTGGTGGTCGCTGGCACATTGCAGCAACCTGGTTAGAGATGCTCTCTTTATTGTGTCAGAGACCAGTTTACCTGCTGCCATGATAAACCTGTAACCATAGAGTTGTGTTGGAAATCCTGGGAAGGCTTCTGGTTGTAAACCTGGGTTTCGATGTTGTATACGGGTTGTAGTAGCGATGTGTGTGTTAATGGTTTGTTTAGTCGATCGTTGCCCCCCTGTCGATACTGTTGTACATACTCTTTAGGAATTATTAAGGTTTTTCGGACACATGGTTCAATCGTTTCTCTTAAGGAGCTCAAGGAGCTTGTGATGATTGTGTAATTATGCTGCTGATTCGACTGAATGTGGCTACGCTTCGGTTCGGTTTTAAATGTGCAGGACGTAGTGCATAGTTTTGAGTAGGCTGTTATGTGTTGTCAAAATACAGCTCGTGAAATAGTTTAGCACCCCACTAACCCCCTCTCCCCCCCCCCCATCACTTTGAAGCACTCGCTTCACTGTTTCATTAGTGGACATTTAGGTAAACATTTGAGTTCTGTGTCTTCCTGGAAGACATCCAAGATCACTGGAAAGTGCTTGATATCAATTACCCGGAACTTTAATGTATATATTATAGACAATAATCGTCATTGAAAGGTTCGTGGCAATGTGCCTGTTGTGTAAGCAGTCACGTGAAGAATCTATACAATTATTGTAAGATTTGTAAAAAGTTAATAAATGTAAAAATAGTTCAATCTTTTATTAATTTACCATATGACTATCCAATTATTGGTATATTTTTCCATATATTGTTGCTATTTTATGAGGCGATTATTATTATTGTACACGGGCTCGCCATAGCCCGTGCTACATGGACACTTCGTCCTGAGTAGCTAAATCTTTAACAACAACATATTATTGTATTCCATCGTTTATATGGTATGCATTTTGCTAACATGCACTCACCTAGTTGTGATTGTGGGGGTTGAGCGTGGACTCTTTGGTCCTGCCTTGTTAAGATTACAAGATAATTTCGAAGTTATTGGCCGGTGTTGGGCCTACTAGATTCTAAGGAGGAGTTTTGTGGGGTGCTGTGGTGGTCGCTGGCACATTGCAGCAACCTGGTTAGAGATGCTCTCTTTATTGTGTCAGAGACCAGTTTACCTGCTGCCATGATAAACCTGTAACCATAGAGTTGTGTTGGAAATCCTGGGAAGGCTTCTGGTTGTAAACCTGGGTTTCGATGTTGTATACGGGTTGTAGTAGCGATGTGTGTGTTAATGGTTTGTTTAGTCGATCGTTGCCCCCCTGTCGATACTGTTGTACATACTCTTTAGGAATTATTAAGGTTTTTCGGACACATGGTTCAATCGTTTCTCTTAAGGAGCTCAAGGAGCTTGTGATGATTGTGTAATTATGCTGCTGATTCGACTGAATGTGGCTACGCTTCGGTTCGGTTTTAAATGTGCAGGACGTAGTGCATAGTTTTGAGTAGGCTGTTATGTGTTGTCAAAATACAGCTCGTGAAATAGTTTAGCACCCCACTAACCCCCTCTCCCCCCCCCATCACTTTGAAGCACTCGCTTCACTGTTTCATTAGTGGACATTTAGGTAAACATTTGAGTTCTGTGTCTTCCTGGAAGACATCCAAGATCACTGGAAAGTGCTTGATATCAATTACCCGGAACTTTAATGTATATATTATAGACAATAATCGTCATTGAAAGGTTCGTGGCAATGTGCCTGTTGTGTAAGCAGTCACGTGAAGAATCTATACAATTATTGTAAGATTTGTAAAAAGTTAATAAATGTAAAAATAGTTCAATCTTTTATTAATTTACCATATGACTATCCAATTATTGGTATATTTTTCCATATATTGTTGCTATTTTATGAGGCGATTATTATTATTGTACACGGGCTCGCCATAGCCCGTGCTACATGGACACTTCGTCCTGAGTAGCTAAATCTTTAACAACAACATATTATTGTATTCCATCGTTTATATGGTATGCATTTTGCTAACATGCACTCACCTAGTTGTGATTGTGGGGGTTGAGCGTCGACTCTTTGGTCCTGCCTTGTTAAGATTACAAGATAATTTCGAAGTTATTGGCCGGTGTTGGGCCTACTAGATTCTAAGGAGGAGTTTTGTGGGGTGCTGTGGTGGTCGCTGGCACATTGCAGCAACCTGGTTAGAGATGCTCTCTTTATTGTGTCAGAGACCAGTTTACCTGCTGCCATGATAAACCTGTAACCATAGAGTTGTGTTGGAAATCCTGGGAAGGCTTCTGGTTGTAAACCTGGGTTTCGATGTTGTATACGGGTTGTAGTAGCGATGTGTGTGTTAATGGTTTGTTTAGTCGATCGTTGCCCCCCTGTCGATACTGTTGTACATACTCTTTAGGAATTATTAAGGTTTTTCGGACACATGGTTCAATCGTTTCTCTTAAGGAGCTTGTGATGATTGTGTAATTATGCTGCTGATTCGACTGAATGTGGCTACGCTTCGGTTCGGTTTTAAATGTGCAGGACTTAGTGCATAGTTTTGAGTAGGCTGTTATGTGTTGTCAAAATACAGCTCGTGAAATAGTTTAGCACCCCACTAACCCCCTCTCCCCCCCCCCATCACTTTGAAGCACTCGCTTCACTGTTTCATTAGTGGACATTTAGGTAAACATTTGAGTTCTGTGTCTTCCTGGAAGACATCCAAGATCACTGGAAAGTGCTTGATATCAATTACCCGGAACTTTAATGTATATATTATAGACAATAATCGTCATTGAAAGGTTCGTGGCAATGTGCCTGTTGTGTAAGCAGTCACGTGAAGAATCTATACAATTATTGTAAGATTTGTAAAAAGTTAATAAATGTAAAAATAGTTCAATCTTTCATTAATTTACCATATGACTATCCAATTATTGGTATATTTTTCCATATATTGTTGCTATTTTATGAGGCGATTATTATTATTGTACACGGGCTCGCCATAGCCCGTGCTACATGGACACTTCGTCCTGAGTAGCTAAATCTTTAACAACAACATATTATTGTATTCCATCGTTTATATGGTATGCATTTTGCTAACATGCACTCACCTAGTTGTGATTGTGGGGGTTGAGCGTCGACTCTTTGGTCCTGCCTTGTTAAGATTACAAGATAATTTCGAAGTTATTGGCCGGTGTTGGGCCTACTAGATTCTAAGGAGGAGTTTTGTGGGGTGCTGTGGTGGTCGCTGGCACATTGCAGCAACCTGGTTAGAGATGCTCTCTTTATTGTGTCAGAGACCAGTTTACCTGCTGCCATGATAAACCTGTAACCATAGAGTTGTGTTGGAAATCCTGGGAAGGCTTCTGGTTGTAAACCTGGGTTTCGATGTTGTATACGGGTTGTAGTAGCGATGTGTGTGTTAATGGTTTGTTTAGTCGATCGTTGCCCCCCTGTCGATACTGTTGTACATACTCTTTAGGAATTATTAAGGTTTTTCGGACACATGGTTCAATCGTTTCTCTTAAGGAGCTCAAGGAGCTTGTGATGATTGTGTAATTATGCTGCTGATTCGACTGAATGTGGCTACGCTTCGGTTCGGTTTTAAATGTGCAGGACGTAGTGCATAGTTTTGAGTAGGCTGTTATGTGTTGTCAAAATACAGCTCGTGAAATAGTTTAGCACCCCACTAACCCCCTCTCCCCCCCCCATCACTTTGAAGCACTCGCTTCACTGTTTCATTAGTGGACATTTAGGTAAACATTTGAGTACTGTGTCTTCCTGGAAGACATCCAAGATCACTGGAAAGTGCTTGATATCAATTACCCGGAACTTTAATGTATATATTATAGACAATAATCGTCATTGAAAGGTTCGTGGCAATGTGCCTGTTGTGTAAGCAGTCACGTGAAGAATCTATACAATTATTGTAAGATTTGTAAAAAGTTAATAAATGTAAAAATAGTTCAATCTTTTATTAATTTACCATATGACTATCCAATTATTGGTATATTTTTCCATATATTGTTGCTATTTTATGAGGCGATTATTATTATTGTACACGGGCTCGCCATAGCCCGTGCTACATGGACACTTCGTCCTGAGTAGCTAAATCTTTAACAACAACATATTATTGTATTCCATCGTTTATATGGTATGCATTTTGCTAACATGCACTCACCTAGTTGTGATTGTGGGGGTTGAGCGTCGACTCTTTGGTCCTGCCTTGTTAAGATTACAAGATAATTTCGAAGTTATTGGCCGGTGTTGGGCCTACTAGATTCTAAGGAGGAGTTTTGTGGGGTGCTGTGGTGGTCGCTGGCACATTGCAGCAACCTGGTTAGAGATGCTCTCTTTATTGTGTCAGAGACCAGTTTACCTGCTGCCATGATAAACCTGTAACCATAGAGTTGTGTTGGAAATCCTGGGAAGGCTTCTGGTTGTAAACCTGGGTTTCGATGTTGTATACGGGTTGTAGTAGCGATGTGTGTGTTAATGGTTTGTTTAGTCGATCGTTGCCCCCCTGTCGATACTGTTGTACATACTCTTTAGGAATTATTAAGGTTTTTCGGACACATGGTTCAATCGTTTCTCTTAAGGAGCTCAAGGAGCTTGTGATGATTGTGTAATTATGCTGCTGATTCGACTGAATGTGGCTACGCTTCGGTTCGGTTTTAAATGTGCAGGACGTAGAGCATAGTTTTGAGTAGGCTGTTATGTGTTGTCAAAATACAGCTCGTGAAATAGTTTAGCACCCCACTAACCCCCTCTCCCCCCCCCCATCACTTTGAAGCACTCGCTTCACTGTTTCATTAGTGGACATTTAGGTAAACATTTGAGTTCTGTGTCTTCCTGGAAGACATCCAAGATCACTGGAAAGTGCTTGATATCAATTACCCGGAACTTTAATGTATATATTATAGACAATAATCGTCATTGAAAGGTTCGTGGCAATGTGCCTGTTGTGTAAGCAGTCACGTGAAGAATCTATACAATTATTGTAAGATTTGTAAAAAGTTAATAAATGTAAAAATAGTTCAATCTTTTATTAATTTACCATATGACTATCCAATTATTCGTATATTTTTCCATATATTGTTGCTATTTTATGAGGCGATTATTATTATTGTACACGGGCTCGCCATAGCCCGTGCTACATGGACACTTCGTCCTGAGTAGCTAAATCTTTAACAACAACATATTATTGTATTCCATCGTTTATATGGTATGCATTTTGCTAACATGCACTCACCTAGTTGTGATTGTGGGGGTTGAGCGTCGACTCTTTGGTCCTGCCTTGTTAAGATTACAAGATAATTTCGAAGTTATTGGCCGGTGTTGGGCCTACTAGATTCTAAGGAGGAGTTTTGTGGGGTGCTGTGGTGGTCGCTGGCACATTGCAGCAACCTGGTTAGAGATGCTCTCTTTATTGTGTCAGAGACCAGTTTACCTGCTGCCATGATAAACCTGTAACCATAGAGTTGTGTTGGAAATCCTGGGAAGGCTTCTGGTTGTAAACCTGGGTTTCGATGTTGTATACGGGTTGTAGTAGCGATGTGTGTGTTAATGGTTTGTTTAGTCGATCGTTGCCCCCCTGTCGATACTGTTGTACATACTCTTTAGGAATTATTAAGGTTTTTCGGACACATGGTTCAATCGTTTCTCTTAAGGAGCTCAAGGAGCTTGTGATGATTGTGTAATTATGCTGCTGATTCGACTGAATGTGGCTACGCTTCGGTTCGGTTTTAAATGTGCAGGACGTAGAGCATAGTTTTGAGTAGGCTGTTATGTGTTGTCAAAATACAGCTCGTGAAATAGTTTAGCACCCCACTAACCCCCTCTCCCCCCCCCCCATCACTTTGAAGCACTCGCTTCACTGTTTCATTAGTGGACATTTAGGTAAACATTTGAGTTCTGTGTCTTCCTGGAAGACATCCAAGATCACTGGAAAGTGGTTGATATCAATTACCCGGAACTTTAATGTATATATTATAGACAATAATCGTCATTGAAAGGTTCGTGGCAATGTGCCTGTTGTGTAAGCAGTCACGTGAAGAATCTATACAATTATTGTAAGATTTGTAAAAAGTTAATAAATGTAAAAATAGTTCAATCTTTTATTAATTTACCATATGACTATCCAATTATTCGTATATTTTTCCATATATTGTTGCTATTTTATGAGGCGATTATTATTATTGTACACGGGCTCGCCATAGCCCGTGCTACATGGACACTTCGTCCTGAGTAGCTAAATCTTTAACAACAACATATTATTGTATTCCATCGTTTATATGGTATGCATTTTGCTAACATGCACTCACCTAGTTGTGATTGTGGGGGTTGAGCGTCGACTCTTTGGTCCTGCCTTGTTAAGATTACAAGATAATTTCGAAGTTATTGGCCGGTGTTGGGCCTACTAGATTCTAAGGAGGAGTTTTGTGGGGTGCTGTGGTGGTCGCTGGCACATTGCAGCAACCTGGTTAGAGATGCTCTCTTTATTGTGTCAGAGACTGCTGATTCGACTGAATGTGGCTACGCTTCGGTTCGGTTTTAAATGTGCAGGACGTAGTGCATAGTTTTGAGTAGGCTGTTATGTGTTGTCAAAATACAGCTCGTGAAATAGTTTAGCACCCCACTAACCCCCTCTCCCCCCCCCCATCACTTTGAAGCACTCGCTTCACTGTTTCATTAGTGGACATTTAGGTAAACATTTGAGTTCTGTGTCTTCCTGGAAGACATCCAAGATCACTGGAAAGTGCTTGATATCAATTACCCGGAACTTTAATGTATATATTATAGACAATAATCGTCATTGAAAGGTTCGTGGCAATGTGCCTGTTGTGTAAGCAGTCACGTGAAGAATCTATACAATTATTGTAAGATTTGTAAAAAGTTAATAAATGTAAAAATAGTTCAATCTTTTATTAATTTACCATATGACTATCCAATTATTGGTATATTTTTCCATATATTGTTGCTATTTTATGAGGCGATTATTATTATTGTACACGGGCTCGCCATAGCCCGTGCTACATGGACACTTCGTCCTGAGTAGCTAAATCTTTAACAACAACATATTATTGTATTCCATCGTTTATATGGTATGCATTTTGCTAACATGCACTCACCTAGTTGTGATTGTGGGGGTTGAGCGTGGACTCTTTGGTCCTGCCTTGTTAAGATTACAAGATAATTTCGAAGTTATTGGCCGGTGTTGGGCCTACTAGATTCTAAGGAGGAGTTTTGTGGGGTGCTGTGGTGGTCGCTGGCACATTGCAGCAACCTGGTTAGAGATGCTCTCTTTATTGTGTCAGAGACCAGTTTACCTGCTGCCATGATAAACCTGTAACCATAGAGTTGTGTTGGAAATCCTGGGAAGGCTTCTGGTTGTAAACCTGGGTTTCGATGTTGTATACGGGTTGTAGTAGCGATGTGTGTGTTAATGGTTTGTTTAGTCGATCGTTGCCCCCCTGTCGATACTGTTGTACATACTCTTTAGGAATTATTAAGGTTTTTCGGACACATGGTTCAATCGTTTCTCTTAAGGAGCTCAAGGAGCTTGTGATGATTGTGTAATTATGCTGCTGATTCGACTGAATGTGGCTACGCTTCGGTTCGGTTTTAAATGTGCAGGACGTAGTGCATAGTTTTGAGTAGGCTGTTATGTGTTGTCAAAATACAGCTCGTGAAATAGTTTAGCACCCCACTAACCCCCTCTCCCCCCCCCCCATCACTTTGAAGCACTCGCTTCACTGTTTCATTAGTGGACATTTAGGTAAACATTTGAGTTCTGTGTCTTCCTGGAAGACATCCAAGATCACTGGAAAGTGCTTGATATCAATTACCCGGAACTTTAATGTATATATTATAGACAATAATCGTCATTGAAAGGTTCGTGGCAATGTGCCTGTTGTGTAAGCAGTCACGTGAAGAATCTATACAATTATTGTAAGATTTGTAAAAAGTTAATAAATGTAAAAATAGTTCAATCTTTTATTAATTTACCATATGACTATCCAATTATTGGTATATTTTTCCATATATTGTTGCTATTTTATGAGGCGATTATTATTATTGTACACGGGCTCGCCATAGCCCGTGCTACATGGACACTTCGTCCTGAGTAGCTAAATCTTTAACAACAACATATTATTGTATTCCATCGTTTATATGGTATGCATTTTGCTAACATGCACTCACCTAGTTGTGATTGTGGGGGTTGAGCGTCGACTCTTTGGTCCTGCCTTGTTAAGATTACAAGATAATTTCGAAGTTATTGGCCGGTGTTGGGCCTACTAGATTCTAAGGAGGAGTTTTGTGGGGTGCTGTGGTGGTCGCTGGCACATTGCAGCAACCTGGTTAGAGATGCTCTCTTTATTGTGTCAGAGACCAGTTTACCTGCTGCCATGATAAACCTGTAACCATAGAGTTGTGTTGGAAATCCTGGGAAGGCTTCTGGTTGTAAACCTGGGTTTCGATGTTGTATACGGGTTGTAGTAGCGATGTGTGTGTTAATGGTTTGTTTAGTCGATCGTTGCCCCCCTGTCGATACTGTTGTACATACTCTTTAGGAATTATTAAGGTTTTTCGGACACATGGTTCAATCGTTTCTCTTAAGGAGCTCAAGGAGCTTGTGATGATTGTGTAATTATGCTGCTGATTCGACTGAATGTGGCTACGCTTCGGTTCGGTTTTAAATGTGCAGGACGTAGTGCATAGTTTTGAGTAGGCTGTTATGTGTTGTCAAAATACAGCTCGTGAAATAGTTTAGCACCCCACTAACCCCCTCCCCCCCCCCCCATCACTTTGAAGCACTCGCTTCACTGTTTCATTAGTGGACATTTAGGTAAACATTTGAGTTCTGTGTCTTCCTGGAAGACATCCAAGATCACTGGAAAGTGCTTGATATCAATTACCCGGAACTTTAATGTATATATTATAGACAATAATCGTCATTGAAAGGTTCGTGGCAATGTGCCTGTTGTGTAAGCAGTCACGTGAAGAATCTATACAATTATTGTAAGATTTGTAAAAAGTTAATAAATGTAAAAATAGTTCAATCTTTTATTAATTTACCATATGACTATCCAATTATTCGTATATTTTTCCATATATTGTTGCTATTTTATGAGGCGATTATTATTATTGTACACGGGCTCGCCATAGCCCGTGCTACATGGACACTTCGTCCTGAGTAGCTAAATCTTTAACAACAACATATTATTGTATTCCATCGTTTATATGGTATGCATTTTGCTAACATGCACTCACCTAGTTGTGATTGTGGGGGTTGAGCGTCGACTCTTTGGTCCTGCCTTGTTAAGATTACAAGATAATTTCGAAGTTATTGGCCGGTGTTGGGCCTACTAGATTCTAAGGAGGAGTTTTGTGGGGTGCTGTGGTGGTCGCTGGCACATTGCAGCAACCTGGTTAGAGATGCTCTCTTTATTGTGTCAGAGACTGCTGATTCGACTGAATGTGGCTACGCTTCGGTTCGGTTTTAAATGTGCAGGACGTAGTGCATAGTTTTGAGTAGGCTGTTATGTGTTGTCAAAATACAGCTCGTGAAATAGTTTAGCACCCCACTAACCCCCTCTCCCCCCCCCCCATCACTTTGAAGCACTCGCTTCACTGTTTCATTAGTGGACATTTAGGTAAACATTTGAGTTCTGTGTCTTCCTGGAAGACATCCAAGATCACTGGAAAGTGCTTGATATCAATTACCCGGAACTTTAATGTATATATTATAGACAATAATCGTCAATGAAAGGTTCGTGGCAATGTGCCTGTTGTGTAAGCAGTCACGTGAAGAATCTATACAATTATTGTAAGATTTGTAAAAAGTTAATAAATGTAAAAATAGTTCAATCTTTTATTAATTTACCATATGACTATCCAATTATTGGTATATTTTTCCATATATTGTTGCTATTTTATGAGGCGATTATTATTATTGTACACGGGCTCGCCATAGCCCGTGCTACATGGACACTTCGTCCTGAGTAGCTAAATCTTTAACAACAACATATTATTGTATTCCATCGTTTATATGGTATGCATTTTGCTAACATGCACTCACCTAGTTGTGATTGTGGGGGTTGAGCGTCGACTCTTTGGTCCTGCCTTGTTAAGATTACAAGATAATTTCGAAGTTATTGGCCGGTGTTGGGCCTACTAGATTCTAAGGAGGAGTTTTGTGGGGTGCTGTGGTGGTCGCTGGCACATTGCAGCAACCTGGTTAGAGATGCTCTCTTTATTGTGTCAGAGACCAGTTTACCTGCTGCCATGATAAACCTGTAACCATAGAGTTGTGTTGGAAATCCTGGGAAGGCTTCTGGTTGTAAACCTGGGTTTCGATGTTGTATACGGGTTGTAGTAGCGATGTGTGTGTTAATGGTTTGTTTAGTCGATCGTTGCCCCCCTGTCGATACTGTTGTACATACTCTTTAGGAATTATTAAGGTTTTTCGGACACATGGTTCAATCGTTTCTCTTAAGGAGCTCAAGGAGCTTGTGATGATTGTGTAATTATGCTGCTGATTCGACTGAATGTGGCTACGCTTCGGTTCGGTTTTAAATGTGCAGGACTTAGTGCATAGTTTTGAGTAGGCTGTTATGTGTTGTCAAAATACAGCTCGTGAAATAGTTTAGCACCCCACTAACCCCCTCTCCCCCCCCCCCCATCACTTTGAAGCACTCGCTTCACTGTTTCATTAGTGGACATTTAGGTAAACATTTGAGTTCTGTGTCTTCCTGGAAGACATCCAAGATCACTGGAAAGTGCTTGATATCAATTACCCGGAACTTTAATGTATATATTATAGACAATAATCGTCATTGAAAGGTTCGTGGCAATGTGCCTGTTGTGTAAGCAGTCACGTGAAGAATCTATACAATTATTGTAAGATTTGTAAAAAGTTAATAAATGTAAAAATAGTTCAATCTTTCATTAATTTACCATATGACTATCCAATTATTGGTATATTTTTCCATATATTGTTGCTATTTTATGAGGCGATTATTATTATTGTACACGGGCTCGCCATAGCCCGTGCTACATGGACACTTCGTCCTGAGTAGCTAAATCTTTAACAACAACATATTATTGTATTCCATCGTTTATATGGTATGCATTTTGCTAACATGCACTCACCTAGTTGTGATTGTGGGGGTTGAGCGTCGACTCTTTGGTCCTGCCTTGTTAAGATTACAAGATAATTTCGAAGTTATTGGCCGGTGTTGGGCCTACTAGATTCTAAGGAGGAGTTTTGTGGGGTGCTGTGGTGGTCGCTGGCACATTGCAGCAACCTGGTTAGAGATGCTCTCTTTATTGTGTCAGAGACCAGTTTACCTGCTGCCATGATAAACCTGTAACCATAGAGTTGTGTTGGAAATCCTGGGAAGGCTTCTGGTTGTAAACCTGGGTTTCGATGTTGTATACGGGTTGTAGTAGCGATGTGTGTGTTAATGGTTTGTTTAGTCGATCGTTGCCCCCCTGTCGATACTGTTGTACATACTCTTTAGGAATTATTAAGGTTTTTCGGACACATGGTTCAATCGTTTCTCTTAAGGAGCTCAAGGAGCTTGTGATGATTGTGTAATTATGCTGCTGATTCGACTGAATGTGGCTACGCTTCGGTTCGGTTTTAAATGTGCAGGACGTAGTGCATAGTTTTGAGTAGGCTGTTATGTGTTGTCAAAATACAGCTCGTGAAATAGTTTAGCACCCCACTAACCCCCTCTCCCCCCCCCCCCCATCACTTTGAAGCACTCGCTTCACTGTTTCATTAGTGGACATTTAGGTAAACATTTGAGTTCTGTGTCTTCCTGGAAGACATCCAAGATCACTGGAAAGTGCTTGATATCAATTACCCGGAACTTTAATGTATATATTATAGACAATAATCGTCATTGAAAGGTTCGTGGCAATGTGCCTGTTGTGTAAGCAGTCACGTGAAGAATCTATACAATTATTGTAAGATTTGTAAAAAGTTAATAAATGTAAAAATAGTTCAATCTTTTATTAATTTACCATATGACTATCCAATTATTGGTATATTTTTCCATATAGTGTTGCTATTTTATGAGGCGATTATTATTATAGGTACCGGGCTCGCCATAGCCCGTGCTACATGGACACTTCGTCCTGAGTAGCTAAATCTTTAACAACAACATATTATTGTATTCCATCGTTTATATGGTATGCATTTTGCTAACATGCACTCACCTAGTTGTGATTGTGGGGGTTGAGCGTCGACTCTTTGGTCCTGCCTTGTTAAGATTACAAGATAATTTCGAAGTTATTGGCCGGTGTTGGGCCTACTAGATTCTAAGGAGGAGTTTTGTGGGGTGCTGTGGTGGTCGCTGGCACATTGCAGCAACCTGGTTAGAGATGCTCTCTTTATTGTGTCAGAGACCAGTTTACCTGCTGCCATGATAAACCTGTAACCATAGAGTTGTGTTGGAAATCCTGGGAAGGCTTCTGGTTGTAAACCTGGGTTTCGATGTTGTATACGGGTTGTAGTAGCGATGTGTGTGTTAATGGTTTGTTTAGTCGATCGTTGCCCCCCTGTCGATACTGTTGTACATACTCTTTAGGAATTATTAAGGTTTTTCGGACACATGGTTCAATCGTTTCTCTTAAGGAGCTCAAGGAGCTTGTGATGATTGTGTAATTATGCTGCTGATTCGACTGAATGTGGCTACGCTTCGGTTCGGTTTTAAATGTGCAGGACGTAGTGCATAGTTTTGAGTAGGCTGTTATGTGTTGTCAAAATACAGCTCGTGAAATAGTTTAGCACCCCACTAACCCCCTCTCCCCCCCCCCCATCACTTTGAAGCACTCGCTTCACTGTTTCATTAGTGGACATTTAGGTAAACATTTGAGTTCTGTGTCTTCCTGGAAGACATCCAAGATCACTGGAAAGTGCTTGATATCAATTACCCGGAACTTTAATGTATATATTATAGACAATAATCGTCATTGAAAGGTTCGTGGCAATGTGCCTGTTGTGTAAGCAGTCACGTGAAGAATCTATACAATTATTGTAAGATTTGTAAAAAGTTAATAAATGTAAAAATAGTTCAATCTTTTATTAATTTACCATATGACTATCCAATTATTGGTATATTTTTCCATATATTGTTGCTATTTTATGAGGCGATTATTATTATTGTACACGGGCTCGCCATAGCCCGTGCTACATGGACACTTCGTCCTGAGTAGCTAAATCTTTAACAACAACATATTATTGTATTCCATCGTTTATATGGTATGCATTTTGCTAACATGCACTCACCTAGTTGTGATTGTGGGGGTTGAGCGTGGACTCTTTGGTCCTGCCTTGTTAAGATTACAAGATAATTTCGAAGTTATTGGCCGGTGTTGGGCCTACTAGATTCTAAGGAGGAGTTTTGTGGGGTGCTGTGGTGGTCGCTGGCACATTGCAGCAACCTGGTTAGAGATGCTCTCTTTATTGTGTCAGAGACTGCTGATTCGACTGAATGTGGCTACGCTTCGGTTCGGTTTTAAATGTGCAGGACGTAGTGCATAGTTTTGAGTAGGCTGTTATGTGTTGTCAAAATACAGCTCGTGAAATAGTTTAGCACCCCACTAACCCCCTCTCCCCCCCCCCCCCATCACTTTGAAGCACTCGCTTCACTGTTTCATTAGTGGACATTTAGGTAAACATTTGAGTTCTGTGTCTTCCTGGAAGACATCCAAGATCACTGGAAAGTGCTTGATATCAATTACCCGGAACTTTAATGTATATATTATAGACAATAATCGTCATTGAAAGGTTCGTGGCAATGTGCCTGTTGTGTAAGCAGTCACGTGAAGAATCTATACAATTATTGTAAGATTTGTAAAAAGTTAATAAATGTAAAAATAGTTCAATCTTTCATTAATTTACCATATGACTATCCAATTATTGGTATATTTTTCCATATATTGTTGCTATTTTATGAGGCGATTATTATGTTTGTACACGGGCTCGCCATAGCCCGTGCTACATGGACACTTCGTCCTGAGTAGCTAAATCTTTAACAACAACATATTATTGTATTCCATCGTTTATATGGTATGCATTTTGCTAACATGCACTCACCTAGTTGTGATTGTGGGGGTTGAGCGTCGACTCTTTGGTCCTGCCTTGTTAAGATTACAAGATAATTTCGAAGTTATTGGCCGGTGTTGGGCCTACTAGATTCTAAGGAGGAGTTTTGTGGGGTGCTGTGGTGGTCGCTGGCACATTGCAGCAACCTGGTTAGAGATGCTCTCTTTATTGTGTCAGAGACCAGTTTACCTGCTGCCATGATAAACCTGTAACCATAGAGTTGTGTTGGAAATCCTGGGAAGGCTTCTGGTTGTAAACCTGGGTTTCGATGTTGTATATGGGTTGTAGTAGCGATGTGTGTGTTAATGGTTTGTTTAGTCGATCGTTGCCCCCCTGTCGATACTGTTGTACATACTCTTTAGGAATTATTAAGGTTTTTCGGACACATGGTTCAATCGTTTCTCTTAAGGAGCTCAAGGAGCTTGTGATGATTGTGTAATTATGCTGCTGATTCGACTGAATGTGGCTACGCTTCGGTTCGGTTTTAAATGTGCAGGACGTAGTGCATAGTTTTGAGTAGGCTGTTATGTGTTGTCAAAATACAGCTCGTGAAATAGTTTAGCACCCCACTAACCCCCTCTCCCCCCCCCCATCACTTTGAAGCACTCGCTTCACTGTTTCATTAGTGGACATTTAGGTAAACATTTGAGTTCTGTGTCTTCCTGGAAGACATCCAAGATCACTGGAAAGTGCTTGATATCAATTACCCGGAACTTTAATGTATATATTATAGACAATAATCGTCATTGAAAGGTTCGTGGCAATGTGCCTGTTGTGTAAGCAGTCACGTGAAGAATCTATACAATTATTGTAAGATTTGTAAAAAGTTAATAAATGTAAAAATAGTTCAATCTTTTATTAATTTACCATATGACTATCCAATTATTGGTATATTTTTCCATATAGTGTTGCTATTTTATGAGGCGATTATTATTATAGGTACACGGGCTCGCCATAGCCCGTGCTACATGGACACTTCGTCCTGAGTAGCTAAATCTTTAACAACAACATATTATTGTATTCCATCGTTTATATGGTATGCATTTTGCTAACATGCACTCACCTAGTTGTGATTGTGGGGGTTGAGCGTCGACTCTTTGGTCCTGCCTTGTTAAGATTACAAGATAATTTCGAAGTTATTGGCAGGTGTTGGGCCTACTAGATTCTAAGGAGGAGTTTTGTGGGGTGCTGTGGTGGTCGCTGGCACATTGCAGCAACCTGGTTAGAGATGCTCTCTTTATTGTGTCAGAGACCAGTTTACCTGCTGCCATGATAAACCTGTAACCATAGAGTTGTGTTGGAAATCCTGGGAAGGCTTCTGGTTGTAAACCTGGGTTTCGATGTTGTATACGGGTTGTAGTAGCGATGTGTGTGTTAATGGTTTGTTTAGTCGATCGTTGCCCCCCTGTCGATACTGTTGTACATACTCTTTAGGAATTATTAAGGTTTTTCGGACACATGGTTCAATCGTTTCTCTTAAGGAGCTCAAGGAGCTTGTGATGATTGTGTAATTATGCTGCTGATTCGACTGAATGTGGCTACGCTTCGGTTCGGTTTTAAATGTGCAGGACGTAGTGCATAGTTTTGAGTAGGCTGTTATGTGTTGTCAAAATACAGCTCGTGAAATAGTTTAGCACCCCACTAACCCCCTCTCCCCCCCCCCATCACTTTGAAGCACTCGCTTCACTGTTTCATTAGTGGACATTTAGGTAAACATTTGAGTTCTGTGTCTTCCTGGAAGACATCCAAGATCACTGGAAAGTGCTTGATATCAATTACCCGGAACTTTAATGTATATATTATAGACAATAATCGTCATTGAAAGGTTCGTGGCAATGTGCCTGTTGTGTAAGCAGTCACGTGAAGAATCTATACAATTATTGTAAGATTTGTAAAAAGTTAATAAATGTAAAAATAGTTCAATCTTTTATTAATTTACCATATGACTATCCAATTATTGGTATATTTTTCCATATAGTGTTGCTATTTTATGAGCCGATTATTATTATAGGTACACGGGCTCGCCATAGCCCGTGCTACATGGACACTTCGTCCTGAGTAGCTTAATCTTTAACAACAACATATTATTGTATTCCATCGTTTATATGGTATGCATTTTGCTAACATGCACTCACCTAGTTGTGATTGTGGGGGTTGAGCATCGACTCTTTGGTCCTGCCTTGTTAAGATTACAAGATAATTTCGAAGTTATTGGCCGGTGTTGGGCCTACTAGATTCTAAGGAGGAGTTTTGTGGGGTGCTGTGGTGGTCGCTGGCACATTGCAGCAACCTGGTTAGAGATGCTCTCTTTATTGTGTCAGAGACCAGTTTACCTGCTGCCATGATAAACCTGTAACCATAGAGTTGTGTTGGAAATCCTGGGAAGGCTTCTGGTTGTAAACCTGGGTTTCGATGTTGTATACGGGTTGTAGTAGCGATGTGTGTGTTAATGGTTTGTTTAGTCGATCGTTGCCCCCCTGTCGATACTGTTGTACATACTCTTTAGGAATTATTAAGGTTTTTCGGACACATGGTTCAATCGTTTCTCTTAAGGAGCTCAAGGAGCTTGTGATGATTGTGTAATTATGCTGCTGATTCGACTGAATGTGGCTACGCTTCGGTTCGGTTTTAAATGTGCAGGACGTAGTGCATAGTTTTGAGTAGGCTGTTATGTGTTGTCAAAATACAGCTCGTGAAATAGTTTAGCACCCCACTAACCCCCTCTCCCCCCCCCATCACTTTGAAGCACTCGCTTCACTGTTTCATTAGTGGACATTTAGGTAAACATTTGAGTTCTGTGTCTTCCTGGAAGACATCCAAGATCACTGGAAAGTGCTTGATATCAATTACCCGGAACTTTAATGTATATATTATAGACAATAATCGTCATTGAAAGGTTCGTGGCAATGTGCCTGTTGTGTAAGCAGTCACGTGAAGAATCTATACAATTATTGTAAGATTTGTAAAAAGTTAATAAATGTAAAAATAGTTCAATCTTTTATTAATTTACCATATGACTATCCAATTATTCGTATATTTTTCCATATATTGTTGCTATTTTATGAGGCGATTATTATTATTGTACACGGGCTCGCCATAGCCCGTGCTACATGGACACTTCGTCCTGAGTAGCTAAATCTTTAACAACAACATATTATTGTATTCCATCGTTTATATGGTATGCATTTTGCTAACATGCACTCACCTAGTTGTGATTGTGGGGGTTGAGCGTCGACTCTTTGGTCCTGCCTTGTTAAGATTACAAGATAATTTCGAAGTTATTGGCCGGTGTTGGGCCTACTAGATTCTAAGGAGGAGTTTTGTGGGGTGCTGTGGTGGTCGCTGGCACATTGCAGCAACCTGGTTAGAGATGCTCTCTTTATTGTGTCAGAGACTGCTGATTCGACTGAATGTGGCTACGCTTCGGTTCGGTTTTAAATGTGCAGGACGTAGTGCATAGTTTTGAGTAGGCTGTTATGTGTTGTCAAAATACAGCTCGTGAAATAGTTTAGCACCCCACTAACCCCCTCTCCCCCCCCCCATCACTTTGAAGCACTCGCTTCACTGTTTCATTAGTGGACATTTAGGTAAACATTTGAGTTCTGTGTCTTCCTGGAAGACATCCAAGATCACTGGAAAGTGCTTGATATCAATTACCCGGAACTTTAATGTATATATTATAGACAATAATCGTCATTGAAAGGTTCGTGGCAATGTGCCTGTTGTGTAAGCAGTCACGTGAAGAATCTATACAATTATTGTAAGATTTGTAAAAAGTTAATAAATGTAAAAATAGTTCAATCTTTCATTAATTTACCATATGACTATCCAATTATTGGTATATTTTTCCATATATTGTTGCTATTTTATGAGGCGATTATTATGTTTGTACACGGGCTCGCCATAGCCCGTGCTACATGGACACTTCGTCCTGAGTAGCTAAATCTTTAACAACAACATATTATTGTATTCCATCGTTTATATGGTATGCATTTTGCTAACATGCACTCACCTAGTTGTGATTGTGGGGGTTGAGCGTCGACTCTTTGGTCCTGCCTTGTTAAGATTACAAGATAATTTCGAAGTTATTGGCCGGTGTTGGGCCTACTAGATTCTAAGGAGGAGTTTTGTGGGGTGCTGTGGTGGTCGCTGGCACATTGCAGCAACCTGGTTAGAGATGCTCTCTTTATTGTGTCAGAGACCAGTTTACCTGCTGCCATGATAAACCTGTAACCATAGAGTTGTGTTGAAAATCCTGGGAAGGCTTCTGGTTGTAAACCTGGGTTTCGATGTTGTATACGGGTTGTAGTAGCGATGTGTGTGTTAATGGTTTGTTTAGTCGATCGTTGCCCCCCTGTCGATACTGTTGTACATACTCTTTAGGAATTATTAAGGTTTTTCGGACACATGGTTCAATCGTTTCTCTTAGGGAGCTCAAGGAGCTTGTGATGATTGTGTAATTATGCTGCTGATTCGACTGAATGTGGCTACGCTTCGGTTCGGTTTTAAATGTGCAGGACGTAGTGCATAGTTTTGAGTAGGCTGTTATGTGTTGTCAAAATACAGCTCGTGAAATAGTTTAGCACCCCACTAACCCCCTCTCCCCCCCCCCCCCATCACTTTGAAGCACTCGCTTCACTGTTTCATTAGTGGACATTTAGGTAAACATTTGAGTTCTGTGTCTTCCTGGAAGACATCCAAGATCACTGGAAAGTGCTTGATATCAATTACCCGGAACTTTAATGTATATATTATAGACAATAATCGTCATTGAAAGGTTCGTGGCAATGTGCCTGTTGTGTAAGCAGTCACGTGAAGAATCTATACAATTATTGTAAGATTTGTAAAAAGTTAATAAATGTAAAAATAGTTCAATCTTTTATTAATTTACCATATGACTATCCAATTATTGGTATATTTTTCCATATAGTGTTGCTATTTTATGAGGCGATTATTATTATAGGTACACGGGCTCGCCATAGCCCGTGCTACATGGACACTTCGTCCTGAGTAGCTAAATCTTTAACAACAACATATTATTGTATTCCATCGTTTATATGGTATGCATTTTGCTAACATGCACTCACCTAGTTGTGATTGTGGGGGTTGAGCGTCGACTCTTTGGTCCTGCCTTGTTAAGATTACAAGATAATTTCGAAGTTATTGGCCGGTGTTGGGCCTACTAGATTCTAAGGAGGAGTTTTGTGGGGTGCTGTGGTGGTCGCTGGCACATTGCAGCAACCTGGTTAGAGATGCTCTCTTTATTGTGTCAGAGACCAGTTTACCTGCTGCCATGATAAACCTGTAACCATAGAGTTGTGTTGGAAATCCTGGGAAGGCTTCTGGTTGTAAACCTGGGTTTCGATGTTGTATACGGGTTGTAGTAGCGATGTGTGTGTTAATGGTTTGTTTAGTCGATCGTTGCCCCCCTGTCGATACTGTTGTACATACTCTTTAGGAATTATTAAGGTTTTTCGGACACATGGTTCAATCGTTTCTCTTAAGGAGCTCAAGGAGCTTGTGATGATTGTGTAATTATGCTGCTGATTCGACTGAATGTGGCTACGCTTCGGTTCGGTTTTAAATGTGCAGGACGTAGTGCATAGTTTTGAGTAGGCTGTTATGTGTTGTCAAAATACAGCTCGTGAAATAGTTTAGCACCCCACTAACCCCCTCTCCCCCCCCCCCCCATCACTTTGAAGCACTCGCTTCACTGTTTCATTAGTGGACATTTAGGTAAACATTTGAGTTCTGTGTCTTCCTGGAAGACATCCAAGATCACTGGAAAGTGCTTGATATCAATTACCCGGAACTTTAATGTATATATTATAGACAATAATCGTCATTGAAAGGTTCGTGGCAATGTGCCTGTTGTGTAAGCAGTCACGTGAAGAATCTATACAATTATTGTAAGATTTGTAAAAAGTTAATAAATGTAAAAATAGTTCAATCTTTTATTAATTTACCATATGACTATCCAATTATTGGTATATTTTTCCATATAGTGTTGCTATTTTATGAGGCGATTATTATTATAGGTACACGGGCTCGCCATAGCCCGTGCTACATGGACACTTCGTCCTGAGTAGCTAAATCTTTAACAACAACATATTATTGTATTCCATCGTTTATATGGTATGCATTTTGCTAACATGCACTCACTTAGTTGTGATTGTGGGGGTTGAGCGTCGACTCTTTGGTCCTGCCTTGTTAAGATTACAAGATAATTTCGAAGTTATTGGCCGGTGTTGGGCCTACTAGATTCTAAGGAGGAGTTTTGTGGGGTGCTGTGGTGGTCGCTGGCACATTGCAGCAACCTGGTTAGAGATGCTCTCTTTATTGTGTCAGAGACCAGTTTACCTGCTGCCATGATAAACCTGTAACCATAGAGTTGTGTTGGAAATCCTGGGAAGGCTTCTGGTTGTAAACCTGGGTTTCGATGTTGTATACGGGTTGTAGTAGCGATGTGTGTGTTAATGGTTTGTTTAGTCGATCGTTGCCCCCCTGTCGATACTGTTGTACATACTCTTTAGGAATTATTAAGGTTTTTCGGACACATGGTTCAATCGTTTCTCTTAAGGAGCTCAAGGAGCTTGTGATGATTGTGTAATTATGCTGCTGATTCGACTGAATGTGGCTACGCTTCGGTTCGGTTTTAAATGTGCAGGACGTAGTGCATAGTTTTAAGTAGGCTGTTATGTGTTGTCAAAATACAGCTCGTGAAATAGTTTAGCACCCCACTAACCCCCTCTCCCCCCCCCCATCACTTTGAAGCACTCGCTTCACTGTTTCATTAGTGGACATTTAGGTAAACATTTGAGTTCTGTGTCTTCCTGGAAGACATCCAAGATCACTGGAAAGTGCTTGATATCAATTACCCGGAACTTTAATGTATATATTATAGACAATAATCGTCATTGAAAGGTTCGTGGCAATGTGCCTGTTGTGTAAGCAGTCACGTGAAGAATCTATACAATTATTGTAAGATTTGTAAAAAGTTAATAAATGTAAAAATAGTTCAATCTTTTATTAATTTACCATATGACTATCCAATTATTGGTATATTTTTCCATATAGTGTTGCTATTTTATGAGGCGATTATTATTATAGGTACACGGGCTCGCCATAGCCCGTGCTACATGGACACTTCGTCCTGAGTAGCTTAATCTTTAACAACAACATATTATTGTATTCCATCGTTTATATGGTATGCATTTTGCTAACATGCACTCACCTAGTTGTGATTGTGGGGGTTGAGCATCGACTCTTTGGTCCTGCCTTGTTAAGATTACAAGATAATTTCGAAGTTATTGGCCGGTGTTGGGCCTACTAGATTCTAAGGAGGAGTTTTGTGGGGTGCTGTGGTGGTCGCTGGCAAATTGCAGCAACCTGGTTAGAGATGCTCTCTTTATTGTGTCAGAGACCAGTTTACCTGCTGCCATGATAAACCTGTAACCATAGAGTTGTGTTGGAAATCCTGGGAAGGCTTCTGGTTGTAAACCTGGGTTTCGATGTTGTATACGGGTTGTAGTAGCGATGTGTGTGTTAATGGTTTGTTTAGTCGATCGTTGCCCCCCTGTCGATACTGTTGTACATACTCTTTAGGAATTATTAAGGTTTTTCGGACACATGGTTCAATCGTTTCTCTTAAGGAGCTCAAGGAGCTTGTGATGATTGTGTAATTATGCTGCTGATTCGACTGAATGTGGCTACGCTTCGGTTCGGTTTTAAATGTGCAGGACGTAGTGCATAGTTTTGAGTAGGCTGTTATGTGTTGTCAAAATACAGCTCGTGAAATAGTTTAGCACCCCACTAACCCCCTCTCCCCCCCCCCCCATCACTTTGAAGCACTCGCTTCACTGTTTCATTTGTGGACATTTAGGTAAACATTTGAGTTCTGTGTCTTCCTGGAAGACATCCAAGATCACTGGAAAGTGCTTGATATCAATTACCCGGAACTTTAATGTATATATTATAGACAATAATCGTCATTGAAAGGTTCGTGGCAATGTGCCTGTTGTGTAAGCAGTCACGTGAAGAATCTATACAATTATTGTAAGATTTGTAAAAAGTTAATAAATGTAAAAATAGTTCAATCTTTTATTAATTTACCATATGACTATCCAATTATTGGTATATTTTTCCATATATTGTTGCTATTTTATGAGGCGATTATTATTATTGTACACGGGCTCGTCATAGCCCGTGCTACATGGACACTTCGTCCTGAGTAGCTAAATCTTTAACAACAACATATTATTGTATTCCATCGTTTATATGGTATGCATTTTGCTAACATGCACTCACCTAGTTGTGATTGTGGGGGTTGAGCGTCGACTCTTTGGTCCTGCCTTGTTAAGATTACAAGATAATTTCGAAGTTATTGGCCGGTGTTGGGCCTACTAGATTCTAAGGAGGAGTTTTGTGGGGTGCTGTGGTGGTCGCTGGCACATTGCAGCAACCTGGTTAGAGATGCTCTCTTTATTGTGTCAGAGACTGCTGATTCGACTGAATGTGGCTACGCTTCGGTTCGGTTTTAAATGTGCAGGACGTAGTGCATAGTTTTGAGTAGGCTGTTATGTGTTGTCAAAATACAGCTCGTGAAATAGTTTAGCACCCCACTAACCCCCTCTCCCCCCCCCCCCATCACTTTGAAGCACTCGCTTCACTGTTTCATTAGTGGACATTTAGGTAAACATTTGAGTTCTGTGTCTTCCTGGAAGACATCCAAGATCACTGGAAAGTGCTTGATATCAATTACCCGGAACTTTAATGTATATATTATAGACAATAATCGTCATTGAAAGGTTCGTGGCAATGTGCCTGTTGTGTAAGCAGTCACGTGAAGAATCTATACAATTATTGTAAGATTTGTAAAAAGTTAATAAATGTAAAAATAGTTCAATCTTTCATTAATTTACCATATGACTATCCAATTATTGGTATATTTTTCCATATATTGTTGCTATTTTATGAGGCGATTATTATGTTTGTACACGGGCTCGCCATAGCCCGTGCTACATGGACACTTCGTCCTGAGTAGCTAAATCTTTAACAACAACATATTAT
The DNA here is from genome assembly GCF_040958095.1 of Procambarus clarkii. Classification (NCBI taxonomy): domain Eukaryota; kingdom Metazoa; phylum Arthropoda; class Malacostraca; order Decapoda; family Cambaridae; genus Procambarus; species Procambarus clarkii. The sequence continues at coordinate 48,810,753 of NC_091168.1, read as the reverse complement.
TGTATTCCATCGTTTATATGGTATGCATTTTGCTAACATGCACTCACCTAGTTGTGATTGTGGGGGTTGAGCGTCGACTCTTTGGTCCTGCCTTGTTAAGATTACAAGATAATTTCGAAGTTATTGGCCGGTGTTGGGCCTACTAGATTCTAAGGAGGAGTTTTGTGGGGTGCTGTGGTGGTCGCTGGCACATTGCAGCAACCTGGTTAGAGATGCTCTCTTTATTGTGTCAGAGACCAGTTTACCTGCTGCCATGATAAACCTGTAACCATAGAGTTGTGTTGGAAATCCTGGGAAGGCTTCTGGTTGTAAACCTGGGTTTCGATGTTGTATACGGGTTGTAGTAGCGATGTGTGTGTTAATGGTTTGTTTAGTCGATCGTTGCCCCCCTGTCGATACTGTTGTACATACTCTTTAGGAATTATTAAGGTTTTTCGGACACATGGTTCAATCGTTTCTCTTAAGGAGCTCAAGGAGCTTGTGATGATTGTGTAATTATGCTGCTGATTCGACTGAATGTGGCTACGCTTCGGTTCGGTTTTAAATGTGCAGGACGTAGTGCATAGTTTTGAGTAGGCTGTTATGTGTTGTCAAAATACAGCTCGTGAAATAGTTTAGCACCCCACTAACCCCCTCTCCCCCCCCCATCACTTTGAAGCACTCGCTTCACTGTTTCATTAGTGGACATTTAGGTAAACATTTGAGTTCTGTGTCTTCCTGGAAGACATCCAAGATCACTGGAAAGTGCTTGATATCAATTACCCGGAACTTTAATGTATATATTATAGACAATAATCGTCATTGAAAGGTTCGTGGCAGTGTGCCTGTTGTGTAAGCAGTCACGTGAAGAATCTATACAATTATTGTAAGATTTGTAAAAAGTTAATAAATGTAAAAATAGTTCAATCTTTTATTAATTTACCATATGACTATCCAATTATTGGTATATTTTTCCATATAGTGTTGCTATTTTATGAGGCGATTATTATTATAGGTACACGGGCTCGCCATAGCCCGTGCTACATGGACACTTCGTCCTGAGTAGCTAAATCTTTAACAACAACATATTATTGTATTCCATCGTTTATATGGTATGCATTTTGCTAACATGCACTCACCTAGTTGTGATTGTGGGGGTTGAGCGTCGACTCTTTGGTCCTGCCTTGTTAAGATTACAAGATAATTTCGAAGTTATTGGCCGGTGTTGGGCCTACTAGATTCTAAGGAGGAGTTTTGTGGGGTGCTGTGGTGGTCGCTGGCACATTGCAGCAACCTGGTTAGAGATGCTCTCTTTATTGTGTCAGAGACCAGTTTACCTGCTGCCATGATAAACCTGTAACCATAGAGTTGTGTTGGAAATCCTGGGAAGGCTTCTGGTTGTAAACCTGGGTTTCGATGTTGTATACGGGTTGTAGTAGCGATGTGTGTGTTAATGGTTTGTTTAGTCGATCGTTGCCCCCCTGTCGATACTGTTGTACATACTCTTTAGGAATTATTAAGGTTTTTCGGACACATGGTTCAATCGTTTCTCTTAAGGAGCTCAAGGAGCTTGTGATGATTGTGTAATTATGCTGCTGATTCGACTGAATGTGGCTACGCTTCGGTTCGGTTTTAAATGTGCAGGACGTAGTGCATAGTTTTGAGTAGGCTGTTATGTGTTGTCAAAATACAGCTCGTGAAATAGTTTAGCACCCCACTAACCCCCTCTCCCCCCCCCCCCCATCACTTTGAAGCACTCGCTTCACTGTTTCATTAGTGGACATTTAGGTAAACATTTGAGTTCTGTGTCTTCCTGGAAGACATCCAAGATCACTGGAAAGTGCTTGATATCAATTACCCGGAACTTTAATGTATATATTATAGACAATAATCGTCATTGAAAGGTTCGTGGCAATGTGCCTGTTGTGTAAGCAGTCACGTGAAGAATCTATACAATTATTGTAAGATTTGTAAAAAGTTAATAAATGTAAAAATAGTTCAATCTTTTATTAATTTACCATATGACTATCCAATTATTGGTATATTTTTCCATATATTGTTGCTATTTTATGAGGCGATTATTATTATTGTACACGGGCTCGCCATAGCCCGTGCTACATGGACACTTCGTCCTGAGTAGCTAAATCTTTAATAACAACATATTATTGTATTCCATCGTTTATATGGTATGCATTTTGCTAACATGCACTCACCTAGTTGTGATTGTGGGGGTTGAGCGTCGACTCTTTGGTCCTGCCTTGTTAAGATTACAAGATAATTTCGAAGTTATTGGCCGGTGTTGGGCCTACTAGATTCTAAGGAGGAGTTTTGTGGGGTGCTGTGGTGGTCGCTGGCACATTGCAGCAACCTGGTTAGAGATGCTCTCTTTATTGTGTCAGAGACCAGTTTACCTGCTGCCATGATAAACCTGTAACCATAGAGTTGTGTTGGAAATCCTGGGAAGGCTTCTGGTTGTAAACCTGGGTTTCGATGTTGTATACGGGTTGTAGTAGCGATGTGTGTGTTAATGGTTTGTTTAGTCGATCGTTGCCCCCCTGTCGATACTGTTGTACATACTCTTTAGGAATTATTAAGGTTTTTCGGACACATGGTTCAATCGTTTCTCTTAAGGAGCTCAAGGAGCTTGTGATGATTGTGTAATTATGCTGCTGATTCGACTGAATGTGGCTACGCTTCGGTTCGGTTTTAAATGTGCAGGACGTAGTGCATAGTTTTGAGTAGGCTGTTATGTGTTGTCAAAATACAGCTCGTGAAATAGTTTAGCACCCCACTAACCCCCTCTCCCCCCCCCCCATCACTTTGAAGCACTCGCTTCACTGTTTCATTAGTGGACATTTAGGTAAACATTTGAGTTCTGTGTCTTCCTGGAAGACATCCAAGATCACTGGAAAGTGCTTGATATCAATTACCCGGAACTTTAATGTATATATTATAGACAATAATCGTCATTGAAAGGTTCGTGGCAATGTGCCTGTTGTGTAAGCAGTCACGTGAAGAATCTATACAATTATTGTAAGATTTGTAAAAAGTTAATAAATGTAAAAATAGTTCAATCTTTTATTAATTTACCATATGACTATCCAATTATTGGTATATTTTTCCATATAGTGTTGCTATTTTATGAGGCGATTATTATTATAGGTACCGGGCTCGCCATAGCCCGTGCTACATGGACACTTCGTCCTGAGTAGCTAAATCTTTAACAACAACATATTATTGTATTCCATCGTTTATATGGTATGCATTTTGCTAACATGCACTCACCTAGTTGTGATTGTGGGGGTTGAGCGTCGACTCTTTGGTCCTGCCTTGTTAAGATTACAAGATAATTTCGAAGTTATTGGCCGGTGTTGGGCCTACTAGATTCTAAGGAGGAGTTTTGTGGGGTGCTGTGGTGGTCGCTGGCACATTGCAGCAACCTGGTTAGAGATGCTCTCTTTATTGTGTCAGAGACCAGTTTACCTGCTGCCATGATAAACCTGTAACCATAGAGTTGTGTTGGAAATCCTGGGAAGGCTTCTGGTTGTAAACCTGGGTTTCGATGTTGTATACGGGTTGTAGTAGTGATGTGTGTGTTAATGGTTTGTTTAGTCGATCGTTGCCCCCCTGTCGATACTGTTGTACATACTCTTTAGGAATTATTAAGGTTTTTCGGACACATGGTTCAATCGTTTCTCTTAAGGAGCTCAAGGAGCTTGTGATGATTGTGTAATTATGCTGCTGATTCGACTGAATGTGGCTACGCTTCGGTTCGGTTTTAAATGTGCAGGACGTAGTGCATAGTTTTGAGTAGGCTGTTATGTGTTGTCAAAATACAGCTCGTGAAATAGTTTAGCACCCCACTAACCCCCTCTCCCCCCCCCCCATCACTTTGAAGCACTCGCTTCACTGTTTCATTAGTGGACATTTAGGTAAACATTTGAGTTCTGTGTCTTCCTGGAAGACATCCAAGATCACTGGAAAGTGCTTGATATCAATTACCCGGAACTTTAATGTATATATTATAGACAATAATCGTCATTGAAAGGTTCGTGGCAATGTGCCTGTTGTGTAAGCAGTCACGTGAAGAATCTATACAATTATTGTAAGATTTGTAAAAAGTTAATAAATGTAAAAATAGTTCAATCTTTTATTAATTTACCATATGACTATCCAATTATTGGTATATTTTTCCATATATTGTTGCTATTTTATGAGGCGATTATTATTATTGTACACGGGCTCGCCATAGCCCGTGCTACATGGACACTTCGTCCTGAGTAGCTAAATCTTTAACAACAACATATTATTGTATTCCATCGTTTATATGGTATGCATTTTGCTAACATGCACTCACCTAGTTGTGATTGTGGGGGTTGAGCGTCGACTCTTTGGTCCTGCCTTGTTAAGATTACAAGATAATTTCGAAGTTATTGGCCGGTGTTGGGCCTACTAGATTCTAAGGAGGAGTTTTGTGGGGTGCTGTGGTGGTCGCTGGCACATTGCAGCAACCTGGTTAGAGATGCTCTCTTTATTGTGTCAGAGACTGCTGATTCGACTGAATGTGGCTACGCTTCGGTTCGGTTTTAAATGTGCAGGACGTAGTGCATAGTTTTGAGTAGGCTGTTATGTGTTGTCAAAATACAGCTCGTGAAATAGTTTAGCACCCCACTAACCCCCCCTCCCCCCCCCCCCCCCCATCACTTTGAAGCACTCGCTTCACTGTTTCATTAGTGGACATTTAGGTAAACATTTGAGTTCTGTGTCTTCCTGGAAGACATCCAAGATCACTGGAAAGTGCTTGATATCAATTACCCGGAACTTTAATGTATATATTATAGACAATAATCGTCATTGAAAGGTTCGTGGCAATGTGCCTGTTGTGTAAGCAGTCACGTGAAGAATCTATACAATTATTGTAAGATTTGTAAAAAGTTAATAAATGTAAAAATAGTTCAATCTTTCATTAATTTACCATATGACTATCCAATTATTGGTATATTTTTCCATATATTGTTGCTATTTTATGAGGCGATTATTATATTTGTACACGGGCTCGCCATAGCCCGTGCTACATGGACACTTCGTCCTGAGTAGCTAAATCTTTAACAACAACATATTATTGTATTCCATCGTTTATATGGTATGCATTTTGCTAACATGCACTCACCTAGTTGTGATTGTGGGGGTTGAGCGTCGACTCTTTGGTCCTGCCTTGTTAAGATTACAAGATAATTTCGAAGTTATTGGCCGGTGTTGGGCCTACTAGATTCTAAGGAGGAGTTTTGTGGGGTGCTGTGGTGGTCGCTGGCACATTGCAGCAACCTGGTTAGAGATGCTCTCTTTATTGTGTCAGAGACCAGTTTACCTGCTGCCATGATAAACCTGTAACCATAGAGTTGTGTTGGAAATCCTGGGAAGGCTTCTGGTTGTAAACCTGGGTTTCGATGTTGTATATGGGTTGTAGTAGCGATGTGTGTGTTAATGGTTTGTTTAGTCGATCGTTGCCCCCCTGTCGATACTGTTGTACATACTCTTTAGGAATTATTAAGGTTTTTCGGACACATGGTTCAATCGTTTCTCTTAAGGAGCTCAAGGAGCTTGTGATGATTGTGTAATTATGCTGCTGATTCGACTGAATGTGGCTACGCTTCGGTTCGGTTTTAAATGTGCAGGACGTAGTGCATAGTTTTGAGTAGGCTGTTATGTGTTGTCAAAATACAGCTCGTGAAATAGTTTAGCACCCCACTAACCCCCTCTCCCCCCCCCCCATCACTTTGAAGCACTCGCTTCACTGTTTCATTAGTGGACATTTAGGTAAACATTTGAGTTCTGTGTCTTCCTGGAAGACATCCAAGATCACTGGAAAGTGCTTGATATCAATTACCCGGAACTTTAATGTATATATTATAGACAATAATCGTCATTGAAAGGTTCGTGGCAATGTGCCTGTTGTGTAAGCAGTCACGTGAAGAATCTATACAATTATTGTAAGATTTGTAAAAAGTTAATAAATGTAAAAATAGTTCAATCTTTTATTAATTTACCATATGACTATCCAATTATTGGTATATTTTTCCATATAGTGTTGCTATTTTATGAGGCGATTATTATTATAGGTACACGGGCTCGCCATAGCCCGTGCTACATGGACACTTCGTCCTGAGTAGCTAAATCTTTAACAACAACATATTATTGTATTCCATCGTTTATATGGTATGCATTTTGCTAACATGCACTCACCTAGTTGTGATTGTGGGGGTTGAGCGTCGACTCTTTGGTCCTGCCTTGTTAAGATTACAAGATAATTTCGAAGTTATTGGCAGGTGTTGGGCCTACTAGATTCTAAGGAGGAGTTTTGTGGGGTGCTGTGGTGGTCGCTGGCACATTGCAGCAACCTGGTTAGAGATGCTCTCTTTATTGTGTCAGAGACCAGTTTACCTGCTGCCATGATAAACCTGTAACCATAGAGTTGTGTTGGAAATCCTGGGAAGGCTTCTGGTTGTAAACCTGGGTTTCGATGTTGTATACGGGTTGTAGTAGCGATGTGTGTGTTAATGGTTTGTTTAGTCGATCGTTGCCCCCCTGTCGATACTGTTGTACATACTCTTTAGGAATTATTAAGGTTTTTCGGACACATGGTTCAATCGTTTCTCTTAAGGAGCTCAAGGAGCTTGTGATGATTGTGTAATTATGCTGCTGATTCGACTGAATGTGGCTACGCTTCGGTTCGGTTTTAAATGTGCAGGACGTAGTGCATAGTTTTGAGTAGGCTGTTATGTGTTGTCAAAATACAGCTCGTGAAATAGTTTAGCACCCCACTAACCCCCTCTCCCCCCCCCCATCACTTTGAAGCACTCGCTTCACTGTTTCATTAGTGGACATTTAGGTAAACATTTGAGTTCTGTGTCTTCCTGGAAGACATCCAAGATCACTGGAAAGTGCTTGATATCAATTACCCGGAACTTTAATGTATATATTATAGACAATAATCGTCATTGAAAGGTTCGTGGCAATGTGCCTGTTGTGTAAGCAGTCACGTGAAGAATCTATACAATTATTGTAAGATTTGTAAAAAGTTAATAAATGTAAAAATAGTTCAATCTTTTATTAATTTACCATATGACTATCCAATTATTGGTATATTTTTCCATATAGTGTTGCTATTTTATGAGGCGATTATTATTATAGGTACACGGGCTCGCCATAGCCCGTGCTACATGGACACTTCGTCCTGAGTAGCTTAATCTTTAACAACAACATATTATTGTATTCCATCGTTTATATGGTATGCATTTTGCTAACATGCACTCACCTAGTTGTGATTGTGGGGGTTGAGCATCGACTCTTTGGTCCTGCCTTGTTAAGATTACAAGATAATTTCGAAGTTATTGGCCGGTGTTGGGCCTACTAGATTCTAAGGAGGAGTTTTGTGGGGTGCTGTGGTGGTCGCTGGCACATTGCAGCAACCTGGTTAGAGATGCTCTCTTTATTGTGTCAGAGACCAGTTTACCTGCTGCCATGATAAACCTGTAACCATAGAGTTGTGTTGGAAATCCTGGGAAGGCTTCTGGTTGTAAACCTGGGTTTCGATGTTGTATACGGGTTGTAGTAGCGATGTGTGTGTTAATGGTTTGTTTAGTCGATCGTTGCCCCCCTGTCGATACTGTTGTACATACTCTTTAGGAATTATTAAGGTTTTTCGGACACATGGTTCAATCGTTTCTCTTAAGGAGCTCAAGGAGCTTGTGATGATTGTGTAATTATGCTGCTGATTCGACTGAATGTGGCTACGCTTCGGTTCGGTTTTAAATGTGCAGGACGTAGTGCATAGTTTTGAGTAGGCTGTTATGTGTTGTCAAAATACAGCTCGTGAAATAGTTTAGCACCCCACTAACCCCCTCTCCCCCCCCATCACTTTGAAGCACTCGCTTCACTGTTTCATTAGTGGACATTTAGGTAAACATTTGAGTTCTGTGTCTTCCTGGAAGACATCCAAGATCACTGGAAAGTGCTTGATATCAATTACCCGGAACTTTAATGTATATATTATAGACAATAATCGTCATTGAAAGGTTCGTGGCAATGTGCCTGTTGTGTAAGCAGTCACGTGAAGAATCTATACAATTATTGTAAGATTTGTAAAAAGTTAATAAATGTAAAAATAGTTCAATCTTTTATTAATTTACCATATGACTATCCAATTATTGGTATATTTTTCCATATATTGTTGCTATTTTATGAGGCGATTATTATTATTGTACACGGGCTCGCCATAGCCCGTGCTACATGGACACTTCGTCCTGAGTAGCTAAATCTTTAACAACAACATATTATTGTATTCCATCGTTTATATGGTATGCATTTTGCTAACATGCACTCACCTAGTTGTGATTGTGGGGGTTGAGCGTCGACTCTTTGGTCCTGCCTTGTTAAGATTACAAGATAATTTCGAAGTTATTGGCCGGTGTTGGGCCTACTAGATTCTAAGGAGGAGTTTTGTGGGGTGCTGTGGTGGTCGCTGGCACATTGCAGCAACCTGGTTAGAGATGCTCTCTTTATTGTGTCAGAGACTGCTGATTCGACTGAATGTGGCTACGCTTCGGTTCGGTTTTAAATGTGCAGGACGTAGTGCATAGTTTTGAGTAGGCTGTTATGTGTTGTCAAAATACAGCTCGTGAAATAGTTTAGCACCCCACTAACCCCCTCTCCCCCCCCCCCCATCACTTTGAAGCACTCGCTTCACTGTTTCATTAGTGGACATTTAGGTAAACATTTGAGTTCTGTGTCTTCCTGGAAGACATCCAAGATCACTGGAAAGTGCTTGATATCAATTACCCGGAACTTTAATGTATATATTATAGACAATAATCGTCATTGAAAGGTTCGTGGCAATGTGCCTGTTGTGTAAGCAGTCACGTGAAGAATCTATACAATTATTGTAAGATTTGTAAAAAGTTAATAAATGTAAAAATAGTTCAATCTTTCATTAATTTACCATATGACTATCCAATTATTGGTATATTTTTCCATATATTGTTGCTATTTTATGAGGCGATTATTATGTTTGTACACGGGCTCGCCATAGCCCGTGCTACATGGACACTTCGTCCTGAGTAGCTAAATCTTTAACAACAACATATTATTGTATTCCATCGTTTATATGGTATGCATTTTGCTAACATGCACTCACCTAGTTGTGATTGTGGGGGTTGAGCGTCGACTCTTTGGTCCTGCCTTGTTAAGATTACAAGATAATTTCGAAGTTATTGGCCGGTGTTGGGCCTACTAGATTCTAAGGAGGAGTTTTGTGGGGTGCTGTGGTGGTCGCTGGCACATTGCAGCAACCTGGTTAGAGATGCTCTCTTTATTGTGTCAGAGACCAGTTTACCTGCTGCCATGATAAACCTGTAACCATAGAGTTGTGTTGAAAATCCTGGGAAGGCTTCTGGTTGTAAACCTGGGTTTCGATGTTGTATACGGGTTGTAGTAGCGATGTGTGTGTTAATGGTTTGTTTAGTCGATCGTTGCCCCCCTGTCGATACTGTTGTACATACTCTTTAGGAATTATTAAGGTTTTTCGGACACATGGTTCAATCGTTTCTCTTAAGGAGCTCAAGGAGCTTGTGATGATTGTGTAATTATGCTGCTGATTCGACTGAATGTGGCTACGCTTCGGTTCGGTTTTAAATGTGCAGGACGTAGTGCATAGTTTTGAGTAGGCTGTTATGTGTTGTCAAAATACAGCTCGTGAAATAGTTTAGCACCCCACTAACCCCCTCTCCCCCCCCCCCATCACTTTGAAGCACTCGCTTCACTGTTTCATTAGTGGACATTTAGGTAAACATTTGAGTTCTGTGTCTTCCTGGAAGACATCCAAGATCACTGGAAAGTGCTTGATATCAATTACCCGGAACTTTAATGTATATATTATAGACAATAATCGTCATTGAAAGGTTCGTGGCAATGTGCCTGTTGTGTAAGCAGTCACGTGAAGAATCTATACAATTATTGTAAGATTTGTAAAAAGTTAATAAATGTAAAAATAGTTCAATCTTTTATTAATTTACCATATGACTATCCAATTATTGGTATATTTTTCCATATAGTGTTGCTATTTTATGAGGCGATTATTATTATAGGTACACGGGCTCGCCATAGCCCGTGCTACATGGACACTTCGTCCTGAGTAGCTAAATCTTTAACAACAACATATTATTGTATTCCATCGTTTATATGGTATGCATTTTGCTAACATGCACTCACCTAGTTGTGATTGTGGGGGTTGAGCGTCGACTCTTTGGTCCTGCCTTGTTAAGATTACAAGATAATTTCGAAGTTATTGGCCGGTGTTGGGCCTACTAGATTCTAAGGAGGAGTTTTGTGGGGTGCTGTGGTGGTCGCTGGCACATTGCAGCAACCTGGTTAGAGATGCTCTCTTTATTGTGTCAGAGACCAGTTTACCTGCTGCCATGATAAACCTGTAACCATAGAGTTGTGTTGGAAATCCTGGGAAGGCTTCTGGTTGTAAACCTGGGTTTCGATGTTGTATACGGGTTGTAGTAGCGATGTGTGTGTTAATGGTTTGTTTAGTCGATCGTTGCCCCCCTGTCGATACTGTTGTACATACTCTTTAGGAATTATTAAGGTTTTTCGGACACATGGTTCAATCGTTTCTCTTAAGGAGCTCAAGGAGCTTGTGATGATTGTGTAATTATGCTGCTGATTCGACTGAATGTGGCTACGCTTCGGTTCGGTTTTAAATGTGCAGGACGTAGTGCATAGTTTTGAGTAGGCTGTTATGTGTTGTCAAAATACAGCTCGTGAAATAGTTTAGCACCCCACTAACCCCCTCTCCCCCCCCCCCCCCCATCACTTTGAAGCACTCGCTTCACTGTTTCATTAGTGGACATTTAGGTAAACATTTGAGTTCTGTGTCTTCCTGGAAGACATCCAAGATCACTGGAAAGTGCTTGATATCAATTACCCGGAACTTTAATGTATATATTATAGACAATAATCGTCATTGAAAGGTTCGTGGCAATGTGCCTGTTGTGTAAGCAGTCACGTGAAGAATCTATACAATTATTGTAAGATTTGTAAAAAGTTAATAAATGTAAAAATAGTTCAATCTTTTATTAATTTACCATATGACTATCCAATTATTGGTATATTTTTCCATATAGTGTTGCTATTTTATGAGGCGATTATTATTATAGGTACACGGGCTCGCCATAGCCCGTGCTACATGGACACTTCGTCCTGAGTAGCTAAATCTTTAACAACAACATATTATTGTATTCCATCGTTTATATGGTATGCATTTTGCTAACATGCACTCACTTAGTTGTGATTGTGGGGGTTGAGCGTCGACTCTTTGGTCCTGCCTTGTTAAGATTACAAGATAATTTCGAAGTTATTGGCCGGTGTTGGGCCTACTAGATTCTAAGGAGGAGTTTTGTGGGGTGCTGTGGTGGTCGCTGGCACATTGCAGCAACCTGGTTAGAGATGCTCTCTTTATTGTGTCAGAGACCAGTTTACCTGCTGCCATGATAAACCTGTAACCATAGAGTTGTGTTGGAAATCCTGGGAAGGCTTCTGGTTGTAAACCTGGGTTTCGATGTTGTATACGGGTTGTAGTAGCGATGTGTGTGTTAATGGTTTGTTTAGTCGATCGTTGCCCCCCTGTCGATACTGTTGTACATACTCTTTAGGAATTATTAAGGTTTTTCGGACACATGGTTCAATCGTTTCTCTTAAGGAGCTCAAGGAGCTTGTGATGATTGTGTAATTATGCTGCTGATTCGACTGAATGTGGCTACGCTTCGGTTCGGTTTTAAATGTGCAGGACGTAGTGCATAGTTTTAAGTAGGCTGTTATGTGTTGTCAAAATACAGCTCGTGAAATAGTTTAGCACCCCACTAACCCCCTCTCCCCCCCCCCCCATCACTTTGAAGCACTCGCTTCACTGTTTCATTAGTGGACATTTAGGTAAACATTTGAGTTCTGTGTCTTCCTGGAAGACATCCAAGATCACTGGAAAGTGCTTGATATCAATTACCCGGAACTTTAATGTATATATTATAGACAATAATCGTCATTGAAAGGTTCGTGGCAATGTGCCTGTTGTGTAAGCAGTCACGTGAAGAATCTATACAATTATTGTAAGATTTGTAAAAAGTTAATAAATGTAAAAATAGTTAAATCTTTTATTAATTTACCATATGACTATCCAATTATTGGTATATTTTTCCATATAGTGTTGCTATTTTATGAGGCGATTATTATTATAGGTACACGGGCTCGCCATAGCCCGTGCTACATGGACACTTCGTCCTGAGTAGCTTAATCTTTAACAACAACATATTATTGTATTCCATCGTTTATATGGTATGCATTTTGCTAACATGCACTCACCTAGTTGTGATTGTGGGGGTTGAGCATCGACTCTTTGGTCCTGCCTTGTTAAGATTACAAGATAATTTCGAAGTTATTGGCCGGTGTTGGGCCTACTAGATTCTAAGGAGGAGTTTTGTGGGGTGCTGTGGTGGTCGCTGGCACATTGCAGCAACCTGGTTAGAGATGCTCTCTTTATTGTGTCAGAGACCAGTTTACCTGCTGCCATGATAAACCTGTAACCATAGAGTTGTGTTGGAAATCCTGGGAAGGCTTCTGGTTGTAAACCTGGGTTTCGATGTTGTATACGGGTTGTAGTAGCGATGTGTGTGTTAATGGTTTGTTTAGTCGATCGTTGCCCCCCTGTCGATACTGTTGTACATACTCTTTAGGAATTATTAAGGTTTTTCGGACACATGGTTCAATCGTTTCTCTTAAGGAGCTCAAGGAGCTTGTGATGATTGTGTAATTATGCTGCTGATTCGACTGAATGTGGCTACGCTTCGGTTCGGTTTTAAATGTGCAGGACGTAGTGCATAGTTTTGAGTAGGCTGTTATGTGTTGTCAAAATACAGCTCGTGAAATAGTTTAGCACCCCACTAACCCCCTCTCCCCCCCCCCCAATCACTTTGAAGCACTCGCTTCACTGTTTCATTTGTGGACATTTAGGTAAACATTTGAGTTCTGTGTCTTCCTGGAAGACATCCAAGATCACTGGAAAGTGCTTGATATCAATTACCCGGAACTTTAATGTATATATTATAGACAATAATCGTCATTGAAAGGTTCGTGGCAATGTGCCTGTTGTGTAAGCAGTCACGTGAAGAATCTATACAATTATTGTAAGATTTGTAAAAAGTTAATAAATGTAAAAATAGTTCAATCTTTTATTAATTTACCATATGACTATCCAATTATTGGTATATTTTTCCATATATTGTTGCTATTTTATGAGGCGATTATTATTATTGTACACGGGCTCGTCATAGCCCGTGCTACATGGACACTTCGTCCTGAGTAGCTAAATCTTTAACAACAACATATTATTGTATTCCATCGTTTATATGGTATGCATTTTGCTAACATGCACTCACCTAGTTGTGATTGTGGGGGTTGAGCGTCGACTCTTTGGTCCTGCCTTGTTAAGATTACAAGATAATTTCGAAGTTATTGGCCGGTGTTGGGCCTACTAGATTCTAAGGAGGAGTTTTGTGGGGTGCTGTGGTGGTCGCTGGCACATTGCAGCAACCTGGTTAGAGATGCTCTCTTTATTGTGTCAGAGACTGCTGATTCGACTGAATGTGGCTACGCTTCGGTTCGGTTTTAAATGTGCAGGACGTAGTGCATAGTTTTGAGTAGGCTGTTATGTGTTGTCAAAATACAGCTCGTGAAATAGTTTAGCACCCCACTAACCCCCTCTCCCCCCCCCCCATCACTTTGAAGCACTCGCTTCACTGTTTCATTAGTGGACATTTAGGTAAACATTTGAGTTCTGTGTCTTCCTGGAAGACATCCAAGATCACTGGAAAGTGCTTGATATCAATTACCCGGAACTTTAATGTATATATTATAGACAATAATCGTCATTGAAAGGTTCGTGGCAATGTGCCTGTTGTGTAAGCAGTCACGTGAAGAATCTATACAATTATTGTAAGATTTGTAAAAAGTTAATAAATGTAAAAATAGTTCAATCTTTCATTAATTTACCATATGACTATCCAATTATTGGTATATTTTTCCATATATTGTTGCTATTTTATGAGGCGATTATTATGTTTGTACACGGGCTCGCCATAGCCCGTGCTACATGGACACTTCGTCCTGAGTAGCTAAATCTTTAACAACAACATATTATTGTATTCCATCGTTTATATGGTATGCATTTTGCTAACATGCACTCACCTAGTTGTGATTGTGGGGGTTGAGCGTCGACTCTTTGGTCCTGCCTTGTTAAGATTACAAGATAATTTCGAAGTTATTGGCCGGTGTTGGGCCTACTAGATTCTAAGGAGGAGTTTTGTGGGGTGCTGTGGTGGTCGCTGGCACATTGCAGCAACCTGGTTAGAGATGCTCTCTTTATTGTGTCAGAGACCAGTTTACCTGCTGCCATGATAAACCTGTAACCATAGAGTTGTGTTGGAAATCCTGGGAAGGCTTCTGGTTGTAAACCTGGGTTTCGATGTTGTATACGGGTTGTAGTAGCGATGTGTGTGTTAATGGTTTGTTTAGTCGATCGTTGCCCCCCTGTCGATACTGTTGTACATACTCTTTAGGAATTATTAAGGTTTTTCGGACACATGGTTCAATCGTTTCTCTTAAGGAGCTCAAGGAGCTTGTGATGATTGTGTAATTATGCTGCTGATTCGACTGAATGTGGCTACGCTTCGGTTCGGTTTTAAATGTGCAGGACGTAGTGCATAGTTTTGAGTAGGCTGTTATGTGTTGTCAAAATACAGCTCGTGAAATAGTTTAGCACCCCACTAACCCCCTCTCCCCCCCCCCATCACTTTGAAGCACTCGCTTCACTGTTTCATTAGTGGACATTTAGGTAAACATTTGAGTTCTGTGTCTTCCTGGAAGACATCCAAGATCACTGGAAAGTGCTTGATATCAATTACCCGGAACTTTAATGTATATATTATAGACAATAATCGTCATTGAAAGGTTCGTGGCAGTGTGCCTGTTGTGTAAGCAGTCACGTGAAGAATCTATACAATTATTGTAAGATTTGTAAAAAGTTAATAAATGTAAAAATAGTTCAATCTTTTATTAATTTACCATATGACTATCCAATTATTGGTATATTTTTCCATATAGTGTTGCTATTTTATGAGGCGATTATTATTATAGGTACACGGGCTCGCCATAGCCCGTGCTACATGGACACTTCGTCCTGAGTAGCTAAATCTTTAACAACAACATATTATTGTATTCCATCGTTTATATGGTATGCATTTTGCTAACATGCACTCACCTAGTTGTGATTGTGGGGGTTGAGCGTCGACTCTTTGGTCCTGCCTTGTTAAGATTACAAGATAATTTCGAAGTTATTGGCCGGTGTTGGGCCTACTAGATTCTAAGGAGGAGTTTTGTGGGGTGCTGTGGTGGTCGCTGGCACATTGCAGCAACCTGGTTAGAGATGCTCTCTTTATTGTGTCAGAGACCAGTTTACCTGCTGCCATGATAAACCTGTAACCATAGAGTTGTGTTGGAAATCCTGGGAAGGCTTCTGGTTGTAAACCTGGGTTTCGATGTTGTATACGGGTTGTAGTAGCGATGTGTGTGTTAATGGTTTGTTTAGTCGATCGTTGCCCCCCTGTCGATACTGTTGTACATACTCTTTAGGAATTATTAAGGTTTTTCGGACACATGGTTCAATCGTTTCTCTTAAGGAGCTCAAGGAGCTTGTGATGATTGTGTAATTATGCTGCTGATTCGACTGAATGTGGCTACGCTTCGGTTCGGTTTTAAATGTGCAGGACGTAGTGCATAGTTTTGAGTAGGCTGTTATGTGTTGTCAAAATACAGCTCGTGAAATAGTTTAGCACCCCACTAACCCCCTCTCCCCCCCCCCCCCCATCACTTTGAAGCACTCGCTTCACTGTTTCATTAGTGGACATTTAGGTAAACATTTGAGTTCTGTGTCTTCCTGGAAGACATCCAAGATCACTGGAAAGTGCTTGATATCAATTACCCGGAACTTTAATGTATATATTATAGACAATAATCGTCATTGAAAGGTTCGTGGCAATGTGCCTGTTGTGTAAGCAGTCACGTGAAGAATCTATACAATTATTGTAAGATTTGTAAAAAGTTAATAAATGTAAAAATAGTTCAATCTTTTATTAATTTACCATATGACTATCCAATTATTGGTATATTTTTCCATATATTGTTGCTATTTTATGAGGCGATTATTATTATTGTACACGGGCTCGCCATAGCCCGTGCTACATGGACACTTCGTCCTGAGTAGCTAAATCTTTAACAACAACATATTATTGTATTCCATCGTTTATATGGTATGCATTTTGCTAACATGCACTCACCTAGTTGTGATTGTGGGGGTTGAGCGTCGACTCTTTGGTCCTGCCTTGTTAAGATTACAAGATAATTTCGAAGTTATTGGCCGGTGTTGGGCCTACTAGATTCTAAGGAGGAGTTTTGTGGGGTGCTGTGGTGGTCGCTGGCACATTGCAGCAACCTGGTTAGAGATGCTCTCTTTATTGTGTCAGAGACCAGTTTACCTGCTGCCATGATAAACCTGTAACCATAGAGTTGTGTTGGAAATCCTGGGAAGGCTTCTGGTTGTAAACCTGGGTTTCGATGTTGTATACGGGTTGTAGTAGCGATGTGTGTGTTAATGGTTTGTTTAGTCGATCGTTGCCCCCCTGTCGATACTGT
Source organism: Procambarus clarkii (assembly GCF_040958095.1). NCBI lineage: Eukaryota > Metazoa > Arthropoda > Malacostraca > Decapoda > Cambaridae > Procambarus > Procambarus clarkii. Next base: position 48,793,974 of record NC_091168.1, on the reverse strand, counting down.
TGTACATACTCTTTAGGAATTATTAAGGTTTTTCGGACACATGGTTCAATCGTTTCTCTTAAGGAGCTCAAGGAGCTTGTGATGATTGTGTAATTATGCTGCTGATTCGACTGAATGTGGCTACGCTTCGGTTCGGTTTTAAATGTGCAGGACGTAGTGCATAGTTTTGAGTAGGCTGTTATGTGTTGTCAAAATACAGCTCGTGAAATAGTTTAGCACCCCACTAACCCCCCCTCCCCCCCCCCCCCCCCATCACTTTGAAGCACTCGCTTCACTGTTTCATTAGTGGACATTTAGGTAAACATTTGAGTTCTGTGTCTTCCTGGAAGACATCCAAGATCACTGGAAAGTGCTTGATATCAATTACCCGGAACTTTAATGTATATATTATAGACAATAATCGTCATTGAAAGGTTCGTGGCAATGTGCCTGTTGTGTAAGCAGTCACGTGAAGAATCTATACAATTATTGTAAGATTTGTAAAAAGTTAATAAATGTAAAAATAGTTCAATCTTTTATTAATTTACCATATGACTATCCAATTATTGGTATATTTTTCCATATAGTGTTGCTATTTTATGAGGCGATTATTATTATAGGTACACGGGCTCGCCATAGCCCGTGCTACATGGACACTTCGTCCTGAGTAGCTAAATCTTTAACAACAACATATTATTGTATTCCATCGTTTATATGGTATGCATTTTGCTAACATGCACTCACCTAGTTGTGATTGTGGGGGTTGAGCGTCGACTCTTTGGTCCTGCCTTGTTAAGATTACAAGATAATTTCGAAGTTATTGGCCGGTGTTGGGCCTACTAGATTCTAAGGAGGAGTTTTGTGGGGTGCTGTGGTGGTCGCTGGCACATTGCAGCAACCTGGTTAGAGATGCTCTCTTTATTGTGTCAGAGACCAGTTTACCTGCTGCCATGATAAACCTGTAACCATAGAGTTGTGTTGGAAATCCTGGGAAGGCTTCTGGTTGTAAACCTGGGTTTCGATGTTGTATACGGGTTGTAGTAGCGATGTGTGTGTTAATGGTTTGTTTAGTCGATCGTTGCCCCCCTGTCGATACTGTTGTACATACTCTTTAGGAATTATTAAGGTTTTTCGGACACATGGTTCAATCGTTTCTCTTAAGGAGCTCAAGGAGCTTGTGATGATTGTGTAATTATGCTGCTGATTCGACTGAATGTGGCTACGCTTCGGTTCGGTTTTAAATGTGCAGGACGTAGTGCATAGTTTTGAGTAGGCTGTTATGTGTTGTCAAAATACAGCTCGTGAAATAGTTTAGCACCCCACTAACCCCCTCTCCCCCCCCCCCCCATCACTTTGAAGCACTCGCTTCACTGTTTCATTAGTGGACATTTAGGTAAACATTTGAGTTCTGTGTCTTCCTGGAAGACATCCAAGATCACTGGAAAGTGCTTGATATCAATTACCCGGAACTTTAATGTATATATTATAGACAATAATCGTCATTGAAAGGTTCGTGGCAATGTGCCTGTTGTGTAAGCAGTCACGTGAAGAATCTATACAATTATTGTAAGATTTGTAAAAAGTTAATAAATGTAAAAATAGTTCAATCTTTTATTAATTTACCATATGACTATCCAATTATTGGTATATTTTTCCATATATTGTTGCTATTTTATGAGGCGATTATTATTATTGTACACGGGCTCGCCATAGCCCGTGCTACATGGACACTTCGTCCTGAGTAGCTAAATCTTTAACAACAACATATTATTGTATTCCATCGTTTATATGGTATGCATTTTGCTAACATGCACTCACCTAGTTGTGATTGTGGGGGTTGAGCGTCGACTCTTTGGTCCTGCCTTGTTAAGATTACAAGATAATTTCGAAGTTATTGGCCGGTGTTGGGCCTACTAGATTCTAAGGAGGAGTTTTGTGGGGTGCTGTGGTGGTCGCTGGCACATTGCAGCAACCTGGTTAGAGATGCTCTCTTTATTGTGTCAGAGACCAGTTTACCTGCTGCCATGATAAACCTGTAACCATAGAGTTGTGTTGGAAATCCTGGGAAGGCTTCTGGTTGTAAACCTGGGTTTCGATGTTGTATACGGGTTGTAGTAGCGATGTGTGTGTTAATGGTTTGTTTAGTCGATCGTTGCCCCCCTGTCGATACTGTTGTACATACTCTTTAGGAATTATTAAGGTTTTTCGGACACATGGTTCAATCGTTTCTCTTAAGGAGCTCAAGGAGCTTGTGATGATTGTGTAATTATGCTGCTGATTCGACTGAATGTGGCTACGCTTCGGTTCGGTTTTAAATGTGCAGGACGTAGTGCATAGTTTTGAGTAGGCTGTTATGTGTTGTCAAAATACAGCTCGTGAAATAGTTTAGCACCCCACTAACCCCCTCTCCCCCCCCCCCCATCACTTTGAAGCACTCGCTTCACTGTTTCATTAGTGGACATTTAGGTAAACATTTGAGTTCTGTGTCTTCCTGGAAGACATCCAAGATCACTGGAAAGTGCTTGATATCAATTACCCGGAACTTTAATGTATATATTATAGACAATAATCGTCATTGAAAGGTTCGTGGCAATGTGCCTGTTGTGTAAGCAGTCACGTGAAGAATCTATACAATTATTGTATGATTTGTAAAAAGTTAATAAATGTAAAAATAGTTCAATCTTTTATTAATTTACCATATGACTATCCAATTATTGGTATATTTTTCCATATATTGTTGCTATTTTATGAGGCGATTATTATTATTGCACACGGGCTCGCCATAGCCCGTGCTACATGGACACTTCGTCCTGAGTAGCTAAATCTTTAACAACAACATATTATTGTATTCCATCGTTTATATGGTATGCATTTTGCTAACATGCACTCACCTAGTTGTGATTGTGGGGGTTGAGCGTCGACTCTTTGGTCCTGCCTTGTTAAGATTACAAGATAATTTCGAAGTTATTGGCCGGTGTTGGGCCTACTAGATTCTAAGGAGGAGTTTTGTGGGGTGCTGTGGTGGTCGCTGGCACATTGCAGCAACCTGGTTAGAGATGCTCTCTTTATTGTGTCAGAGACCAGTTTACCTGCTGCCATGATAAACCTGTAACCATAGAGTTGTGTTGGAAATCCTGGGAAGGCTTCTGGTTGTAAACCTGGGTTTCGATGTTGTATACGGGTTGTAGTAGCGATGTGTGTGTTAATGGTTTGTTTAGTCGATCGTTGCCCCCCTGTCGATACTGTTGTACATACTCTTTAGGAATTATTAAGGTTTTTCGGACACATGGTTCAATCGTTTCTCTTAAGGAGCTCAAGGAGCTTGTGATGATTGTGTAATTATGCTGCTGATTCGACTGAATGTGGCTACGCTTCGGTTCGGTTTTAAATGTGCAGGACGTAGTGCATAGTTTTGAGTAGGCTGTTATGTGTTGTCAAAATACAGCTCGTGAAATAGTTTAGCACCCCACTAACCCCCTCTCCCCCCCCCCCCCCATCACTTTGAAGCACTCGCTTCACTGTTTCATTAGTGGACATTTAGGTAAACATTTGAGTTCTGTGTCTTCCTGGAAGACATCCAAGATCACTGGAAAGTGCTTGATATCAATTACCCGGAACTTTAATGTATATATTATAGACAATAATCGTCATTGAAAGGTTCGTGGCAATGTGCCTGTTGTGTAAGCAGTCACGTGAAGAATCTATACAATTATTGTAAGATTTGTAAAAAGTTAATAAATGTAAAAATAGTTCAATCTTTTATTAATTTACCATATGACTATCCAATTATTGGTATATTTTTCCATATATTGTTGCTATTTTATGAGGCGATTATTATTATTGTACACGGGCTCGCCATAGCCCGTGCTACATGGACACTTCGTCCTGAGTAGCTAAATCTTTAACAACAACATATTATTGTATTCCATCGTTTATATGGTATGCATTTTGCTAACATGCACTCACCTAGTTGTGATTGTGGGGGTTGAGCGTCGACTCTTTGGTCCTGCCTTGTTAAGATTACAAGATAATTTCGAAGTTATTGGCCGGTGTTGGGCCTACTAGATTCTAAGGAGGAGTTTTGTGGGGTGCTGTGGTGGTCGCTGGCACATTGCAGCAACCTGGTTAGAGATGCTCTCTTTATTGTGTCAGAGACCAGTTTACCTGCTGCCATGATAAACCTGTAACCATAGAGTTGTGTTGGAAATCCTGGGAAGGCTTCTGGTTGTAAACCTGGGTTTCGATGTTGTATACGGGTTGTAGTAGCGATGTGTGTGTTAATGGTTTGTTTAGTCGATCGTTGCCACCCTGTCGATACTGTTGTACATACTCTTTAGGAATTATTAAGGTTTTTCGGACACATGGTTCAATCGTTTCTCTTAAGGAGCTCAAGGAGTTTGTGATGATTGTGTAATTATGCTGCTGATTCGACTGAATGTGGCTACGCTTCGGTTCGGTTTTAAATGTGCAGGACGTAGTGCATAGTTTTGAGTAGGCTGTTATGTGTTGTCAAAGTACAGCTCGTGAAATAGTTTAGCACCCCACTAACCCCCTCTCCCCCCCCCCTCCCATCACTTTGAAGCACTCGCTTCACTGTTTCATTAGTGGACATTTAGGTAAACATTTGAGTTCTGTGTCTTCCTGGAAGACATCCAAGATCACTGGAAAGTGCTTGATATCAATTACCCGGAACTTTAATGTATATATTATAGACAATAATCGTCATTGAAAGGTTCGTGGCAATGTGCCTGTTGTGTAAGCAGTCACGTGAAGAATCTATACAATTATTGTAAGATTTGTAAAAAGTTAATAAATGTAAAAATAGTTCAATCTTTTATTAATTTACCATATGACTATCCAATTATTGGTATATTTTTCCATATAGTGTTGCTATTTTATGAGGCGATTATTATTATAGGTACACGGGCTCGCCATAGCCCGTGCTACATGGACACTTCGTCCTGAGTAGCTAAATCTTTAACAACAACATATTATTGTATTCCATCGTTTATATGGTATGCATTTTGCTAACATGCACTCACCTAGTTGTGATTGTGGGGGTTGAGCGTCGACTCTTTGGTCCTGCCTTGTTAAGATTACAAGATAATTTCGAAGTTATTGGCCGGTGTTGGGCCTACTAGATTCTAAGGAGGAGTTTTGTGGGGTGCTGTGGTGGTCGCTGGCACATTGCAGCAACCTGGTTAGAGATGCTCTCTTTATTGTGTCAGAGACCAGTTTACCTGCTGCCATGATAAACCTGTAACCATAGAGTTGTGTTGGAAATCCTGGGAAGGCTTCTGGTTGTAAACCTGGGTTTCGATGTTGTATACGGGTTGTAGTAGCGATGTGTGTGTTAATGGTTTGTTTAGTCGATCGTTGCCCCCCTGTCGATACTGTTGTACATACTCTTTAGGAATTATTAAGGTTTTTCGGACACATGGTTCAATCGTTTCTCTTAAGGAGCTCAAGGAGCTTGTGATGATTGTGTAATTATGCTGCTGATTCGACTGAATGTGGCTACGCTTCGGTTCGGTTTTAAATGTGCAGGACGTAGTGCATAGTTTTGAGTAGGCTGTTATGTGTTGTCAAAATACAGCTCGTGAAATAGTTTAGCACCCACTAACCCCCTCTCCCCCCCCCCATCACTTTGAAGCACTCGCTTCACTGTTTCATTAGTGGACATTTAGGTAAACATTTGAGTTCTGTGTCTTCCTGGAAGACATCCAAGATCACTGGAAAGTGCTTGATATCAATTACCCGGAACTTTAATGTATATATTATAGACAATAATCGTCATTGAAAGGTTCGTGGCAATGTGCCTGTTGTGTAAGCAGTCACGTGAAGAATCTATACAATTATTGTAAGATTTGTAAAAAGTTAATAAATGTAAAAATAGTTCAATCTTTATTAATTTACCATATGACTATCCAATTATTGGTATATTTTTCCATATATTGTTGCTATTTTATGAGGCGATTATTATTATTGTACACGGGCTCGCCATAGCCCGTGCTACATGGACACTTCGTCCTGAGTAGCTAAATCTTTAACAACAACATATTATTGTATTCCATCGTTTATATGGTATGCATTTTGCTAACATGCACTCACCTAGTTGTGATTGTGGGGTTTGAGCGTCGACTCTTTGGTCCTGCCTTGTTAAGATTACAAGATAATTTCGAAGTTATTGGCCGGTGTTGGGCCTACTAGATTCTAAGGAGGAGTTTTGGTGGGGTGCTGTGGTGGTCGCTGGCACATTGCAGCAACCTGGTTAGAGATGCTCTCTTTATTGTGTCAGAGACCAGTTTACCTGCTGCCATGATAAACCTGTAACCATAGAGTTGTGTTGGAAATCCTGGGAAGGCTTCTGGTTGTAAACCTGGGTTTCGATGTTGTATACGGGTTGTAGTAGCGATGTGTGTGTTAATGGTTGTTTAGTCGATCGTTGCCCCCCTGTCGATACTGTTGTACATACTCTTTAGGAATTATTAAGGTTTTTTCGGACACATGGTTCAATCGTTTCTCTTAAGGAGCTCAAGGAGTTTGTGATGATTGTGTAATTATGCTGCTGATTCGACTGAATGTGGCTACGCTTCGTTCGGTTTTAAATGTGCAGGACGTAGTGCATAGTTTTGAGTAGGCTGTTATGTGTTGTCAAAATACAGCTCGTGAAATAGTTTAGCACCCCACTAACCCCCTCTCCCCCCCCCCTCCCATCACTTTGAAGCACTCGCTTCACTGTTTCATTAGTGGACATTTAGGTAAACATTTGAGTTCTGTGTCTTCCTGGAAGACATCCAAGATCACTGGAAAGTGCTTGATATCAATTACCCGGAACTTTAATGTATATATTATAGACAAATAATCGTCATTGAAAGGTTCGTGGCAATGTGGCCTGTTGTGTAAGCAGTCACGTGAAGAATCTATACAATTATTGTAAGATTTGTAAAAAGTTAATAAATGTAAAAATAGTTCAATCTTTTATTAATTTACCATATGACTATCCAATTATTGGTATATTTTTCCATATATTGTTGCTATTTTATGAGGCGATTATTATTATTGCACACGGGCTCGCCATAGCCCGTGCTACATGGACACTTCGTCCCTGAGTAGCTAAATCTTTAACAACAACATATTATTGTATTCCATCGTTTATATGGTATGCATTTTGCTAACATGCACTCACCTAGTTGTGATTGTGGGGGTTGAGCGTCGACTCTTTGGTCCTGCCTTGTTAAGATTACAAGATAATTTCGAAGTTATTGGCCGGTGTTGGGCCTACTAGATTCTAAGGAGGAGTTTTGTGGGGTGCTGTGGTGGTCGCTGGCACATTGCAGCAACCTGGTTAGAGATGCTCTCTTTATTGTGTCAGAGACCAGTTTACCTGCTGCCATGATAAACCTGTAACCATAGAGTTGTGTTGGAAATCCTGGGAAGGCTTCTGGTTGTAAACCTGGGTTTCGATGTTGTATACGGGTTGTAGTAGCGATGTGTGTGTTAATGGTTTGTTTAGTCGATCGTTGCCCCCCTGTCGATACTGTTGTACATACTCTTTAGGAATTATTAAGGTTTTTCGGACACATGGTTCAATCGTTTCTCTTAAGGAGCTCAAGGAGTTTGTGATGATTGTGTAATTATGCTGCTGATTCGACTGAATGTGGCTACGCTTCGGTTCGGTTTTAAATGTGCAGGACGTAGTGCATAGTTTTGAGTAGGCTGTTATGTGTTGTCAAAATACAGCTCGTGAAATAGTTTAGCACCCCACTAACCCCCTCTCCCCCCCCCCCCCATCACTTTGAAGCACTCACTTCACTGTTTCATTAGTGGACATTTAGGTAAACATTTGAGTTCTGTGTCTTCCTGGAAGACATCCAAGATCACTGGAAAGTGCTTGATATCAATTACCCGGAACTTTAATGTATATATTATAGACAATAATCGTCATTGAAAGGTTCGTGGCAATGTGCCTGTTGTGTAAGCAGTCACGTGAAGAATCTATACAATTATTGTAAGATTTGTAAAAAGTTAATAAATGTAAAAATAGTTCAATCTTTATAATTTACCATATGACTATCCAATTATTGGTATATTTTTCCATATATTGTTGCTATTTTAAGAGGCGATTATTATTATTGCACACGGGCTCGCCATAGCCCGTGCTACATGGACACTTCGTCCTGAGTAGCTAAATCTTTAACAACAACATATTATTGTATTCCATCGTTTATATGGTATGCATTTTGCTAACATGCACTCACCTAGTTGTGATTGTGGGGGTTGAGCGTCGACTCTTTGGTCCTGCCTTGTTAAGATTACAAGATAATTTCGAAGTTATTGGCCGGTGTTGGGCCTACTAGATTCTAAGGAGGAGTTTTGTGGGGTGCTGTGGTGGTCGCTGGCACATTGCAGCAACCTGGTTAGAGATGCTCTCTTTATTGTGTCAGAGACCAGTTTACCTGCTGCCATGATAAACCTGTAACCATAGAGTTGTGTTGGAAATCCTGGGAAGGCTTCTGGTTGTAAACCTGGGTTTCGATGTTGTATACGGGTTGTAGTAGCGATGTGTGTGTTAATGGTTTGTTTAGTCGATCGTTGCCCCCCCTGTCGATACTGTTGTACATACTCTTTAGGAATTATTAAGGTTTTTCGGACACATGGTTCAATCGTTTCTCTTAAGGAGCTCAAGGAGTTTGTGATGATTGTGTAATTATGCTGCTGATTCGACTGAATGTGGCTACGCTTCGGTTCGGTTTTAAATGTGCAGGACGTAGTGCATAGTTTTGAGTAGGCTGTTATGTGTTGTCAAAATACAGCTCGTGAAATAGTTTAGCACCCCACTAACCCCCTCTCCCCCCCCCCCTCCCATCACTTTGAAGCACTCGCTTCACTGTTTCATTAGTGGACATTTAGGTAAACATTTGAGTTCTGTGTCTTCCTGGAAGACATCCAAGATCACTGGAAAGTGCTTGATATCAATTACCCGGAACTTTAATGTATATATTATAGACAATAATCGTCATTGAAAGGTTCGTGGCAATGTGCCTGTTGTGTAAGCAGTCACGTGAAGAATCTATACAATTATTGTAAGATTTGTAAAAAGTTAATAAATGTAAAAATAGTTCAATCTTTTATTAATTTACCATATGACTATCCAATTATTGGTATATTTTTCCATATATTGTTGCTATTTTATGAGGCGATTATTATTATTGCACACGGGCTCGCCATAGCCCGTGCTACATGGACACTTCGTCCTGAGTAGCTAAATCTTTAACAACAACATATTATTGTATTCCATCGTTTATATGGTATGCATTTTGCTAACATGCACTCACCTAGTTGTGATTGTGGGGGTTGAGCGTCGACTCTTTGGTCCTGCCTTGTTAAGATTACAAGATAATTTCGAAGTTATTGGCCGGTGTTGGGCCTACTAGATTCTAAGGAGGAGTTTTGTGGGGTGCTGTGGTGGTCGCTGGCACATTGCAGCAACCTGGTTAGAGATGCTCTCTTTATTGTGTCAGAGACCAGTTTACCTGCTGCCATGATAAACCTGTAACCATAGAGTTGTGTTGGAAATCCTGGGAAGGCTTCTGGTTGTAAACCTGGGTTTCGATGTTGTATACGGGTTGTAGTAGCGATGTGTGTGTTAATGGTTTGTTTAGTCGATCGTTGCCCCCCTGTCGATACTGTTGTACATACTCTTTAGGAATTATTAAGGTTTTTCGGACACATGGTTCAATCGTTTCTCTTAAGGAGCTCAAGGAGTTTGTGATGATTGTGTAATTATGCTGCTGATTCGACTGAATGTGGCTACGCTTTCGGTTCGGTTTTAAATGTGCAGGACGTAGTGCATAGTTTTGAGTAGGCTGTTATGTGTTGTCAAAATACAGCTCCTGAAATAGTTTAGCACCCCACTAACCCCCTCTCCCCCCCCCCCCATCACTTTGAAGCACTCGCTTCACTGTTTCATTAGTGGACATTTAGGTAAACATTTGAGTTCTGTGTCTTCCTGGAAGACATCCAAGATCACTGGAAAGTGCTTGATATCAATTACCCGGAACTTTAATGTATATATTATAGACAATAATCGTCATTGAAAGGTTCGTGGCAATGTGCCTGTTGTGTAAGCAGTCACGTGAAGAATCTATACAATTATTGTAAGATTTGTAAAAAGTTAATAAATGTAAAAATAGTTCAATCTTTTATTAATTTACCATATGACTATCTAATTATTGGTATATTTTTCCATATATTGTTGCTATTTTATGAGGCGATTATTATTATTGTACACGGGCTCGCCATAGCCCGTGCTACATGGACACATTCGTCCTGAGTAGCTATATCTTTAACAACAACATATTATTGTATTCCATCGTTTATATGTATGCATTTTGCTAACATGCACTCACCTAGTTGTGATTGTGGGGGTTGAGCGTCGACTCTTTGGTCCTGCCTTGTTAAGATTACAAGATAATTTCGAAGTTATTGGCCGGTGTTGGGCCTACTAGATTCCTAAGGAGGAGTTTTGTGGGGTGCTGTGGTGGTCGCTGGCACATTGCAGCAACCTGGTTAGAGATGCTCTCTTTATTGTGTCAGAGACCAGTTTACCTGCTGCCATGATAAACCTGTAACCATAGAGTTGTGTTGGAAATCCTGGGAAGGCTTCTGGTTGTAAACCTGGGTTTCGATGTTGTATACGGGTTGTAGTAGCGATGTGTGTGTTAATGGTTTGTTTAGTCGATCGTTGCCCCCTGTCGATACTGTTGTACATACTCTTTAGGAATTATTAAGGTTTTTTCGGACACATGGTTCAATCGTTTCTCTTAAGGAGCTCAAGGAGCTTGTGATGATTGTGTAATTATGCTGCTGATTCGACTGAATGTGGCTACGCTTCGGTTCGGTTTTAAATGTGCAGGACGTAGTGCATAGTTTTGAGTAGGCTGTTATGTGTTGTCAAAATACAGCTCGTGAAATAGTTTAGCACCCCACTAACCCCCCCTCCCCCCCCCCCCCCCATCACTTTGAAGCTCTCGCTTCACTGTTTCATTAGTGGACATTTAGGTAAACATTTGAGTTCTGTGTCTTCCTGGAAGACATCCAAGATCACTGGAAAGTGCTTGATATCAATTACCCGGAACTTTAATGTATATATTATAGACAATAATCGTCATTGAAAGGTTCGTGGCAATGTGCCTGTTGTGTAAGCAGTCACGTGAAGAATCTATACAATTATTGTAAGATTTGTAAAAAGTTAATAAATGTAAAAATAGTTCAATCTTTTATTAATTTACCATATGACTATCCAATTATTGGTATATTTTTCCATATATTGTTGCTATTTTATGAGGCGATTATTATTATTGTACACGGGCTCGCCATAGCCCGTGCTACATGGACACTTCGTCCTGAGTAGCTAAATCTTTAACAACAACATATTATTGTATTCCATCGTTTATATGGTATGCATTTTGCTAACATGCACTCACCTAGTTGTGATTGTGGGGGTTGAGCGTCGACTCTTTGGTCCTGCCTTGTTAAGATTACAAGATAATTTCGAAGTTATTGGCCGGTGTTGGGCCTACTAGATTCTAAGGAGGAGTTTTGTGGGTGCTGTGGTGGTCGCTGGCACATTGCAGCAACCTGGTTAGAGATGCTCTCTTTATTGTGTCAGAGACCAGTTTACCTGCTGCCATGATAAACCTGTAACCATAGAGTTGTGTTGGAAATCCTGGGAAGGCTTCTGGTTGTAAACCTGGGTTTCGATGTTGTATACGGGTTGTAGTAGCGATGTGTGTGTTAATGGTTTGTTTAGTCGATCGTTGCCCCCCTGTCGATACTGTTGTACATACTCTTTAGGAATTATTAAGGTTTTTCGGACACATGGTTCAATCGTTTCTCTTAAGGAGCTCAAGGAGCTTGTGATGATTGTGTAATTATGCTGCTGATTCGACTGAATGTGGCTACGCTTCGGTTCGGTTTTAAATGTGCAGGACGTAGTGCATAGTTTTGAGTAGGCTGTTATGTGTTGTCAAAATACAGCTCGTGAAATAGTTTAGCACCCCACTAACCCCCTCTCCCCCCCCCCCATCACTTTGAAGCACTCGCTTCACTGTTTCATTAGTGGACATTTAGGTAAACATTTGAGTTCTGTGTCTTCCTGGAAGACATCCAAGATCACTGGAAAGTGCTTGATATCAATTACCCGGAACTTTAATGTATATATTATAGACAATAATCGTCATTGAAAGGTTCGTGGCAATGTGCCTGTTGTGTAAGCAGTCACGTGAAGAATCTATACAATTATTGTAAGATTTGTAAAAAGTTAATAAATGTAAAAATAGTTCAATCTTTTATTAATTTACCATATGACTATCCAATTATTGGTATATTTTTCCATATATTGTTGCTATTTTATGAGGCGATTATTATTATTGTACACGGGCTCGCCATAGCCCGTGCTACATGGACACTTCGTCCTGAGTAGCTAAATCTTTAACAACAACATATTATTGTATTCCATCGTTTATATGGTATGCATTTTGCTAACATGCACTCACCTAGTTGTGATTGTGGGGGTTGAGCGTCGACTCTTTGGTCCTGCCTTGTTAAGATTACAAGATAATTTCGAAGTTATTGGCCGGTGTTGGGCCTACTAGATTCTAAGGAGGAGTTTTGTGGGGTGCTGTGGTGGTCGCTGGCACATTGCAGCAACCTGGTTAGAGATGCTCTCTTTATTGTGTCAGAGACCAGTTTACCTGCTGCCATGATAAACCTGTAACCATAGAGTTGTGTTGGAAATCCTGGGAAGGCTTCTGGTTGTAAACCTGGGTTTCGATGTTGTATACGGGTTGTAGTAGCGATGTGTGTGTTAATGGTTTGTT
>NC_091168.1:48730842-48780611 GCF_040958095.1 Procambarus clarkii | reverse complement strand
CTCAAGAGAATGATGCAGAGGCTCAGGAGAGTGCTGCAAAAGGCTCAAGAGAGGGATGCTGAGGATCAAGAGAGAGATGCAGAGGCTCACGAGAGTGATGCAGAGGCTCAGGAGAGTGATGCGGAGGCTCAAGAGAGTGATGCAGAGGCTTAAGAAAGGGATGCAGAGGCTCAAGAGAGGGATGTAGAGGCTAAAGAGAGTGATGCACAGGCTCAAGAGAGTGTTGCACAGGCTCAAGAGAGTGATGCAGAGGCTAAAGAGAGGGATGCAGAGGCTCAAGAGAATGATGCAGAGGCTCAGGAGAGTGCTGCAAAAGGCTCAAGAGAGGGATGCTGAGGATCAAGAGAGAGATGCAGAGGCTCACGAGAGTGATGCAAAAGCTCAGGAGAGTGATGCGGAGGCTCAAGAGAGTGATGCAGAGGCATAAGAAAGGGATGCAGAGGCTCAAGAGAGGGATGTAGAGGCTAAAGAGAGGGATGCAGAAGCTCAAGACAATGATGCAGAGGCTCAGGAGAGTGCTGCAAAAGGCTCAAGAGAGGGATGCTGAGGATCCAGAGAGGGATGCAGAGGCTCAAGATAGTGATGCAGAGGCTCAAGAGAGAGAAAGGCAGAGGCTTAAGAGAGTGATGCAGAGGCTCAAGAGAATGATGTTGAGGCATAAGAGAGGGATGCAGAGGCTCAAGAGAATGAGGCAGAGGCTCAAGAGAGTGATGCAGAGGATCAAGAGAGGGATGCAGAGGCTCAAGAGAGTGATGCAGAGGCTCAAGAGAGTGATGCAGAGGCTCAAGAGAGTGATGCAGACGATCAAGAGAGTGATGCAGAGGCTCAAGAGAGTGATGCTGAGGATCAAGAGAGGGAAGCAGAGGCTTATGAGAGTGATGCAGAGGCTGTAGAGGGTGATGCATAGGCTGTAGAGAGTGATGCAGAGGCTTAAGCGAGTGATGCAGAGGCTTACGAAAGGATGCAGAGGCTCAAGAGAGGGATGCAGAGGCTCAAGAGAGTGATTCAGAGGCTTACGAGAGTGATGCAGAGGCTGAAGAGAGTGTTGCAGAGGCTCAAGAGAGGGATGAAGAGGCTGAAGAGAGTGATGCAGAGGCTCAAGAGAGGGATGCAGAGGCTCAAGAGAGTGATGGAGAGGCTCAAGAGAGTGATGCAGAGGATCAAGAGAGGGATGCAGAGGCTCAGGAGAGTGATGTAGAGGGTCAAGAGAGTGATGCAGAGGCTCAAGAGAGTGATACAGAGGATCAAGAGAAGGAAGCAGAGGCTCAAGAGAGATATTCAGAGGCTTACGAGAGTGACGCAGAGGCTTAAGAGAGTGATGCAGAGGCTTAAGAGAGGGATGCAGAGGCTCAAGAGAGGGATGCAAAGGCTCAAGAGAGGGATGCAGGGGCTCAAGAGAGGGATGCAGAGGCTAGAGTGAGGGAAGCAGAGGCAAAAGTGAAGGATGCAGAGGCTCTTGAGAGTGACGCAGAGGCTCAAGAGAGGGATGCAGAGGCTTAAGAGAGTGATGCAAAGGCTCACGTGAGGGATTCAGAGGCTCATGAGAGGGATGCAAGAGTTCAAGAGAGTGATGCAGAGGCACAAGAGAGGGATGCAGAGGCTCAAGTGAGGAATGAAGAGGCACAAGAGAGGGATGCAGAGGCTCTTGGGAGTGATGCAGAGGCTCAAGAGAGGGATGCAGCCCAGAATTTCGCATAATATTGCATTTTAAGCAAGTTTTCTTGCATTTTGTTTCGTACTAAAAATCATCGAATATGGCAATATTTTGAAGTTTATCGTCCCCTTTTCCTCGTCCCCTTTTATCGTCCCCTTTTATGTGATATAGGGTTTGGGCTTAAGCCTCTGCATCCCTCTCTTGATCCTCTGCATCACTCTCTTGAGCCTCTGCATCACTCTCTTGAGATCTCTGCATCACTCTCTTAAGCCTCTGAATCCCTCTCTTGAGCCTCTGCATCACCCTCTTAAGCCTCTGCATCCATCTTTTGAGCCTCTGCATCACTTTCTTAAGCCTCTGCATCACTTTCTTGAGCCTCTGTGTCTCTCTCTTGTGCCTCTGCATCACTTTCTTACTCTGCATCCCTTTCTTGAGCCTCTGCATCAATCTCTTGAGCCTCTGCATCCTTCTCTTAAGCCTCTGCATCACTCTCTTGAGCCTCTGCATCCCTCTCTTAAGCCTCTGCATCACTCTCTTAAGCCTCTGCATCCCTCTCTTAAGCCTCTGCATCACTCTCTTGAGCCTCTGCAACACTCTCTTGAGCCTCTGCATCACTCTCTTGAGCCTCTGCATCCCTCTCTTAAGCCTCTGCAACACTCTCTTCAGCCTCTGCATCACTCTCATAAGCCTCTGCATCCCTCTCTTGATCATCTGCATCACAATCTTATGCCTCTGCATCACTCTCTTGATCCTCTGCATAACTCTCTTGAGCCTCTGCATCACTCTCTTGAGCCTCTGCATCACTCTCTTGAGCTTCTGCATCCCTCTCATCAGCCTCTGCAACACTCTCTTCAGCCTCTGCATCACTCTCTTGAGATTCTGCTTCCCTCTCTTGATCCTCAGCATCACTCTCTTGAGCCTCTGCATCACTCTCTTGATCCTCTGCATCACTCTCTTGAGCCTCTGCATAACTCTCTTGAGCCTCTGCATCCCTCTCTTGAGCCTCTGCATCCCTCTCTTAAGCCTCTGCATCACATTCTTAAGCCTCTGCGTCACTCTCGTAAGCCTCTGAATCACTCTCTTGAGCCTCTGCATCCCTCTCTTGAGCCTCTGCATCACTCTCTTGAGGTCTCTGCATCACTCTCTTAAGCCTCTGCATCACTCTTTTGAGCCTCTGCATCACTCTCCTGAGCCTCTGCATCACTCTCTTGAGCCTTTGCTTCCCTCTCTTAAGCCTCTGCATAACTCTCTTGAGCCTCTTCATCACTCTCTTGAGCCTCTGCATCACTCTCTTGAGCCTCTGCATCCCTCTCTTGAGCCTCTGCAACACTCTCTTCAGCCTCTGCATCAGTCTCTTAAGCCTCTGCATCACTCTCTTGAGCCTCTACATCACTCTCTTGAGCCTCTGCATCCCTCTCGTAAGCCTCTGCAACACTCTCTTCAGCCTCTGCATCACTCTCATAAGCCTCTGCATCCCTCTCTTGATCCTCTGCATCACTCTCTTGAGCCTCTGCATCACTCTCTTGAGGTCTCTGCATCACTCTCTTAAGCCTCTGCATCCCTCTCTTGATCCTCTGCATCACTCTCTTGAGCCTCTGCTTCCATCGGTAATTTAAACGGAAAATCAAGAACCTTTTAGTTAATTTTAATGAAAACACATTGTGTTTTATCATTTGTATTGGAAACAACATTGTCATATGTCTTTTCTTGGATCTAAATAATACGAAACCTCGCTCTATGATTTGAAGTTAAAATCCTCAAATATGGTTATATAGTGACTTTTTTCACGTTTTTCATGTAGTTTGATATTACGTAAATATATTCATTTTTACCAATATTTCGATACTATTTCATGTAGTATCACGATATGTGATTTGGCCTTCAAATCTCAGAATTTCGCATAATATTGCATTTTAAGCAAGTTTTCTTGCATTTTGTTTTGTACGAAAAATCATCGAATTTAGCAATATTTTGACGTTTATCGTCTCCTTTTCCTCTATGTGATTTAAACAAAATATCATCGAATTAGGCAATATTTTGCCGTTTTTCCACGTTTTTGTGAATTTTCAGTTTATAGGTATTAGTTCATTATATATACGATAAAAATGATGCAAACACATAATTGATTAGATAATAACCTTAAATACTTCATTTTCAATCATCTATTTGTTTCTCGTTAAAATACTGAGTAAGATATTTAAAAGGGGAGAAGTTCGGTTTTTATTGCATATATCGACGTTTCAGCCGGATTAGAGCGGTTTTACGTGTACATCTTCCATCGGTAATATAAACAGAAAATCAAGAACATTTTAGTTAATTCTATTGAAAACACATTGTTTTTTATCATTTGTATTGGAAACAACATTGTCATATGTCTTTTCTTGGATTTAAAAAATACGAAACATCGCTCTATGATTTGAAGGTAATATCCTCGAATATGGTAAAATAGTTACTTTTTTCACGTTAATCATGTAGTTTGATTTACGTAAATATATTCCTTTTTACCAATATTTCGATACTATTTCATGTAGTATCACGATATGTGATTTGACCTTCAAATCTCAGAATTTCGCATAATATTGCATTTTAAGCAAGTTTTCTTGCATTTTGTTTCGTACGAAAAATCATCGAATTTAGCAATATTTTGACGTTTATCATCCCCTTTTCCTTTATGTGATTTAAACAAAACATCATCGAATAAGGGAATATTTTGCCGTTTTTCCACGTTTTTGTGAATTTTCAGTTTATAGGTATTAATTCATTATATATATGGTAAAAATGATGCAAACACATAATTGATTAGATAATAACCTTAAATACATCATTTTCAATCATCTATTTGTTTCTCGTTAAAATACTGAGTAAGATATTGGAAAGGGGAGAAGTTCGGTTTTTATTGCATATATCGACGTTTCAGCCGGATTAGAGCGGTTTTACGTGTACATCTTCCATCGGTAATATAAACAGAAAATCAAGAAAATTTTAGTTAATTCTATTGAAAACACATTGTTTTTTATCATTCGTATTGGAAACACATTGTTTTTTATCATTCGTATTGGAAACAACATTGTCATATGCCTTTTCTTGGATCTAAAAAATACGAAACCTCGCTCAATGATTTGAAGTTAAAATCCTCATATATGGAAAAATAGTGAATTTTCACGTTAATCATGTAGTTTTATATTACGTAAATATATTCATTTTTACCAATATTTCGATACTATTTCATGTAGTATCACGATATGTGATTTGACCTTCAAATCTCAGAATTTCGCATAATATTGCATTTTAAGCAAGTTTTCTTGCATTTTGTTTCGTACGAAAAATCATCGAATTTAGCAATATTTTGACGTTTATCATCCCCTTTTCCTTCATGTGATTTAAACAAAACATCATCGAATAAGGCAATATTTTGCCGTTTTTCCACGTTTTTGTGAATTTTCAGTTTATAGGTATTAATTCATTATATATACGATAAAAAAGATGCAAACACATAATTGATTAGATAATAACCTTAAATACTTCATTTTCAATCATCTATTTGTTTCTTGTTAAAATTCTGAATAAGATATTGAAAAGGGGAGAAGTTCGGTTTTTATACTTCGATACTATTTCATGTAGTATCACGATATGTGATTTGGCGTTCAAATCTCAGAATTTCGCATAATATTGCATTTTAAGCAAGTTTTCTTGCATTTTGTTTCGTACGAAAAATCATCGAATTTAGCAATATTTTGACGTTTATCATCCCCTTTTCCTTTATGTGATTTAAACAAAACATCATCGAATAAGGCAATATTTTTACGTGTACATCTTCCATCGGTAATATAAACGGAAAATCAAGAACATTTTAGTTAATTCTAATGAAAACACATTGTTTTTTATCATTCGTATTGGAAACAACATTGTCATATGTCTTTTCTTGGATCTAAATAATACGAAACCTCGCTCAATGATTTGAAGTTAAAATCCTTAAATATGGTAAAATAGTGAATTTTTACGTTAATCATGTAGTTTGATATTACGTAAATATATTCATTTTTACCAATATTTCGATACTAATTCATGTAGTTTCACGGTATGTGATTTGGCCTTCAAATCTCAGAATATCGCATAATATTGCATTATAAGCAAGTTTTCTTGCATTTTGTTTCGTACGAAAAATCATCGAATTTAGCAATATTTTGACGTTTATCGTCTACTTTTCCTTTATGTGATTTAAACAAAATATCATCGAATTAGGCAATATTTTGCCGTTTTTCCACGTTTTTGTGAATTTTCAGTTTATAGGTATTAATTCATTATATATACGATAAAAATTATGCAAAATAATAATTGATTAGATAATAACCTTAAATACTTCATTTTCAATCATCTATTTGTTTCTCGTTAAAATTCTGAATAAGATATTGAAAAGGGGAGAAGTTCGGTTTTTATTGCATATATCGACGTTTCAGCCGGATTAGAGCGGTTTTACGTGTACATCTTCCATCGGTAATATAAACGGAAAATCAAGAACATTTTAGTTAATTCTAATGAAAACACATTGTTTTTTATCATTCGTTTTGGAAACAACATTGTCATATGTCTTTTCTTGGATCTAAATAATACGAAACCTCGCTCTATGATTTGAAGTTAAAATCCTCAAATATGGTAAAATAGTGACTTTTTCACGTTAATCATGTAGTTTGATATTACGTAAATATATTCATTTTTACAAATATTTCGATCCTATTTCATGTAGTATCACGATATGTGATTTGGCCTTCATATCTCAGAATGTCGCATAATATTGCATTTTAAGCAAGTTTTCTTGCATTTTGTTTCGTACGAAAAATCATCGAATTTAGCAATATTTTGACGTTTATCATCCCCTTTTCCTTTATGTGATTTAAATAAAACATCCTTGAATTAGGCAATATTTAGCGGTTTTTCACGTTTTTGTGAATTTTCAGTTATTTGTTATTAATTCATTAAATATTCGATAAAAATGATGCAAACACATAATTGATTAGATAATAACCTTAAATACTTCATTTTCAATCATCTATTTGTTTCTCGTTAAAATACTGAGTAACATATTGAAAAGGGGAGAAGTTCTGTTTTTATTGCATATATCGACGTTTCAGCCGGAACAGAGCGGTTTTACGTGTACATTTCCATCGGTAATATAAACGGAAAATCAATAGCATTTTAGTTAATTCATATGGAAACACATTGTTTTTTATCATCCGTATTGGAAACACATTGTTTTTTATCATTCGTATTGGAAACAATATTGTCATATGTCTTTTCTTGGATCTAAATAATACGAAACCTCGCTCTATGATTTGAAGTTAAAATCCTCAAATATGGTAAAATAGTGACTTTTTCACGTTAATCATGTGGTTTGATATTACGTTAATATATTCATTTTTACCAATACTTCGATACTATTTCATGTAGTATCACGATATGTGTTTTGGCGTTCAAATCTCAGAATTTCGCATAATATATCATTTTAAGCAAGGTTTCTTGCATTTTGTTTCGTACGAAAAATCATCGAATTTAGCAATATTTTGACGTTTATCATCCCCTTTTCCTCTATGTGATTCAAACAAAATATCATCAAATTAGGCAATATTTTGCCGTTTTTCAACGTTTTTGTGAATTTTCAGTTTATAGGTATTAATTCAATATATATACGAAAAAAATGATACAAACACATAATTGATTATATAATAACCTTAAATACTTCATTTTCAATCAACTATTTCTTTCTCGTTTAAATACTGAGTAAGATATTGAAAAGGGGAGGAGTTCTGTTTTTATTGCATATATCGATGTTCCAGCCGGAATAGAGATGTTTTCGTGTACATCTTCCATCGGTAATATAAACGGAAAATCAGGAATATTTTAGTTAATTCTAATGAAAACACATTGTTTTTATCATATGTATTGGAAACAACATTGTCATATGTCTTTTCTTGGATCTAAATAATACGAAACCTCGCTCTATGATTTGAAGTTAAAATCCTCAAATATGGTAAAATAGTTTCTTTTTTCACGTTAATCATGTAGTTTGATATTACGTATATATATTAATTTTATCAATATTTCGATACTATTTCATGTAGTATCACGATATGTGATTTGGCCTTCAAATCTCAGAATTTCGCATAATATTGCATTTTAAGCAAGTTTTCTTGCATTTTGTTTCGTACGAAAAATCCTTGAATCAATATTTTGACGTGTATCATCCCCTTTTCCTCTATGTGATTTAAACAAAATATCATCGAATTAGGCAATATTTTGCCGTTTTTCCACGTTTTTGTGAATTTTCAGTTTATAGGTATTAATTCATTATATATACGATAAAAATGATGCAAACACATAATTGATTATTTAATAACCTTAAATACTTCATTTTCAATCAACTATTTGTTTCTCGTTTAAATACTGAGTAAGATATTGAAAAGGGGAGGAGTTCTGTTTTTATTGCATATATCGACGTTCTAGCCGGAATAGAGATGTTTTCGTGTACATCTTCCATCGGTAATATAAACGGAAAATCAAGAACATTTTAGTTAATTCTAATGAAAACACATTGTTTTTTATCATTTGTATTGGAAACAACATTGTCATATGTCATTTCTTGGATCTAAATAATACGAAACCTTGCTCTATGATTTGAAGTTAAAATCCTCAAATATGATTAAATAGTTAATTTTTTCACGTTTTTCATGTAGTTTGATATTACGTAAATATATTCATTTTTACCAATATTTCGATACTATTTCATCTAGTATCACGATATGTTATTTGGCCTTCATATCTCCGAATTTCGCATAATATTGCATTTTAAGCAAGTTTTCTTGCATTTTGTTTCGTATGAAAAATCATCGAATTTAGCAATATTTTGACGTTTATCATCTCCTTTTCCTTTATGTGATTTAAACAAAATATCATCGAATTAGGCAATATTTTGCCGTTTTTCCACGTTTTTGTGAATTTTCAGTTATAGGTATTAATTCATTATATATACGATAAAAATGATGCAAACACATAATTGATTAGATAATAACCTTAAATACTTCATTTTCAATCATCTATTTGTTTCTCGTTAAAATACTGAGTAAGATATTGAAAAGGGGAGAGGTTCGGGTATTATTGCATATATCGACGTTTCAGCCGGATTAGAGCGGTTTTACGTGAACATCTTCAATCGGTAATATAAACAGAAAATCAAGAACATTTTAGTTAATTCTATTGAAAACACATTGTTTTTTATCATTTGTATTGGAAACAACATTGTCATATGTCTTTTCTTGGATTTAAAAAATACGAAACATCGCTCTATGATTTGAAGGTAATATCCTCAAATATGGTAAAATAGTTACTTTTTTCACGTTAATCATGTAGTTCGATATTACGTAAATATATTCATTTTTACCAATATTTCGATAATATTTCATGTAGTATCACGATATGTGATTTGACCTTCAAATCTGAGAATTTCGAATAATATTGCATTTTAAGCAAGTTTTCTTGCATTTTGTTTCGTACGAAAAATCATCGAATTTAGCAATATTTTGACGTTTATGTGATTTTCCTTTATGTGATTTAAACAAAACATCATCGAATAAGACAATATTTTGCCGTTTTTCCACGTTTTTGTGAATTTTCAGTTTATAGGTATTAATTCATTATATATACGATAAAAAAGATGCAAACACATAATTGATTAGATAATAACCTTAAATACTTCATTTTCAATCATCTATTTGTTTCTCGTTAAAATTCTGCATAAGATATTGAAAAGGGGAGAAGTTCGGGTTTTATTGCATATATCGACGTTTCAGCCGGATTAGAGCGGTTATACGTGAACATCTTCAATCGGTAATATAAACGGAAAATCAAGAACATTTTAGTTAATTCTAATGAAAACACATTGTTTTTTATCATTCGTATTGGAAACACATTGTTTTTTATCATTCGTATTGGAAACAACATTGACATATGTCTTTTCTTGGATCCAAATAATACGAAACCTCGCTCTATGATTTGAAGTTAAAATCCTCAAATATGGTAAAAAAATGACTTTTTCACGTTAATCATGTAGTTTGATATTACGTAAATATATTCATTTTTACCAATATTTCGATCCTATTTCATGTAGTATCACGATATGTGATTTGGCCTTCATATCTCAGAATGTCGCATAATATTGCATTTTAAGCAAGTTTTCTTGCATTTTGTTTCGTACGAAAAATCATCGAATTTAGCAATATTTTGACGTTTATCATCCCCTTTTCCTTTATGTGATTTAAACAAAACATCCTTGAATTAGGCAATATTTAGCGGTTTTTCACGTTTTTGTGAATTTTCAGTTATTTGTTATTAATTCATTAAATATTCGATAAAAATGATGCAAACACATAATTGATTAGATAATAACCTTAAATACTTCATTTTCAATCATCTATTTGTTTCTCGTTAAAATACTGAGTAAGATATTGAAAAGGGGAGAAGTTCTGTTTTTATTGCATATATCGACGTTCCAGCCGGAATAGAGATGTTTTCGTGTACATCTTCCATCGGTAATATAAACGGAAAATCAGCAATATTTTAGTTAATTCCAATGAAAACACGTTGTTTTTATCATTTGTATTGGAAACAACATTGTCATATGTCTTTTCTTGGATCTAAATAATACGAAACATCGCTCTATTTTTTGAAGTTAAAATCCTCAAATATGGTAAAATAGTTTCTTTTTTCACGTTATCATGTAGTTTGATATTACGTATATATATTAATTTTTATCAATATTTCGATACTATTTCATGTAGTATCACGATATGTGATTTGGCCTTCAAATCTCAGAATTTCGCATAATATTGCATTTTAAGCAAGTTTTCTTGCATTTTGTTTCGTACGAAAAATCCTTGAATCAATATTTTGACGTGTATCATCCCCTTTTCCTCTATGTGATTTAAACAAAATATCATCGAATTAGGCAATATTTTGCCGTTTTTCCACGTTTTTGTGAATTTTCAGTTTATAGGTATTAATTCATTATGTATACGATAAAAATGATGCAAACACATAATTGATTATATAATAACCTTAAATACTTCATTTTCAATCAACTATTTGTTTCTCGTTTAAATACTGAGTAAGATATTGAAAAAGGGAGGAGTTATGTTTTTATTGCATATATCGACGTTCCAGCCGGAATAGAGATGTTTTCGTGTACATCTTCCATCGGTAATATAAACGGAAAATCAAGAACATTTTAGTTAATTCTAATGAAAACACATTGTTTTTTATCATTTGTATTGGAAACAACATTGTCATATGTCATTTCTTGGATCTAAATAATACGAAACCTCGCTCTATGATTTGAAGTTAAAATCCTCAAATATGATTAAATAGTTAATTTTTTCACGTTTTTCATGTAGTTTGATATTACGTAAATATATTCATTATTACCAATATTTCGATACTATTTCATCTAGTATCACGATATGTGATTTGGCCTTCATATCTCCGAATTTCGCATAATATTGCATTTTAAGCAAGTTTTCTTGCATTTTGTTTCGTATGAAAAATCATCGAATTTAGCAATATTTTGACGTTTATCATCTCCTTTTCCTTTATGTGATTTAAACAAAATATCATCGAATTAGGCAATATTTTGCCGTTTTTCCACGTTTTTGTGAATTTTCAGTTATAGGTATTAATTCATTATATATACGATAAAAATGATGCAAACACATAATTGATTAGATAATAACCTTAAATACTTCATTTTCAATCATCTATTTGTTTCTCGTTAAAATACTGAGTAAGATATTGAAAAGGGGAGAAGTTCGGGTATTATTGCATATATCGACGTTTCAGCCGGATTAGAGCGGTTTTACGTGAACATCTTCAATCGGTAATATAAACAGAAAATCAAGAACATTTTAGTTAATTCTATTGAAAACACATTGTTTTTTATCATTTGTATTGGAAACAACATTGTCATATGTCTTTTCTTGGATTTAAAAAATACGAAACATCGCTCTATGATTTGAAGGTAATATCCTCAAATATGGTAAAATAGTTACTTTTTTCACGTTAATCATGTAGTTCGATATTACGTAAATATATTCATTTTTACCAATATTTCGATAATATTTCATGTAGTATCACGATATGTGATTTGACCTTCAAATCTGAGAATTTCGAATAATATTGCATTTTAAGCAAGTTTTCTTGCATTTTGTTTCGTACGAAAAATCATCGAATTTAGCAATATTTTGACGTTTATGTGATTTTCCTTTATGTGATTTAAACAAAACATCATCGAATAAGACAATATTTTGCCGTTTTTCCACGTTTTTGTGAATTTTCAGTTTATAGGTATTAATTCATTATATATACGATAAAAAAGATGCAAACACATAATTGATTAGATAATAACCTTAAATACTTCATTTTCAATCATCTATTTGTTTCTCGTTAAAATTCTGCATAAGATATTGAAAAGGGGAGAAGTTCGGGTTTTATTGCATATATCGACGTTTCAGCCGGATTAGAGCGGTTATACGTGAACATCTTCAATCGGTAATATAAACGGAAAATCAAGAACATTTTAGTTAATTCTAATGAAAACACATTGTTTTTTATCATTCGTATTGGAAACACATTGTTTTTTATCATTCGTATTGGAAACAACATTGACATATGTCTTTTCTTGGATCCAAATAATACGAAACCTCGCTCTATGATTTGAAGTTAAAATCCTCAAATATGGTAAAAAAATGACTTTTTCACGTTAATCATGTAGTTTGATATTACGTAAATATATTCATTTTTACCAATATTTCGATCCTATTTCATGTAGTATCACGATATGTGATTTGGCCTTCATATCTCAGAATGTCGCATAATATTGCATTTTAAGCAAGTTTTCTTGCATTTTGTTTCGTACGAAAAATCATCAAATTTAGCAATATTTTGACGTTTATCATCCCTTTTCCTTTATGTGATTTAAACAAAACATCCTTGAATTAGGCAATATTTAGCGGTTTTTCACGTTTTTGTGAATTTTCAGTTATTTGTTATTAATTCATTAAATATTCGATAAAAATGATGCAAACACATAATTGATTAGATAATAACCTTAAATACTTCATTTTCAATCATCTATTTGTTTCTCGTTAAAATACTGAGTAAGATATTGAAAAGGGGAGAAGTTCTGTTTTTATTGCATATATCGACGTTCCAGCCGGAATAGAGATGTTTTCGTGTACATCTTCCATCGGTAATATAAACGGAAAATCAGCAATATTTTAGTTAATTCCAATGAAAACACGTTGTTTTTATCATTTGTATTGGAAACAACATTGTCATATGTCTTTTCTTGGATCTAAATAATACGAAACATCGCTCTATTTTTTGAAGTTAAAATCCTCAAATATGGTAAAATAGTTTATTTTTTCACGTTAATCATGTAGTTTGATATTACGTATATATATTAATTTTTATCAATATTTCGATACTATTTCATGTAGTATCACGATATGTGATTTGGCCTTCAAATCTCAGAATTTCGCATAATATTGCATTTTAAGCAAGTTTTCTTGCATTTTGTTTCGTACGAAAAATCCTTGAATCAATATTTTGACGTGTATCATCCCCTTTTCCTCTATGTGATTTAAACAAAATATCATCGAATTAGGCAATATT
Source organism: Procambarus clarkii (assembly GCF_040958095.1). Classification (NCBI taxonomy): domain Eukaryota; kingdom Metazoa; phylum Arthropoda; class Malacostraca; order Decapoda; family Cambaridae; genus Procambarus; species Procambarus clarkii. The sequence goes on along the minus strand of NC_091168.1, from coordinate 48,767,242 downwards.
TTGCCGTTTTTCCACGTTTTTGTGAATTTTCAGTTTATAGGTATTAATTCATTATGTATACGATAAAAATGATGCAAACACATAATTGATTATATAATAACCTTAAATACTTCATTTTCAATCAACTATTTGTTTCTCGTTTAAATACTGAGTAAGATATTGAAAAAGGGAGGAGTTCTGTTTTTATTGCATATATCGACGTTCCAGCCGGAATAGAGATGTTTTCGTGTACATCTTCCATCGGTAATATAAACGGAAAATCAAGAACATTTTAGTTAATTCTAATGAAAACACATTGTTTTTTATCATTTGTATTGGAAACAACATTGTCATATGTCATTTCTTGGATCTAAATAATACGAAACCTCGCTCTATGATTTGAAGTTAAAATCCTCAAATATGATTAAATAGTTAATTTTTTCACGTTTTTCATGTAGTTTGATATTACGTAAATATATTCATTATTACCAATATTTCGATACTATTTCATCTAGTATCACGATATGTGATTTGGCCTTCATATCTCCGAATTTCGCATAATATTGCATTTTAAGCAAGTTTTCTTGCATTTTGTTTCGTATGAAAAATCATCGAATTTAGCAATATTTTGACGTTTATCATCTCCTTTTCCTTTATGTGATTTAAACAAAATATCATCGAATTAGGCAATATTTTGCCGTTTTTCCACGTTTTTGTGAATTTTCAGTTATAGGTATTAATTCATTATATATACGATAAAAATGATGCAAACACATAATTGATTAGATAATAACCTTAAATACTTCATTTTCAATCATCTATTTGTTTCTCGTTAAAATACTGAGTAAGATATTGAAAAGGGGAGAAGTTCGGGTATTATTGCATATATCGACGTTTCAGCCGGATTAGAGCGGTTTTACGTGAACATCTTCAATCGGTAATATAAACAGAAAATCAAGAACATTTTAGTTAATTCTATTGAAAACACATTGTTTTTTATCATTTGTATTGGAAACAACATTGTCATATGTCTTTTCTTGGATTTAAAAAATACGAAACATCGCTCTATGATTTGAAGGTAATATCCTCAAATATGGTAAAATAGTTACTTTTTTCACGTTAATCATGTAGTTCGATATTACGTAAATATATTCATTTTTACCAATATTTCGATAATATTTCATGTAGTATCACGATATGTGATTTGACCTTCAAATCTGAGAATTTCGAATAATATTGCATTTTAAGCAAGTTTTCTTGCATTTTGTTTCGTACGAAAAATCATCGAATTTAGCAATATTTTGACGTTTATGTGATTTTCCTTTATGTGATTTAAACAAAACATCATCGAATAAGACAATATTTTGCCGTTTTTCCACGTTTTTGTGAATTTTCAGTTTATAGGTATTAATTCATTATATATACGATAAAAAAGATGCAAACACATAATTGATTAGATAATAACCTTAAATACTTCATTTTCAATCATCTATTTGTTTCTCGTTAAAATTCTGCATAAGATATTGAAAAGGGGAGAAGTTCGGGTTTTATTGCATATATCGACGTTTCAGCCGGATTAGAGCGGTTATACGTGAACATCTTCAATCGGTAATATAAACGGAAAATCAAGAACATTTTAGTTAATTCTAATGAAAACACATTGTTTTTTATCATTCGTATTGGAAACACATTGTTTTTTATCATTCGTATTGGAAACAACATTGACATATGTCTTTTCTTGGATCCAAATAATACGAAACCTCGCTCTATGATTTGAAGTTAAAATCCTCAAATATGGTAAAAAAATGACTTTTTCACGTTAATCATGTAGTTTGATATTACGTAAATATATTCATTTTTACCAATATTTCGATCCTATTTCATGTAGTATCACGATATGTGATTTGGCCTTCATATCTCAGAATGTCGCATAATATTGCATTTTAAGCAAGTTTTCTTGCATTTTGTTTCGTACGAAAAATCATCAAATTTAGCAATATTTTGACGTTTATCATCCCCTTTTCCTTTATGTGATTTAAACAAAACATCCTTGAATTAGGCAATATTTAGCGGTTTTTCACGTTTTTGTGAATTTTCAGTTATTTGTTATTAATTCATTAAATATTCGATAAAAATGATGCAAACACATAATTGATTAGATAATAACCTTAAATACTTCATTTTCAATCATCTATTTGTTTCTCGTTAAAATACTGAGTAAGATATTGAAAAGGGGAGAAGTTCTGTTTTTATTGCATATATCGACGTTCCAGCCGGAATAGAGATGTTTTCGTGTACATCTTCCATCGGTAATATAAACGGAAAATCAGCAATATTTTAGTTAATTCCAATGAAAACACGTTGTTTTTATCATTTGTATTGGAAACAACATTGTCATATGTCTTTTCTTGGATCTAAATAATACGAAACATCGCTCTATTTTTTGAAGTTAAAATCCTCAAATATGGTAAAATAGTTTCTTTTTTCACGTTAATCGTGTAGTTTGATATTACGTATATATATTAATTTTTATCAATATTTCGATACTATTTCATGTAGTATCACGATATGTGATTTGGCCTTCAAATCTCAGAATTTCGCATAATATTGCATTTTAAGCAAGTTTTCTTGCATTTTGTTTCGTACGAAAAATCCTTGAATCAATATTTTGACGTGTATCATCCCCTTTTCCTCTATGTGATTTAAACAAAATATCATCGAATTAGGCAATATTTTGCCGTTTTTCCACGTTTTTGTGAATTTTGAGTTTATAGGTATTAATTCATTATGTATACGATAAAAATGATGCAAACACATAATTGATTATAAAATAACCTTAAATACTTCATTTTCAATCAACTATTTGTTTCTCGTGTAAATACTGAGTAAGATATTGAAAAAGGGAGGAGTTCTGTTTTTATTGCATATATCGACGTTCCAGCCGGAATAGAGATGTTTTCGTGTACATCTTCCATCGGTAATATAAACGGAAAATCAAGAACATTTTAGTTAATTCTAATGAAAACACATTGTTTTTTATCATTTGTATTGGAAACAACATTGTCATATGTCATTTCTTGGATCTAAATAATACGAAACCTCGCTCTATGATTTGAAGTTAAAATCCTCAAATATGATTAAATAGTTAATTTTTTCACGTTTTTCATGTAGTTTGATATTACGTAAATATATTCATTATTACCAATATTTCGATACTATTTCATCTAGTATCACGATATGTGATTTGGCCTTCATATCTCCGAATTTCGCATAATATTGCATTTTAAGCAAGTTTTCTTGCATTTTGTTTCGTATGAAAAATCATCGAATTTAGCAATATTTTGACGTTTATCATCTCCTTTTCCTTTATGTGATTTAAACAAAACATCATCGAATTAGACAATATTTTGCCGTTTTTCCACGTTTTTGTGAATTTTCAGTTTATAGGTATTAATTCATTATATATACGGTAAAAATGATGCAAACACATAATTGATTAGATAATAACCTTAAATACATCATTTTCAATCATCTATTTGTTTCTCGTTAAAATACTGAGTAAGATATTGAAAAGGGGAGAAGTTCGGTTTTTATTGCATAAATCGACGTTTCAGCCGGATTAGAGCGGTTTTACGTGTACATCTTCCATCGGTAATATAAACGGAAAATCAAGAACATTTTAGTTAATTCTAATTAAAACACATTGTTTTTTATCATTCGTATTGGACACCCGGGGTCAAATCCTATCAACAATTCCAAGTTTACTATATTACCAGATGTTAGATATTGCATTATAATAATGGCCGGCGGAACTCAATATATATATATATATATATATATATAAATATATATATATATATATATATATATATATATATATATATATATATATATATATATATATATATATATATATATATATATATATATATATATATATATATATATATATAGGTATTACTAGAGTTACTAGCTAAACACCAACTTTAGTATCCGCAAAATGAACGTATCCGTAATGATGAAAATGTTCTTGATGTTTCTCGCGGTCACTTCTGGATTTTTTTTATTTTCTTCATTTGAAAATCATGTTTATGACGAGGGAAAAAGATTTGGACCTGTCATTGGCTCAATCGTTGGACCCGTAAATGGACCCGTCATTGGCTCAATCGTTGGACCCTTAAATGGACCCATCATTGGCTCCATCATTCGACCCGTTAATGGACCAGTCATTGGCTCCATCATTGGACCCGTTAATGGACCCTTCATTGGCTTCGTCATTGGACCCGTTAATGCACCCATCATTGGCTCCATCATTGGACTCGTTAATGAACCCATCATTGGCTCCATCATTGGACCCGTTAATGGACCCGTCGTTGGCTCTGTCGTTAGTGAAGATGGTAAGATGGCGGAGAAGATGACTGAAAGATTCTTAAAAATTCGTGCGTTGTTGATAATGGGCGGAGCTGTGGCAGGTTTCTTGATCATCAGCCGTTGGCTTCCTCGCCACCCGCTACATGATGAATGCAATGTGAAGGTAAGAGATTCCTCGAGTGGGGAAGAAACTGAAGCTTGTTCAAGTGGGGATGAAACCGAAGCTTGTTCAAGTGGGGATGAAACCGAAGCTTGTTCAAGTGGGGAGGAAACCGAAGCTTGTTCAAGTGGGGATGAAACCGAAGATTGTTCAAGTGGGGTTGAAACTGAAGCTTGTTCAAGTGGGGATGAAACCGAAGCTTGTTCTAGTGGGGATGAAACCGAAGCTTGTTCAAGTGGGGATGAAACTGAAGCTTGTTCAAGTGGGGATGAAACGGAAGCTTGTTCAAGTGGGGATGAAACGGAAGCTTGTTCAAGTGGGGACGAAACGTTGACTTTAGACGAGTTACATTCGATAATCAATTACTTATGTCGTAGAGGTTACGATACCGATTGTAGTGATGGAGATGAAGTTTGCTTGAGTGCAGACGAAACGGAAGCTTGTTCGAGTGGGGAAGAAACTGATGAAACGTTGACTTTCGACAAGTTACATTCGATAATCAATTACTTATGCCGTAGTGGTTACGATTGTAGTGATGATTGGAGTGGTTACGATACCGATTGTAGTGATGGAGAAGATGAAGTTTGCCTGAGTGGAGACGAAACAGAAGCTTGTTCGAATGGGGAAGAAACTAATGAAACGTTGACTTTCGACGAGTTACATTCGATAATCAATTACTTATGCTGTAGTAGTTACGATACCGATTGTAGTGATGGAGAAGATGAAGTTTGATTGGGTGGGGACGAAACTGATGAAACGTTGACTTTCAAGGAGTTATAAGTCTCTGATAGGACACTCTCCGTCAATCCCGCACACATACGCAACTCACAATTATAACATGAAACAGTGCAAAACACTTAGCACTGTTACAATCTCTCCCCCTCCAAACTCTCCCATTTCACCTCATGATCGCTGTCACCTTCTCCAACACTGCCACCAAAGCTACCTTCTCCAACACCCGGGGTCAAATCCTATCACCAATTCCAAGTTTACTTTATTACCAGATGTTAGATATTGCATTATAATAATGGCCGTCGAAACTCAATTATATATATATATATATATCTTATATATGTATTACTCGAGTTACTAGCAAAACACCAACTTTAGTATCCACAAAATGAACGTATCCGTAATGATGAAAATGTTCTTGATGTTTGTCGCGGTCACTTCTGAAATTTTTTTATTTTCTTCATTTGAAAATCATGTTTATGACGAGGGAAAAAGATTTGGACCTGTCATTGGCTCAATCGTTGGACCCGTAAATGGACCCGTCATTGGCTCAATCGTTGGACCCGTAAATGGACCCATCATTGGCTCCATCATTGGACCCGTTAATGGACCCGTCATTGGCTCCATCATTGGACCCGTTAATGGACCCATCATTGGCTCCGTCATTGGTCCCGTTAATGGACCCATCATTGGCTCCATCATTGGACCCGTTAATGGACCCGTCGTTGACTCTGTCGTTAGTGAAGATGGTAAGATAGCGGAGAAGATGACTGAAAGATTCTTAAAAATTCGTGCGTTGTTGATAATGGGCGGAGCTGTGGCAGGTTTCTTGATCATCAGCCGTTGGCTTCCTCGCCACCCGCTACATGAATGCAATGTGAAGGTAAGAGATTCCTCGAGTGGGGAAGAAACTGAATCTTGTTCAAGTGGGGATGAAACCGAAGCTTGTTCAAGTGGGGATGAAACCGATGCTTGTTCAAGTGGGGATGAAACCGAAGCTTGTTCAAGTGTGGATGAAACCGAAGCTTGTTCAAGTGGGGATGAAACTGAAGCATGTTCAAGTGGGGATGAAACAGAAGCTTGTTCTAGTGGGGATGAAACCGAAGCTTGTTAAAGTGGGGATGAAACGGAAGCTTGTTCAAGTGGGGATGAAACGGAAGCTTGTTCAAGTGAGGATGAAACGGAAGCTTGTTCAAGTGGGGACGAAACGTTGACTTTCGACGAGTTACATTCGATAATCAATTACTTATGTCGTAGAGGTTACGATACCGATTGTAGTGATGGAGATGAAGTTTGCTTGAGTACAGACGAAACGGAAGCTTGTTCGAGTGGTGAAGAAATTGATGAAACGTTGACTTTCGACGAGTTACATTCGATAATCAATTACTTATGCCGTAGTGGTTACGATTTTTATGTCGTAGAGGTTACGATACCGATTGTAGTGATGGAGAAGATGAAGTTTGCCTGAGTGGAGACGAAACGGAAGCTTGTCCGAATGGGGAAGAAACTGATGAAACGTTGACTTTCGAAGAGTTACATTCGATAATCAATTACTTATGTCGTAGTGGTTACGATTGTAGTGATGACTGTATTGGTTACGATTGTAGTGATGGAGAAGATGAAGTTTGCTTGAGTGGAGACGAAACTGATGAAACGTTGACTTTCGACGAGTTACATTGGATATTCAATTACTTATGCCGTAGTAGTTACGATACCGATTGTAGTGATGGAGAAGATGAAGTTTGATTGGGTGGGGACGAAACTGATGAAACGTTGACTTTCAAGGACTTATAACTCTCTGATAGGACACTCTCCATCAATCCCGCACACATACGCAACTCACAATTATAACATGAAACAGTGCAAAACACTTAGCACTGTTACAATCACTCCCCCTCCAAACTCTCCCATTTAACCTCATGATCGCTGTCACCTTCTCCAACACTGCCACCAAAGCTACCTTCTCCAACACCCGGGGTCAAATCCTATCACCAATTCCAAGTTTACTATATTACCAGATGTTAGACATTGCATTATAATAATGGCCGGCGGAACTCAATATATATATATATATATATATATATATATATATATATATATATATATATTATATATATATATATATATATATATATATATTATATATATATATATATATATATATATATATATATATATATATATATATATATATATATAATATATATCTTATATAGGTATTACTAGAGTTACTAGCAAAACACCAACTTTAGTATCCGCAAAATGAACGTATCCGTAATGATGAAAATGTTCTTGATGTTTCTCGCGGTCACTTCTGGAATTTTTTTATTTTCTTCATTTCAAAATCATGTTTATGACGAGGGAAAAAGATTTGGACCTGTTATTGGCTCAATCGTTGGACCCGTAAATGGACCCGTCATTGGCTCAATCGTTGGACCCGTAAATGGACCCATCATTGGCTCCGTCATTGGACCCGTTAATGGACCCTTCATAGGCTCTATCATTGGACTCGTTAATGAACCCATCATTGGCTCCATCATTGGACCCCGTTAATGGACCCGTCGTTGGCTCTGTCGTTAGTGAAGATGGTAAGAAGGCGGTGAAGATGACTGAAAGATTCTTAAAAATTCGTGCGTTGTTGATAATGGGCGGAGCTGTGGCAGGTTTCTTGATCATCAGCCGTTGGCTTCCTCACCACCCGCTAGATGATGAATGCAATGTGAAAGTAAGAGATTCCTCGAGTGGGGAAGAAACTGAAGATTGTTCAAGTGGGGATGAAACCGAAGCTTGTTCAAGTGGGGATGAAACTGAAGCTTGTTCAAGTGGGGATGAAACCGAAGCTTGTTCAAGTGGGGATGAAACCGAAGCTTGTTCAAGTGGGGATGAAACTGAAGCTTGTTCATGTGGGGATGAAACCGAAGCTTGTTCTAGTGGGGATGAAACCGAAGCTTGTTCAAGTGGGGATGAAATGAAGCTTGTTCAAGTGGGGATGAAACGGAAGCTTGTTCAAGTGGGGATGAAACGGAAGCTTGTTCAAGTGGGGACGAAACGTTGACTTTCGACGAGTTACATTCGATAATCAATTACTTATGTCGTAGTGGTTACGATTGTAGTGGTTACGATTGTAGTGATGGAGAAGATGAAGTTTGCTTGAGTGGAGACGAAACTGATGAAACGACTTTCGACGAGTTACATTGGATATTCAATTACTTATGCTGTAGTAGTTACGATACCGATTGTAGTGATGGAGAAGATGAAGTTTGATTGGGTGGGGACGAAACTGATGAAACGTTGACTTTCAAGGAGTTATAACTCTCTGATAGGACACTCTCCGTCAATCCCGCACACATACGCAACTCACAATTATAACATGAAACAGTGCAAAACACTTAGCACTGTTACAATCTCTCCCCCTCCAAACTCTCCCATTTCACCTCATGATCGCTGTCATCTTCTCCAACACTGCCACCAAAGCTACCTTCTCCAACCCGGGGTCAAATCCTATCACCAATTCCAAGTTTACTTTATTACCAGATGTAAGATATTGCATTATAATAATGGCCGGCGGAACTCAATATATATATATATATCTTATATAGGTATTACTCGAGTTACTAGCAAAACACCAACTTTAGTATCCACAAAATGAACGTATCCGTAATGATGAAAATGTTCTTGATGTTTGTCGCGGTCACTTCTGGATTTTTTTTATTTTCTTCATTTGAAAATCATGTTTATGACGAGGGAAAAAGATTTGGACCTGTCATTGGCTCAATCGTTGGACCCGTAAATGGACCCGTCATTGGCTCAATCGTTGGACCCGTAAATGGACTTATCATTGGCTCCATCATTGGACCCGTTAATGGACCAGTCATTGGCTCCATCATTGGACCCGTTAATGGACCCTTCATTGTCTCCGTCATTGGACCCGTTAATGGACCCATCATTGGCTGCATCATTGGACTTGTTAATGAACCCATCATTGGCTCCATCATTGGACCCGTTAATGGACCCGTCGTTGGCTCTGTCGTTAGTGAAGATGGTAAGATGGCGGAGAAGATGACTGAAAGATTCTTAAAAATTCGTGCGTTGTTGACAATGGGCGGAGCTGTGGCAGGTTTCTTGATCATCAGCCGTTGGCTTCCTCGCCACCCGCTAAATGATGACTGCAATGTGAAGGTAAGAGATTCCTCGAGTGGGGAAGAAACTGAAGCTTGTTCAAGTGGGGATGAAACCGGAGCTTGTTCAAGTGGGGATGAAACCGAAGCTTGTTCAAGTGGGGAGGAAACCGAAGCTTGTTCAAGTGGGGATGAAACCGAAGATTGTTCAAGTGGGGATGAAACTGAAGCTTGTTCAAGTGGGGATGAAACCGAAGCTTGTTCTAGTGGGGATGAAACCGAAGCTTGTTCAAGTGGGGATGAAACTGAAGCTTGTTCAAGTGGGGATGAAACGGAAGCTTGTTCAAGTGGGGATGAAACGGAAGCTTGTTCAAGTGGGGACGAAACGTTGACTTTCGACGAGTTACATTCGATAATAAATTACTTATGTCGTAGAGGTTACGATACCGATTGTAGTGATGGAGATGAAGTTTGCTTGAGTGCAGACGAAACGGAAGCTTGTTCGAGTGGGGAAGAAACTGATGAAACGTTGACTTTCGACAAGTTACATTCGATAATCAATTACTTATGTCGTAGTGGTTACGATTGTAGTGATGATTGGAGTGGTTACGATACCGATTGTAGTGATGGAGAAGATGAAGTTTGCCTGAGTGGAGACGAAACGGAAGCTTGTTCGAATGGGGAAGAAACTAATGAAACGTTGACTTTCGACGAGTTACATTCGATAATCAATTACTTATGTCGTAGTGGTTACGATTGTAGTGATGACTGTAGTGGTTACGATTGTAGTGATGGAGAAGATGAAGTTTGCTTGAGTGGAGACGAAACTGATGAAACGTTGACTTTCGACGAGTTACATTGGATATTCAATTACTTATGCCGTAGTAGTTACGATACCGATTGTAGTGATGGAGAAGATGAAGTTTGATTGGGTGGGGACGAAACTGATGAAACGTTGACTTTCAAGGACTTATAACTCTCTGATAGGACACTCTCCATCAATCCCGCACACATACGCAACTCACAATTATAACATGAAACAGTGCAAAACACTTAGCACTGTTACAATCTCTCCCCCTCCAAACTCTCCCATTTCACCTCATGATCGCTGTCACCTTCTCCAACACTGCCACCAAAGCTACCTTCTCCAACACCCGGGGTTAAATCCTATCACCAATTCCAAGTTTACTATATTACCAGATGTTAGATATTGCATTATAATAATGGCCGGCGGAACTCAATATATATATATATATATATATCTTATATAGGTATTACTCGAGTTACTAGCAAAACACCGACTTTAGTATCCACAAAATGAACGTATCCGTAATGATGAAAATGTTCTTGATGTTTGTCGCGGTCACTTCTGGAATTTTTTTATTTTCTTCATTTGAAAATCATGTTTATGACGAGGGAAAAAGATTTGGACCTGTCATTGGCTCAATCGTTGGACCCGTAAATGGACCCGTCATTGGCTCAATCGTTGGACCCGTAAATAGACCCATCATTGGCTCCATCATTGGACCCGTTAATGGACCCGTCATTGGCTCCATCATTGGACCCGTTAATGGACCCATCATTGGCTCCGTCATTGGACCCGTTAATGGACCCATCATTGGACCCGTTAATGAACCCATCATTGGCTCCATCATCGGACCCGTTAATGGACCCGTCGTTGGCTCTGTCGTTAGTGAAAATGGTAAGATGGCGGTGAAGATGACTGAAAGATTCTAGAAAATTCGTGCGTTGTTGATAATGGGCGGAGTTGTAGCAGGTTTCTTGATCATCAGCCGTTGGCTTCCTCACCACCAGCTAGATGATGAATGCAATGTGAAGGTAAGAGATTCCTCGAGTGGGGATGAAACTGAAGCTTGTTCAAGTGGGGATGAAACCGAAGCTTGTTCAAGTGGGGATGAAACCGAAGCTTGTTCAAGTGGGGAGGAAACCGAAGCTTGTTCAAGTGGGGATGAAACCGAAGCTTGTTCAAGTGGGGATGAAACTGAAGCTTGTTCAAGTGGGGATGAAACCGAAGCTTGTTCTAGTGGGGATGAAACCGAAGCTTGTTCAAGTGGGGATGAAACTGAAGCTTGTTCAAGTGGGGATGAAACGGAAGCTTGTTCATGTGGGGATGAAACGGAAGCTTGTTCAAGTGGGGACGAAACGTTGACTTTCGACGAGTTACATTCGATAATTAATTACTTATGCCGTAGTGGTTACGATTGTAGTGATGATTGGAGTCGTTACGATACCGATTGTAGTGATGGAGAAGATGAAGTTTGCCTGAGTGGAGACGAAACGGAAGCTTGTTCGAATGGGGAAGAAACTGATGAAACGTTGACTTTCGACGAGTTACATTCGATAATCAATTACTTTTGTCGTAGTGGTTACGATTGTAGTGATGATTGTAGTGGTTACGATTGTAGTGATGGAGAAGATGAAGTTTGCTTGAGTGGAGACGAAACTGATGAAACGTTGACTTTCGACGAGTTACATTGGATATTCAATTACTTATGCCGTAGTAGTTACGATACCGATTGTAGTGATGGAGAAGATGAAGTTTGATTGGGGGGGGACGAAACTGATGAAACGTTGACTTTCAAGGACTTATAACTCTCTGATAGGACACTCTCCATCAATCCTGCACACATACGCAACTCACAATTATAACATGAAACAGTGCAAAACACTTAGCACTGTTACAATCTCTTCCCCTCCAAACTCTCCCATTTAACCTCATGATCGCTGTCACCTTCTCCAACACTGCCACCAAAGCTACCTCTCTCCAACACCCGGGGTCAAATCCTATCACCAATTCCAAGTTTTACTATATTACCAGATGTTAGATATTGCATTATAATAATGGCCGGCGGAACTGCTATATATCTATATATATATATATATATATATATATTATATATATATATATATACTATATATATATATATATATATATATATATATATATATATATATATATATATATATATTGACTTAACTTAATACAGTTAAGTCCATGTTAATTAAGAACTCGCCCTCGTCTGTAGCAGGTTGTGTGTATTCCATCCCTTTGTAATGAGTGTGCATGTGTTTACATCGGCCAGACAGGTAAATCTCTTTCCTCGCGTTTAAAACAGCATTCATACGCTATTCGTACAGCCCAGCAATCCAGTGCATTGTATTTACATTCCAGTTTATGTAATCATTCTATCGACTTCACAGGGGCAAAATGTATTGTTAAAAGTAAGGATTTTGTTGAACGAAACGTGATCGAGTCTGCTCTGGATCAAACATTGTAACAACAGCCTTAATGTGAGCCCCGGTATGTACAAGTTGGATCCCTATTTAAGCCTCAATTATAGCACGTCAAAAACAATATAGCAATCATTTAAAACACGTATGGCACTTGGAGATATAAAAGGAGCTGCCTTGTATGGGCCAATAGGCCTTCTGTAGTTACCTTCTTTCTTATAATTCCTTTCCTCCACTTAGTTTTGGTGGTCAGGTGATCTGCCCAGGGCGGATATAAAGGTCTGATCAGCAAACTTATCTTCATTCTACTTAGCTCTGATGAAGGCGAATTAGCCGAAAACGCGTTAAGCATTTTCTATTTTCATATGTGGTTATTCTGCATTATATATATATATATATATATATATATTATATATATATATATATATATATATATATATATATATATATATATATATATATATATATATGTAATATCTATATATATATATATATATATATATATATATATATATATATATATCTTATATAGGTTTTACAAGAGTTACTAGCAAAACACCACTTTAGTATCCACAAAATGAACGTATCCGTAATGATGAAAATGTTCTTGATGTTTCTCATGTTCACTTCTGGAATTTTTTTAATTTCTTCATTTGAAAATTATGTTTATGACGAGGGAAAAAGATTTGGACCTGTCATTTTATCATTCGTATTGGAAACAACATTGTCATATGTCTTTTCTTGGACCTAAATAATACGAAACCTCGCTCAATGATTTGAAGTTAAAATCCTTAAATATGGTAAAATAGTGAATTTTCACGTTAATCATGTAGTTTGATATTACGTAAATATATTCATTTTTACCAATATTTCGATACTAATTCATGTAGTTTCACGGTATGTGATTTGGCCTTCAAATCTCAGAATATCGCATAATATTGCATTATAAGCAAGTTTTCTTGCATTTTGTTTCGTACGAAAAATCCTCGAATCAATATTTTGACGTGTATCATCCCCTTTTCCTCTATGTGATTTAAACAAAATATCATCGAATTAGGCAATATTTTTGCCGTTTTTCCACGTTTTTGTGAATTTTCAGTTTATAGGTATTAATTCATTATATATACGATAAAAATGATGCAAACACATAATTGATTATATAATAACCTTAAATACTTCATTTTCAATCAACTATTTTGTTTCTCGTTTAAATACTGAGTAAGATATTGAAAAGGGGAGGAGTTCTGTTTTTATTGCATATATCGACGTTCCAGCCGGAATAGAGATGTTTTCGTGTACATCTTCCATCGGTAATATAAACGGAAAATCAAGAACATTTTAGTTAATTCTAATGAAAACACATTGTTTTTATCATTTGTATTGGAAACAACATTGTCATATTTCATTTCTTGGATCTAAATAATACGAAACCTCGCTCTATGATTTGAAGTTAAAATCCTCAAATATGATTAAATAGTTAATTTTTTCACGTTTTTCATTTAGTTTGATATTACGTAAATATATTCATTTTTACCAATATTTCGATACTATTTCATCTAGTATCACGATATGTGATTGGCCTTCATATCTCCGAATTTCGCATAATATTGCATTTTAGGCAAGTTTTCTTGCATTTTGTTTCGTATGAAAAATCATCGAATTTAGCAATATTTTGACGTTTATCATCTCCTTTTCCTTTATGTGATTTAAACAAAATATCATCGAATTAGGCAATATTTTGCCGTTTTTCCACGTTTTTATGAATTTTCAGTTATAGGTATTAATTCTTTATATATACGATAAAAATGATGCAAACACATAATTGATTAGATAATAACCTTAAATACTTCATTTTCAATCATCTATTTGTTTCTCGTTAAAATACTGAGTAAGATATTGAAAAGGGGAGAAGTTTGGTTTTTTATTGCATATATCGCCGTTTCAGCCGGATTAGAGCGGTTTTACGTGTACTTCTTCCATCGGTAATATAAACAGAAAATCAAGAACATTTTAGTTAATTCTAATGAAAAACACATTGTTTTTTATCATTCGTATTGGAAACAACATTGTCATATGTCTTTTCTTGGATCCAAATAATACGAAACCTCGCTCTATGTTTTGAAGTTAAAATCCTCAAATATGGTAAAATAGTGACTTTTTTCACGTTAATCATGTAGTTTGATATTACGTAAATATATTCATTTTTACCAATATTTCGATACTATTTTATGTAGTATCACGATATGTGATTTGGCCTTCAAATCTCAGAATTTCGCATAATATTGCATTTTAAGCAAGTTTTCTTGCATTTTGTTTCGTACGAAAAATCATCGAATTTAGCAATATTTTGACGTTTATCATCCCCCTTTTGCTTTATGTGATTTAAACAAAACATCCTCGAATTAGGCAATATTTAGCGGTTTTTCACGTTTTGGGAATTTTCAGTTATTTGTTATTAATTCATTAAATATACGGTAAAAATGATGCAAACACATAATTGATTAGATAATAACCTTAAATACTTCATTTTCAATCATCTATTTGTTTCTCGTTAAAATACTGAGTAAGATATTGAAAAGGGGAGAAGTTCTGTTTTTATTGCATATATCGTCGTTTCAGCCGGAATAGAGCGGTTTTACGTGTACATTTCCATCGGTAATATAAACGGAAATCAATAACATTTTAGTTAATTCTAATGAAAACACATTGTTTTTATCATTTGTATTGGAAACAACATTGTCATATGTCTTTTCGTGGATCTAAATAATACGAAACATCGCTCTATTTTTTGTTGTTAAAATCCTCAAATATGGTAAAATAGTTTCTTTTTTCACGTTAATCATGTAGTTTGATATTACGTATATATATTAATTTTTATAATATTTCGATACTATTTCATGTAGTATCACGATATGTGATTTGGCCTTCAAATCTCAGAATTTCGCATAATATTGCATTTTAAGCAAGTTTTCTTGCATTTTGTTTCGTACGAAAAATCCTCGAATCAATATTTTGACGTGTATCATCCCCTTTTCCTCTATGTGATTTAAACAAAATATCATCGAATTAGGGCACTATTTTGCCGTTTTTCCACGTTTTTGTGAATTTTCAGTTTATAGGTAATAATTCATTATATATACGATAAAAATGATGCATACACATAATTGATTATATAATAACCATAAATACTTCATTTTCAATCAACTATTTGTTTCTCGTTTAAATACTGAGTAAGATATTGAAAAGGGGAGGAGTTCTGTTTTTATTGCATATATCGACGTTCCAGCCGGAATAGAGATGTTTTCGTGTACATCTTCCATCGGTAATATAAACGGAAAATCAAGAACATTTAGTTAATTCTAATGAAAACACATTGTTTTTTATCATTTATATTGGAAACAACATTGTCATACGTCATTTCTGGGATCTAAATAATACGAAACCTCGCTCTATGATTTGAAGTTAAAATCCTCAAATATGATTATATAGTTAATTTTTTCACGTTTTTCATGTAGTTTTATATTACGTAAATATATTCATTTTTTACCAATATTTCGATACTATTTCATCTAGTATCACGATATGTGAGAGTGATGCAGAGGCTCAAGAGAGTGATGCAGAGGCTTAATAGAGGATGAAGGGGCTCAAGAGAGTGATGCAGAGGCTGAAGAGAGGGATGCAGAGGCTCAAGAGACTGATGCAGAGGATCATGAGAGGGAAGCAAAGGCCTATGAGAGTGATGCTAAAGCTGAAGAGAGTGATGCAGAGGCTCTAGAGAGTGATGCAGAAGCTTAAGAGGGTGATGCAGAGACTCAAGAGAGTGATGCAGAGGATCAAGAGAGTGATGCAGAGGCTCGAGAGAGTGATGCAAAGGCTCAAGAGAGGGATTCAGAGGCTTAAGAGAGTGATGCAGAGACCTCAAGAGAGTGATGCAGAGGCTCAAGAGAGTGATGCAGAGGATCAGGATAGGGATGCAGAGGATTAAGAGATTGATGCAGAGGCTGAAGAGAGTGTTTCAGAGGCTTAAGAGAGGGATGCAGAGGCTCAAAAGAGTGATGTAGAGGCTCAAGAGAGTGATGCAGAGCTGAAGAGAGTGATGCAGAGGCTCAGGAGAGTGATGTAGAGGCTCATGAGAGTTATGCAGAGGCTCAAGAGAGTGATGCAGAGGATCAAGAGAGTGATGCAGAGGCTCAAGAGAGTGATGCAGAGGATCAAGAGAGGGAAGCAGAGGCTCTAGAGAGTGTTGCAGAGGCTCAAAAGTTTGATGCAGAGGCTCAAGGGAGTGATGCAGAGGATCAAGAATGTGATGCAGAGGTTCAAGAGAGTGATGGCAGAGGCCTAAGAGGCTTAAGAGAGTGATGCAGAGGCTGAAGAGAGTGTTGCAGAGGCTCAAGAGTGTCAGTGGTAAGACATGCAGAGGCTCAAGAGAGTTATGCAGAGGATCAAGAGAGTGATGCAGAGGCTTAAGAGAGTGATGCAGATGTCAAGAGAGGGATGCATAGGCTTATGAGAGTGATGCAGAGGCTAAAGAGAGTGTTGCAGAGGCTTAAGAGAGCGATGCAGAGGCTGAAGAGAGTAATGATGAGGCTGAAGAGAGGGATGAAGAGGCTGAAGAGAGTGATGCAGAGGCTGAAGAGAGGGATGCATTTCAAAAGTGCAGGGAGGGTTTGGGCAAAATGTGATCCATCGCCGCTCTCAGTAAATGGCATTTTTCGGAATAAAAAGTCGTAATTTCAAACTGCGAATACGTGCAGACAGTCAGAATTTGGCTCCAAAATATAGCTTAAGGGTCGAATTTGGGAAGTTTGGGATATTTTGAAACTGCAGGGGGATTTTGGCAAAACGTGACTCATCGCCGCTTTCAGTAATTTGCATTATGTCGGTATAAAATGATAATATTTCAAACTACGAATACGTGCAGAGAACCCGATTTTGGCTCCAAAATATGTCTCAAGCGTCGAATTGGGGATGTTTGGGATATTGAAGGGATATTGGGGATGTTTGATATTGAAGGTAATATCCTCAAATATGGTAAAATAGTTACTTTTTTCACGTTAATCATGTAGTTTGATATTACGTAAATATATTCATTTTTACCAATAATTCGATACTATTTCATGTAGTATCACGATATGTGATTTGACCTTCAAATCTCAGAATTTCGCATAATATTGCATTTTAAGCAAGTTTTCTTGCATTTTTGTTTCGTACGAAAAATCATCGAATTTAGCAATATTTTGACGTTTATTCATCCCCTTTTCCTTTATGTGATTTAAACAAAACATCATCGAATAAGGCAATATTTTTGCCGTTTTTCCACGTTTTTGTGAATTTTCAGTTTATAGGTATTAATTCATTATATATACGGTAAAAATGATGCAAACACATAATTGATTATATAATAACCTTAAATATATCATTTTCAATCATCTATTTGTTTCTCGTTAAAATACTGAGTAAGATATTGAAAAGGGGAGAAGTTCGGTTTATATTGCATATATCGACGTTTCAGCCGGATTAGAGCGGTTTTACGTGTACATCTTCCATCGGCAATATAAACGGAAAATCAAGAACATTTTAGTTAATTCTAATGAAAACACATTGTTTTTTATCATTCGTATTGGAAACACATTTTTTTTTTTATCATTCGTATTGGAAACAACATTGTCATATGTCTTTTTTTGGATCTAAATAATACGAAACCTCGCTCAATGATTTGAAGTTAAAATCCTCAAATATGGTAAAATAGTGAATTTTCATGTTAATCATGTAGTTTGATATTACGTAAATATATTAATTTTTACCAATATTTCGATACTAATTCATGTAGTTTCACGGTATGTGATTTGGCCTTCAAATCTCAAAATATCGCATAATATTGCATTTTAAGCAAGTTTTCTTGCATTTTGTTTCGTACCAAAAATCATCGAATTTAGCAATATTTTGACGTTTATCGTCTACTTTTCCTTTATGTGATTTAAACAAAATATCATCGAATTAGGCAATATTTTGCCGTTTTTCCAAGTTTTTGTGAATTTTCAGTTTATAGGTATTAATTCATTATATATACGATAAAAAAGATGCAAAACACATAATTGATTAGATAATAACCTTAAATACTTCATTTTCCACCATCTATTTGTTTCTCGTTAAATTCTGAATAAGATATTGAAAAGGGAAGAAGTTCGGTTTTTTATTGCATATATCGACGTTTCAGCCGGATTAGAGCGGTTTTTCGTGTACATCTTCCATCGGTAATATACACGGAAAATCAAGAACATTTTAGTTAATTCTAATGAAAACACATTGTTTTTTATCATTTGTATTGGAAACAACATTGTCATATGTCTTTTCTTGGATCTAAATAATACGAAACCTCGCTCTATGATTTGAAGTTAAATGCTCAAATATGATTATATTGTGACTTTTTTTACGTTTTTCATGTAGTTTGATATTACGTAAATATATTAATTTTTACCAATATTTCGATACTATTTCATGTAGTATCACGATATGTGATTTGGCCTTCAAATATCAGAATTTCGCATAATATTGCATTTTAAGAGAGTTTTCTTGCATTTTGTTTCGTACGAAAAATCATCGAATTTTAGCAATATTTTGACGTTTATCGACTCCTTTTCCTCTATGTGATTTAAACAAAATATCATCGAATTAGGCAATATTTTGCCGTTTTCCACGTTTTTGTGAATTTTCAGTTTATAGGTATTAATTCATTATATATACGATAAAAGTGATGCAAAATAATAATTGATTAGATAATAACCTTAAATACTTCATTTTCAATCATCTATTTGCTTATCGTTAAAATTCTGAAAAAGATATTGAAAAGGGGAGAAGTTCGGTTTTTATTGCATATATCGACGTTTCAGCCGGATTAGAGCGGTTTTACGTGTACATCTTCCATCGGTAATATAAACGGAAAATCAAGAACATTTTAGTTACTTCTAATGAAAACACATTGTTTTTTATCATTCGTATTGGAAACTACATTGTCATATGTCTTTTCTTGGATCTAAATAATACGAAACCTCGCTCTATGATTTGAAGTTAAAATCCTCAAATATGGTAAAATAGTGACTTTTTCACGTTAATAATGTAGTTTGATATTACGTAAATATATTAATTTTTACCAATACTTCGATACTAATTCATGTAGTATATGTGATTTGGCGTTCAAATCTCAGAATTTCGCATAATATTGCATTTTAAGCAAGTTTTCTGGCATTTAGTTTCGTACGAAAAATCATCGAATTTAGCAATATTTTGACGTTTATCATCCCCTTTTCCTCTATGTGATTTAAAACAAAATATCATCGAATTAGGCAATATTTTGCGGTTTTTCCACGTTTTTGTGAATTTTCAGTTTATAGGTATCAATTCATTATATATATGATAAAAATGATGCAAACACATAATTGATTATATAATAACCTTAAATACTTAAATTTCAATCAACTATTTCTTTCTCTTTTAAATACTGAGTAAGATATTGAAAAGGGGAGGAGTTCTGTTTTTATTGCATATATCGACGTTCCAGCCGGAATAGAGATGTTTTCGTGTACATCTTCCATCGGTAATATAAACGGAAAATCAAGAATATTTAGTTAATTCTAATGAAAACACATTGTTTTTATCATTTGTATTGGAAACAACATTGTCATATGTCTTTTCTTGGATCTAAATAATACGAAACATCGCTCTATTTTTTGAAGGTAAAATCCTCAAATATGGTAAAATAGTTTCTTTTTTCACGTTAATCATGTAGTTTGATATTACGTAAATATATTAATTTTTACCAATATTTCGATACTATTTTCATCTAGTATCACGATATGTGAGAGTGATGCAGAGGCTCAAGAGAGTGATGCAGAGGCTTAATAGAGGGATGAAGGGGCTCAAGAGAGGGATGCAGAGGCTCAAGAGTGGGATGCAGAGGCTCTAGAGAGCTGATGCAGAGGCTCAAGAGATGGGTGCAGAGGCTTACGAGAGCGTTGCAAAGGCTCAAGAAAGGGATGCAGAGGCTCATGAGAGGGATTCAGGAGTTCAAGAGAGGGATGCAGAGGCTCAAGAGAGTGATGCAGAGGCTTACGAGAGTGTTGCAAAGGCTCAACAGAGGGATGCAGAGGCCCATGAGAGAAATTCAGGAGTTCAAGAGAGGGATGCAGAGGCTTACGAAAGTGTTGTAAAGGCTCAAGAAAAGGATGCAGAGGCTCATGAGAGGGATGCAGGAGTTGAAGAGAGGGATGCAGAGGCTCAAGAGTGTGATGCAGAGGCTTAAGAGAGGGGATGCAGAGGCTCAAGAGAGTGATGCAGAGGCTTAAGCGAGGGATGCAGAGGCTCAAGAGAATGATGCAGAGGCTCAAAAGAGTGCTGCAGAGGCTCAAGAGAGGGATGCTGAGGCTTCAGAGAGGGATACAGAGGATAATGAGACTGATGCAGAGGATATTGAGACTGAGTCAGAGGATGAAGAGAGAGATGCAGAGGCTCAAGCGAGTAATGCAGAGGCTTAAGAGAGGGATGCAGAGGCTCAAGAAAATGATGCAGAAGCTCAAGAGAGAGATGCAGAGGATCAAAAGAGGGATTCAGAGGCTTAAGAGAGTGATGCAGAGGCTCAAGAGAGTGATGCAGAGGCTCAAGAGAGTGATGCAGAGCCTTAAGAGAGTGATGCAGAGGATCAAGAGAGGGAAGCAGAGTCTTAAGAGAGTGATGCAGAGGCCGAAGAGAGTGATGCAGAGGCTTAAGAGAGTGATGCAGAGGCTGAAGAGAGTGTTGCAGAGGCTCAAGAGAGTGATGCAGATTACTAAGAGAGTGATGCAGAGGCTCAAGAGAGTGATGCAGAGGCTAAAAAGAGTTATGCAGAGGCTCAAGAGAGTGATGCAGAGGCTTACCAGAGTTATGCAGAGGATCAAGAGAGGGATGCAGAGGCTTAAGAGAGTGATGCAGAGGCTGAAGAGAGTGTTGCACAGGCTTATGAGAGTGATGCAGAGGCTCAAGAGAGTGATGCAGAGGCTCAAGAGAGTGATGCAGAGGCTCAAGAGAGTAATGCAGGGGCTTAATAGAGTGATGCAGAGGCTCAAGAGCGGGATGCAGAGGCTTAAGAAAGTGGTGCGGAGGCTTAAAATAGGGATGCAGAGGCTTAAGAGGGTGATGAAGAGGCTCAAGATAGGGATGCAGAGGCTCACGAGAGTGATGCAGAGGCTCAAGAGAATGATGCAGAGACTCAAGAGAGTGATGCAGAGGCCTAGGAGAATGATACAGAGGCTCAAGAGAGGGATGGAGAGGCTGAAGAGAGTGATGCAGAGGCTCAAGAGAGGATGCAGAGGCTCAAGAGAGTGATTCAGAGGCTTACGATAGTGAGGCAGAGGCTTAAGAGAGTGATGCAGAGGCTTAAGAGAGGGATGCAGTGGCTCAAGAGAGGGATGCAGAGGCTCAAGAGAGGGATGCAGAGGCTGAAGAGATAAATGCAGAGGCTGAAGAGAGTGATGCAGAGGCTTAAGAGCGGGATGCAGAGGTTCAAGAGAGGGATGCAGAGGCTTAAGAGCGGGATGCAGAGGTTCAAGAGAGGGATGCAGAGGCTCAAGAGAGGGATGCAGAGGCTTAAGAGAGTGGTGCAAAGGCTCAAGAGAGTGATGCAAAGGCTCAAGAGAGTGATGCAGAGGCTCAAGAGAATGATGAAGAGGATAAAGAGAGTGATGCAGAGGATTAGGAGAGGGATTCAGAGGCTCAAGAGAGGAATGCAGAGGCTTAAGAAAGGGATGCAGAGGCTTAAGAAAGGGATGCAGAGCTTAAGAAAGTGATGCAGAGGCTCTAAATAGGGATGCAGAGACTAAAAAGGGTGATGCAGAGGCTCAAGAGAGTGTTGCAGAGGCTCAAGAGATGGATGCAGGGGCGCAAGAGAGTGATGCAGATGCTCAAGAGAGGGATGCAGAGGAAGAAGAGAGTGATGCAGAGGCTCAAGAGAGTGATGCAGAGGCTTAAGAGAGTGATGCAGAGGCTGAAGAGAGTGTTGCAGAGGCTCAAGAGAGTGATGCAGATTACGAAGAGAGTGATGCAGAGGCTCAAGAGAGTGATGCAGAGGCTAAAAAGAGTTATGCAGAGGCTCAAGAGAGTGATGCAGAGGCTCAAGAGATGGATGCAGGGGCCCAAGAGAGTGATGCAGATGCTCAAGAGAGGGATGCAGAGGAAGAAGAGAGTGATGCAGAGGCTCAAGAGAGTGATGCAGAGGCTCAAGAGAGGGATTCAGAGGCTCAAGAGAGGGATGTAGACTCTCAAGAGAGTGATGCAGAAGCTCAATAGAGTGAAGCAGTGGCTTAAGAGAGTGATGCAGAGGCTTAAGAGAGTGATGCAGAGGCTTAATAAAGGGGATGCAGAGGCTCAAGAGAGTGATGCAGAGACTTAATTAAGAGCGGGATGCAGAGGTTCAAGAGAGAGATGCAAAGGCTCAAGAGAGGGATGCAGGTGCTCAAGAGAGGGATGCAGAGGCTCAAGAGAGGGATGCTGAGGCTTACGAGAGCGTTGCAAAGGCTCAAGAGAGGGATACAGAGGCTTAACAGAGGGATGCAGAGGCTCAAGAGAATGATGCAGAGGCTCAAGAGAGTGCTGCAGAGGCTCAAGAGAGGGATGCTAAGGCTTCAGAGAGGGATGCAGAGGCTAAAGAGAGTGATGCAGAGGCTGAAGAGAGAGATGCAGAGGCTTAAGAAAGAGATGCAGAGGCTTAAGAGAGTGATGCAGAGCCTCAAGAGAGTAATGCAGAGGTTAATTAAGAGAGGGATGCAGAGGCTCAAGAGAATGATGCAGAGGCTCAAGCGAGTGATGCAGAGGATCAAGAGAAGGATGCAGAGGCTTAAAAGAGTGATGCAGAAAGCTCATGAGAATGATGCAGAAGCTCAAGAGAGTAATGTAGAGGCTCACGAGATTGATGCAGAGGCTCAAAAGAGTGAAGCAGAGGATCAAGAGAGTGATGCAGAAGCTTCAAGAGAAGTGATACAGAGGATCTAGAGAGGGAAGCAGAGGCTTAAGCGAGTGATGCAGAGGCTTACGAGAGTGATGCAGAGGCTCAAGAGAGCGTTGCAGAGGCTCAGGAGAGAGATGCAGATGCTCAAGAAAGTGATGCAGAAGCTTAAAAAGAGTTATGCAGAGCTCAAGAGAGTGATGCAGAGGCTTACGAGAGTGATGCAGAGGATCAAGAGAGGGATGCAGAGGCTCACGAGAGTGATTCAGAGGCTTACGAGAGAGATGCAGAGGCTCAAGAGCAGGATGCAGAGGTTCAAGAGAGGGATGCAAGGGCTCAAGAGAGGGATGCAGAGGCTCAAGAGTGGGATGCAGAGGCTCTTGAGAGTGATGCAGAGGCTCAAGAGATGGGTGCAGAGGCTTACGAGAGCGTTGCAAAGGCTCAAGAAAGGGATGCAGAGGCTCATGAGAGGGATTCAGGAGTTCAAGAGAGGGATGCAGAGGCTCAATGAGAGTGATGCAGAGGCTTACGAGAGTGTTGCAAAGGCTCAACAGAGGGATGCAGAGGCCCATGAGAGAAATTCAGGAGTTCAAGAGAGGGATGCAGAGGCTTACGAAAGTGTTGTAAAGGCTCAAGAAAGGGATGCAGAGGCTCATGAGAGGGATGCAGGAGTTCAAGAGAGGGATGCAGAGGCTGAAGAGTGTGATGCAGAGGCTTAAGAGAGGGGATGCAGAGGCTCAAGAGTGTGATGCAGAGGCTTAAGAGAGGGGATGCAGAGGCTCAAGAGAGTGATGCAGAGGCTCAAAAGAGTGCTGCAGAGGCTCAAGAGAGGGATGCTGAGGCTTCAGAGAGGGATACAGAGGATAATGAGACTGATGCAGAGGATATTGAGACTGATTCAGAGGATGAAGAGAGAGATGCAGAGGCTCAAGCGAGTAATGCAGAGGCTTAAGAGAGGGATGCAGAGGCTCAAGAAAAATGATGCAGAAGCTCAAGAGAGAGATGCAGAGGATCAAAAGAGGGATTCAGAGGCTTAAGAGAGTGATGCAGAGGCTCAAGAGAGTGATGCAGAGGCTCAAGAGAGTGATGCAGAGCCTTAAGAGAGTGATGCAGAGGATCAAGAGAGGGAAGCAGAGTCTTAAGAGAGTGATGCAGAGGCCGAAGAGAGTGATGCAGAGGCTTAAGAGAGTGATGCAGAGGCTGAAGAGAGTGTTGCAGAGGCTCAAGAGAGTATGCAGATTACTTAGAGAGTGATGCAGAGGCTCAAGAGAGTGATGCAGAGGCTAAAAAGAGTTATGCAGAGGCTCAAGAGAGTGATGCAGAGGCTTACCAGAGTTATGCAGAGGATCAAGAGAGGGATGCAGAGGCTTAAGAGAGTGATGCAGAGGCTGAAGAGAGTGTTGCACAGGCTTATGAGAGTGATGCAGAGGCTCAAGAGAGTGATGCAGAGGCTCAAGAGAGTGATGCAGAGGCTCAAGAGAGTAATGCAGGGGCTTAAGAGAGTGATGCAGAGGCTCAAGAGCGGGATGCAGAGGCTTAAGAAAGTGGTGCGGAGGCTTAAAATAGGGATGCAGAGGCTTAAGAGGGTGATGAAGAGGCTCAAGATAGGGATGCAGAGGCTCACGAGAGTGATGCAGAGGCTCAAGAGAATATGCAGAGACTCAAGAGAGTGATGCAGAGGCCTAGGAGAATGATACAGAGGCTGAAGAGAGGGATGGAGAGGCTGAAGAGAGTGATGCAGAGGCTCAAGAGAGGGATGCAGAGGCTCAAGAGAGTGATTCAGAGGCTTACGATAGTGAGGCAGAGGCTTAAGAGAGTGATGCAGAGGCTTAAGAGAGGGATGCAGTGGCTCAAGAGAGGGATGCAGAGGCTCAAGAGAGGGATGCAGAGGCTGAAGAGATAAATGCAGAGGCTGAAGAGAGTGATGCAGAGGCTTAAGAGCGGGATGCAGAGGTTCAAGAGAGGGATGCAGAGGCTTAAGAGCGGGATGCAGAGGTTCAAGAGAGGGATGCAGAGGCTCAATAGAGGGATGCAGAGGCTTAAGAGAGTGGTGCAAAGGCTCAAGAGAGTGATGCAAAGGCTCAAGAGAGTGATACAGAGGCTCAGAGAATGATGAAGAGGATAAAGAGAGTGATGCAGAGGATTAGGAGAGGATTCAGAGGCTCAAGAGAGGAATGCAGAGGCTTAAGAAAGGGATGCAGAGGCTTAAGAAGTGATGCAGAGGCTTCTAAATAGGGATGCAGAGACTAAAAAGGGTGATGCAGAGGCTCAAGAGAGTGATGCAGAGGCTCAAGAGATGGATGCAGGGCCCAAGAGAGTTATGCAGATGCTCAAGAGAGGATGCAGAGGAAGAAGAGAGTGATGCAGAGGCTCAAGAGAGTCATGCAGAGGCTCAAGAGCGGGATGCAGAGGTTCAAGAGAGGGATGCAGAGGCTCAAGAGAGGGATGCAGAGGCTTAAGAGAGTGGTGCAAAGGCTCAAGAGAGTGATGCAAAGGCTCAAGAGAGTGATGCAGAGGCTCAAGAGAATGATGAAGAGGATAAAGAGAGTGATGCAGAGGATTAGGAGATGGATTCAGAGGCTCAAGAGAGGAATGCAGAGGCTTAAGAAAGGGATGCAGAGGCTTAAGAAAGTGATGCAGAGGCTCTAAATAGGGATGCAGAGACTAAAAAGGGTGATGCAGAGGCTCAAGAGAGTGATGCAGAGGCTCAAGAGATGGATGCAGGGGCCCAAGAGAGTGATGCAGATGCTCAAGAGAGGGATGCAGAGGAAGAAGAGAGTGATGCAGAGGCTCAAGAGAGTGATGCAGAGGCTTAAGAGAGTGATGCAGAGGCTGAAGAGAGTGTTGCAGAGGCTCAAGAGAGTGATGCAGATTACGAAGAGAGTGATGCAGAGGCTCAAGAGAGTGATGCAGATTCTAAAAAGAGTTATGCAGACGCTCAAGAGAGTGATGCAGAGGCTCAAGAGATGGATGCAGGGGCCCAAGAGAGTGATGCAGATGCTCAAGAGAGGGATGCAGAGGAAGAAGAGAGTGATGCAGAGGCTCAAGAGAGTGATGCAGAGGCTCAAGAGAGGGATTCAGAGGCTCATGAGAGTTATGCAGAGACACAAGAGAGTGATGCAGAGGCTTACGAGAGTGATGCAGAGGCTCAAGAGAGGGATGTAGACTCTCAAGAGAGTGATGCAGAAGCTCAATAGAGTGAAGCAGTGGCTTAAGAGAGTGATGCAGAGGCTTAAGAGAGTGATGCAGAGGCTTAATAAAGGGGATGCAGAGGCTCAAGAGAGTGATGCAGAGACTTAATTAAGAGCGGGATGCAGAGGTTCAAGAGAGAGATGCAAAGGCTCAGAGAGGGATGCAGGTGCTCAAGAGAGGGATGCAGAGGCTCAAGAGAGGGATGCTGAGGCTTACGAGAGCGTTGCAAAGGCTCAAGAGAGGGATGCAGAGGCTTAACAGAGGGATGCAGAGGCTCAAGAGAATGATGCAGAGGCTCAAGAGAGTGCTGCAGAGGCTCAAGAGAGGGATGCTAAGGCTTCAGAGAGGGATGCAGAGGCTAAAGAGAGTGATGCAGAGGCTGAAGAGAGAGATGCAGAGGCTTAAGAAAGAGATGCAGAGGCTTAAGAGAGTGATGCAGAGCCTCAAGAGAGTAATGCAGAGGGTAATTAAGAGAGGGATGCAGAGGCTCAAGAGAATGATGCAGAGGCTCAAGCGAGTGATGCAGAGGATCAAGAGAACGATGCAGAGGCTTAAAAGAGTGATGCAGAAGCTCATGAGAATGATGCAGAAGCTCAAGAGAGTAATGTAGAGGCTCACGAGATTGATGCAGAGGCTCAAAAGAGTGAAGCAGAGGATCAAGAGAGTGATGCAGAGGCTCAAGAGAGTGATACAGAGGATCTAGAGAGGGAAGCAGAGGCTTAAGCGAGTGATGCAGAGGCTTACGAGAGTGATGCAGAGGCTCAAGAGAGCGTTGCAGAGGCTCAGGAGAGAGATGCAGATGCTCAAGAAAGTGATGCAGAGGCTAAAAAGAGTTATGCAGAGGCTCAAGAGAGTGATGCAGAGGCTTACGAGAGTGATGCAGAGGATCAAGAGAGGGATGCAGAGGCTCACGAGAGTGATTCAGAGGCTTACGAGAGAGATGCAGAGGCTCAAGAGCAGGATGCAGAGGTTCAAGAGAGGGATGCAAGGGCTCAAGAGAGGGATGCAGAGGCTCAAGAGTGGGATGCAGAGGCTCTTGAGAGTGATGCAGAGGCTCAAGAGATGGGTGTAGAGGCTTACGAGAGCGTTGCAAAGGCTCAAGAAAGGGATGCAGAGGCTCATGAGAGGGATTCAGGAGTTCAAGAGAGGGATGCAGAGGCTCAAGAGAGTGATGCAGAGGCTTACGAGAGTGTTGCAAAGGCTCAACAGAGGGATGCAGAGGCCCATGAGAGAAATTCAGGAGTTCAAGAGAGGGATGCAGAGGCTTACGAAAGTGTTGTAAAGGCTCAAGAAAAGGATGCAGAGGCTCATGAGAGGGATGCAGGAGTTGAAGAGAGGGATGCAGAGGCTCAAGAGTGTGATGCAGAGGCTTAAGAGAGGGATGCAGAGGCTCAAGAGAGTGATGCAGAGGCTTAAGCGAGGGATGCAGAGGCTCAAGAGAATGATGCAGAGGCTCAAAAGAGTGCTGCAGAGGCTCAAGAGAGGGATGCTGAGGCTTCAGAGAGGGATACAGAGGATAATGAGACTGATGCAGAGGATATTGAGACTGATTCAGAGGATGAAGAGAGAGATGCAGAGGCTCAAGCGAGTAATGCAGAGGCTTAAGAGAGGGATGCAGAGGCTCAAGAAAATGATGCAGAAGCTCAAGAGAGAGATGCAGAGGATCAAAAGAGGGATTCAGAGGCTTAAGAGAGTGATGCAGAGGCTCAAGAGAGTGATGCAGAGGCTCAAGAGAGTGATGCAGAGCCTTAAGAGAGTGATGCAGAGGATCAAGAGAGGGAAGCAGAGTCTTAAGAGAGTGATGCAGAGGCCGAAGAGAGTGATGCAGAGGCTTAAGAGAGTGATGCAGAGGCTGAAGAGAGTGTTGCAGAGGCTCAAGAGAGTGATGCAGATTACGAAGAGAGTGATGCAGAGGCTCAAGAGAGTGATGCAGAGGCTAAAAAGAGTTATGCAGAGGCTCAAGAGAGTGATGCAGAGGCTTACCAGAGTTATGCAGAGGATCAAGAGAGGGATGCAGAGGCTTAAGAGAGTGATGCAGAGGCTGAAGAGAGTGTTGCACAGGCTTATGAGAGTGATGCAGAGGCTCAAGAGAGTGATGCAGAGGCTCAAGAGAGTGATGCAGAGGCTCAAGAGAGTAATGCAGGGGCTTAATAGAGTGATGCAGAGGCTCAAGAGCGGGATGCAGAGGCTTAAGAAAGTGGTGCGGAGGCTTAAAATAGGGATGCAGAGGCTTAAGAGGGTGATGAAGAGGCTCAAGATAGGGATGCAGAGGCTCACGAGAGTGATGCAGAGGCTCAAGAGAATGATGCAGAGACTCAAGAGAGTGATGCAGAGGCCTAGGAGAATGATACAGAGGCTCAAGAGAGGGATGGAGAGGCTGAAGAGAGTGATGCAGAGGCTCAAGAGAGGATGCAGAGGCTCAAGAGAGTGATTCAGAGGCTTACGATAGTGAGGCAGAGGCTTAAGAGAGTGATGCAGAGGCTTAAGAGAGGGATGCAGTGGCTCAAGAGAGGGATGCAGAGGCTCAAGAGAGGGATGCAGAGGCTGAAGAGATAAATGCAGAGGCTGAAGAGAGTGATGCAGAGGCTTAAGAGCGGGATGCAGAGGTTCAAGAGAGGGATGCAGAGGCTTAAGAGCGGGATGCAGAGGTTCAAGAGAGGGATGCAGAGGCTCAAGAGAGGGATGCAGAGGCTTAAGAGAGTGGTGCAAAGGCTCAAGAGAGTGATGCAAAGGCTCAAGAGAGTGATGCAGAGGCTCAAGAGAATGATGAAGAGGATAAAGAGAGTGATGCAGAGGATTAGGAGAGGGATTCAGAGGCTCAAGAGAGGAATGCAGAGGCTTAAGAAAGGGATGCAGAGGCTTAAGAAAGGGATGCAGAGGCTTAAGAAAGTGATGCAGAGGCTCTAAATAGGGATGCAGAGACTAAAAAGGGTGATGCAGAGGCTCAAGAGAGTGTTGCAGAGGCTCAAGAGATGGATGCAGGGGCGCAAGAGAGTGATGCAGATGCTCAAGAGAGGGATGCAGAGGAAGAAGAGAGTGATGCAGAGGCTCAAGAGAGTGATGCAGAGGCTTAAGAGAGTGATGCAGAGGCTGAAGAGAGTGTTGCAGAGGCTCAAGAGAGTGATGCAGATTACGAAGAGAGTGATGCAGAGGCTCAAGAGAGTGATGCAGAGGCTAAAAAGAGTTATGCAGAGGCTCAAGAGAGTGATGCAGAGGCTCAAGAGATGGATGCAGGGGCCCAAGAGAGTGATGCAGATGCTCAAGAGAGGGATGCAGAGGAAGAAGAGAGTGATGCAGAGGCTCAAGAGAGTGATGCAGAGGCTCAAGAGAGGGATTCAGAGGCTCATGAGAGTTATGCAGAGACACAAGAGAGTGATGCAGAGGCTTACGAGAGTGATGCAGAGGCTCAAGAGAGGGATGTAGACTCTCAAGAGAGTGATGCAGAAGCTCAATAGAGTGAAGCAGTGGCTTAAGAGAGTGATGCAGAGGCTTAAGAGAGTGATGCAGAGGCTTAATAAAGGGGATGCAGAGGCTCAAGAGAGTGATGCAGAGACTTAATTAAGAGCGGGATGCAGAGGTTCAAGAGAGAGATGCAAAGGCTCAAGAGAGGGATGCAGGTGCTCAAGAGAGGGATGCAGAGGCTCAAGAGAGGGATGCTGAGGCTTACGAGAGCGTTGCAAAGGCTCAAGAGAGGGATGCAGAGGCTTAACAGAGGGATGCAGAGGCTCAAGAGAATGATGCAGAGGCTCAAGAGAGTGCTGCAGAGGCTCAAGAGAGGGATGCTAAGGCTTCAGAGAGGGATGCAGAGGCTAAAGAGAGTGATGCAGAGGCTGAAGAGAGAGATGCAGAGGCTTAAGAAAGAGATGCAGAGGCTTAAGAGAGTGATGCAGAGCCTCAAGAGAGTAATGCAGAGGTTAATTAAGAGAGGGATGCAGAGGCTCAAGAGAATGATGCAGAGGCTCAAGCGAGTGATGCAGAGGATCAAGAGAAGGATGCAGAGGCTTAAAAGAGTGATGCAGAAGCTCATGAGAATGATGCAGAAGCTCAAGAGAGTAATGTAGAGGCTCACGAGATTGATGCAGAGGCTCAAAAGAGTGAAGCAGAGGATCAAGAGAGTGATGCAGAAGCTCAAGAGAGTGATACAGAGGATCTAGAGAGGGAAGCAGAGGCTTAAGCGAGTGATGCAGAGGCTTACGAGAGTGATGCAGAGGCTCAAGAGAGCGTTGCAGAGGCTCAGGAGAGAGATGCAGATGCTCAAGAAAGTGATGCAGAGGCTAAAAAGAGTTATGCAGAGGCTCAAGAGAGTGATGCAGAGGCTTACGAGAGTGATGCAGAGGATCAAGAGAGGGATGCAGAGGCTCACGAGAGTGATTCAGAGGCTTACGAGAGAGATGCAGAGGCTCAAGAGCAGGATGCAGAGGTTCAAGAGAGGGATGCAAGGGCTCAAGAGAGGGATGCAGAGGCTCAAGAGTGGGATGCAGAGGCTCTTGAGAGTGATGCAGAGGCTCAAGAGATGGGTGCAGAGGCTTACGAGAGCGTTGCAAAGGCTCAAGAAAGGGATGCAGAGGCTCATGAGAGGGATTCAGGAGTTCAAGAGAGGGATGCAGAGGCTCAAGAGAGTGATGCAGAGGCTTACGAGAGTGTTGCAAAGGCTCAACAGAGGGATGCAGAGGCCCATGAGAGAAATTCAGGAGTTCAAGAGAGGGATGCAGAGGCTTACGAAAGTGTTGTAAAGGCTCAAGAAAGGGATGCAGAGGCTCATGAGAGGGATGCAGGAGTTGAAGAGAGGGATGCAGAGGCTCAAGAGTGTGATGCAGAGGCTTAAGAGAGGGGATGCAGAGGCTCAAGAGAGTGATGCAGAGGCTTAAGCGAGGGATGCAGAGGCTCAAGAGAATGATGCAGAGGCTCAAAAGAGTGCTGCAGAGGCTCAAGAGAGGGATGCTGAGGCTTCAGAGAGGGATACAGAGGATAATGAGACTGATGCAGAGGATATTGAGACTGATTCAGAGGATGAAGAGAGAGATGCAGAGGCTCAAGCGAGTAATGCAGAGGCTTAAGAGAGGGATGCAGAGGCTCAAGAAAATGATGCAGAAGCTCAAGAGAGAGATGCAGAGGATCAAAAGAGGGATTCAGAGGCTTAAGAGAGTGATGCAGAGGCTCAAGAGAGTGATGCAGAGGCTCAAGAGAGTGATGCAGAGCCTTAAGAGAGTGATGCAGAGGATCAAGAGAGGGAAGCAGAGTCTTAAGAGAGTGATGCAGAGGCCGAAGAGATTGATGCAGAGGCTTAAGAGAGTGATGCAGAGGCTGAAGAGAGTGTTGCAGAGGCTCAAGAGAAATATGCAGATTACGAAGAGAGTGATGCAGAGGCTCAAGAGAGTGATGCAGAGGCTAAAAAGAGTTATGCAGAGGCTCAAGAGAGTGATGCAGAGGCTTACCAGAGTTATGCAGAGGATCAAGAGAGGGATGCAGAGGCTTAAGAGAGTGATGCAGAGGCTGAAGAGAGTGTTGCACAGGCTTATGAGAGTGATGCAGAGGCTCAAGAGAGTGATGCAGAGGCTCAAGAGAGTGATGCAGAGGCTCAAGAGAGTAATGCAGGGGCTTAAGAGAGTGATGCAGAGGCTCAAGAGCGGGATGCAGAGGCTTAAGAAAGTGGTGCGGAGGCTTAAAATAGGGATGCAGAGGCTTAAGAGGGTGATGAAGAGGCTCAAGATAGGGATGCAGAGGCTCACGAGAGTGATGCAGAGGCTCAAGAGAATAATGCAGAGACTCAAGAGAGTGATGCAGAGGCCTAGGAGAATGATACAGAGGCTCAAGAGAGGGATGGAGAGGCTGAAGAGAGTGATGCAGAGGCTCAAGAGAGGGATGCAGAGGCTCAAGAGAGTGATTCAGAGGCTTACGATAGTGAGGCAGAGGCTTAAGAGAGTGATGCAGAGGCTTAAGAGAGGGATGCAGTGGCTCAAGAGAGGGATGCAGAGGCTCAAGAGAGGGATGCAGAGGCTGAAGAGATAAATGCAGAGGCTGAAGAGAGTGATGCAGAGGCTTAAGAGCGGGATGCAGAGGTTCAAGAGAGGGATGCAGAGGCTTAAGAGCGGGATGCAGAGGTTCAAGAGAGGGATGCAGAGGCTCAAATGAGGGATGCAGAGGCTTAAGAGAGTGGTGCAAAGGCTCAAGAGAGTGATGCAAAGGCTCAAGAGAGTGATGCAGAGGCTCAAGAGAATGATGAAGAGGATAAAGAGAGTGATGCAGAGGATTAGGAGAGGGATTCAGAGGCTCAAGAGAGGAATGCAGAGGCTTAAGAAAGGGATGCAGAGGCTTAAGAAAGTGATGCAGAGGCTCTAAATAGGGATGCAGAGACTAAAAAGGGTGATGCAGAGGCTCAAGAGAGTGATGCAGAGGCTCAAGAGATGGATGCAGGGGCCCAAGAGAGTGATGCAGATGCTCAAGAGAGGGATGCAGAGGAAGAAGAGAGTGATGCAGAGGCTCAAGACAGTGATGCAGAGGCTCAAGAGAGGGATGTAGACTCTCAATAGAGTGATGCAGAAGCTCAATAGAGTGAAGCAGTGGCTTAAGAGAGTGATGCAGAGGCTTAAGAGAGTGATGCAGAGGCTTAATAAAGGGGATGCAGAGGCTCAAGAGAGTGATGCAGAGACTTAATTAAGAGCGGGATGCAGAGGTTCAAGATAGAGATGCAAAGGCTCAAGAGAGGGATGCAGGGGCTCAAGAGAGGGATGCAGAGGCTCAAGAGAGGGATGCTGAGGCTTACGAGAGCGTTGCAAAGGCTCAAGAGAGGGATGCAGAGGCTTAACAGAGGGATGCAGAGGCTCAAGAGAATGATGCAGAGGCTCAAGAGAGTGCTGCAGAGGCTCAAGAGAGGGATGCTAAGGCTTCAGAGAGGGATGCAGAGGCTAAAGAGAGTGATGCAGAGGCTGAAGAGAGAGATGCAGAGGCTTAAGAAAGAGATGCAGAGGCTTAAGAGAGTGATGCAGAGCCTCAAGAGAGTAATGCAGAGGTTAATTAAGAGAGGGATGCAGAGGCTCAAGAGAATGATGCAGAGGCTCAAGCGAGTGATGCAGAGGATCAAGAGAAGGATGCAGAGGCTTAAAAGAGTGATGCAGAAGCTCATGAGAATGATGCAGAAGCTCAAGAGAGTAATGTAGAGGCTCACGAGATTGATGCAGAGGCTCAAAAGAGTGAAGCAGAGGATCAAGAGAGTGATGCAGAGGCTCAAGAGAGTGATACAGAGGATCTAGAGAGGGAAGCAGAGGCTTAAGCGAGTGATGCAGAGGCTTACGAGAGTGATGCAGAGGCTCAAGAGAGCGTTGCAGAGGCTCAGGAGAGAGATGCAGATGCTCAAGAAAGTGATGCAGACGCTAAAATGAGTTATGCAGAGGCTCAAGAGAGTGATGCAGAGGCTTACGAGAGTGATGCAGAGGATCAAGAGAGGGATGCAGAGGCTCACGAGAGTGATTCAGAGGCTTACGAGAGAGATGCAGAGGCTTAAGAGAGTGATGCAGAGGCTTACGAGCGTGATGCAGAGGCTCAAGAGAGTGATGCAGAGCCTTAAGAGAGTGATGAAGAGGATCAAGAGAGGGAAGCAGCGTCTTAAGAGAGTGATGCAGAGGCCGAAGAGAGTGATGCAGAGGCTTAAGAGAGTGATGCAGAGGCTGAAGAGAGTGTTGCAGAGGCGCAAGAGAGTGATGCAGAGGCTCAGGAGAGTGATGCAGAGGCTAAAAAGAGATATGCAGAGCTCAAGAGAGTGATGCAGAGGCTTACCAGAGTTATGCAGAGGATCAAGAGAGGGATGCAGAGGCTTAAGAGAGTGATGTAGAGGCTAAAGAGAGTGTTGCACAGGCTTATGAGAGTGATGCAGAGGCTCAAGAGAGTGATGCAGAGGCTCAAGAGAGTGATGCAGAGGCTCAAGAGAGTAATGCAGGGGCTTAAGAGAGTGATGCAGAGGCTCAAGAGTGGGATGCAGAGGCTCTTGAGAGTGATGCAGAGGCTCAAGAGATGGGTGCAGAGGCTTACGAGAGCGTTGCAAAGGCTCAAGAAAGGGATGCAGAGGCTCATGAGAGGGATTCAGGAGTTCAAGAGAGGGATGCAGAGGCTCAAGAGAGTGATGCAGAGGCTTACGAGAGTGTTGCAAAGGCTCAACAGAGGGATGCAGAGGCCCATGAGAGAAATTCAGGAGTTCAAGAGAGGGATGCAGAGGCTTACGAAAGTGTTGTAAAAGGCTCAAGAAAGGGATGCAGAGGCTCATGAGAGGGATGCAGGAGTTCAAGAGAGGGATGCAGAGGCTCAAGAGTGTGATGCAGAGGCTTAAGAGAGGGATGCAGAGGCTCAAGAGAGTGATGCAGAGGCTTAAGCGAGGGATGCAGAGGCTCAAGAGAATGATGCAGAGGCTCAAAAGAGTGCTGCAGAGGCTCAAGAGAGGGATGCTGAGGCTTCAGAGAGGGATACAGAGGATAATGAGACTGATGCAGAGGATATTGAGACTGATCAGAGATGAAGAGAAAGATGCAGAGGCTCAAGCGAGTAATGCAGAGGCTTAAGAGAGGGATGCAGAGGCTCAAGAAAATGATGCAGAAGCTCAAGAGAGAGATGCAGAGGATCAAAAGAGGGATTCAGAGGCTTAAGAGAGTGATGCAGAGGCTCAAGAGAGTGATGCAGAGGCTCAAGAGAGTGATGCAGAGCCTTAGAGAGTGATGCAGAGGATCAAGAGAGGGAAGCAGAGTCTTAAGAGAGTGATGCAGAGGCCGAAGAGAGTGATGCAGAGGCTTAAGAGAGTGATGCAGAGGCTGAAGAGAGTGTTGCAGAGGCTCAAGAGAGTGATGCAGATTACGAAGAGAGTGATGCAGAGGCTCAAGAGAGTGATGCAGAGGATTACCAGAGTTATGCAGAGGATCAAGAGAGGGATGCAGAGGCTTAAGAGAGTGATGCAGAGGCTGAAGAGAGTGTTGCACAGCTTATGAGAGTGATGCAGAGGCTCAAGAGAGTGGATGCAGAGGATTACCAGAGTTATGCAGAGGATCAAGAGAGGGATGCAGAGGCTTAAGAGAGTGATGCAGAGGCTGAAGAGAGTGTTGCACAGGCTTATGAGAGTGATGCAGAGGCTCAAGAGAGTGATGCAGAGGCTCAAGAGAGTGATGCAGAGGCTCAAGAGAGTAATGCAGGGGCTTAAGAGAGTGATGCAGAGGCTCAAGAGCGGGATGCAGAGGCTTAAGAAAGTGGTGCGGAGGCTTAAAATAGGGATGCAGAGGCTTAGGAGGGTGATGCAGAGGCTCAAGATAGGGATGCAGAGGCTCAAGAGAGTGATTCAGAGGCTTACGATAGTGAGGCAGAGGCTTAAGAGAGTGATGCAGAGGCTTAAGAGAGGGATGCAGTGGCTCAAGAGAGGGATGCAGAGGCTCAAGAGAGTGATGCAGAGGCTTAAGAGCGGGATGCAGAGGTTCAAGAGAGGGATGCAGAGGCTTAAGAGCGGATGCAGAGGTTCAAGAGAGGGATGCAGAGGCTCAAGAGAGGGATGCAGAGGCTTAAGAGAGTGGTGCAAAGGCTCAAGAGAGTGATGCAAAGGCTCAAGAGAGTGATGCAGAGGCTCAAGAGAATGATGAAGAGGATAAAAAGAGT
>NC_091168.1:48578342-48725842 GCF_040958095.1 Procambarus clarkii | reverse complement strand
CATGATGGTCTGATGCTTCCATCTGAAAATTGGGAACATCAAAAGATCTGACTTTCCCAATTTTCTGATGGGAACATCAAATGATCTGATATTCCCATCACTGAAAAATAAAAACAGATAAAAAAAATATGAAAAAATAGAAAATAAAATATACTCATGAAATGAACAGAATGGTTAACAACGCAGCTCAATTGCAATGCAATGTCACAATAACATTTAATAACAATAACATTTAAATATACTTTAAGATATAATCTAGAAGAAAATAAGGATATTGAAACGGTTCATGAACTCTATTTCAATAAAGGACACTATGGGGAACTTTGAAAAATAGTTATTGAGTATAATTAGACAGACTTGTTGCTAGGCAGAGGAGTAATGAGATATATGGCAAATTTTGCAAAATATACAATGAAGGTACACAAACATTCATACCCAAACAAAGCAAAATGCTAGGTAAGAACAAAGCATTTGGCCCGTAGGAGAAAGGAGATACCCACAAGACTAGAATACAAGTCATTAACAAGCATGCAAGTATAATACATAATACATGCAGACATATATAATCCAAAAAAATGTCAAATTTACGTACTTATTATTACATTACAAATATCCAAGGTTTTGAAGACACGTTTCCTCTTGCGCCCAACGAGTGAATACTGAGACCAGACCCCATAGGTCCCTATCCTCCTCATCATTCGTCTCACTGTGTCTCCACAGCTTGCACCGCCCATTTGAGACAGCGTCTGGACCTGTTAAAATAATGCATAAGCTGTAAGGTAATAGAGAATAATATATATCTTTCAATCTCAACATTAGATTTTCTAATTTCCAACTGTATTAAATAAATAGCATTAAAATATTTTCCTTCTTAACTATTACAAAAATCAACGAATTTGAGTAACTTTTGCTTTTGTTTTATTTGTACCTTAAACATAACACTGAACAATCAATTATGTGCCACCCCACCTTCCTTCATCTGCAAAAAAACTAATCAAAAGACATATGTACAAGGCTAAAAAAATTCAGCAACACTTACCATACTCAGGCTAAAAGAATTAAGCAACACTTACCATACTCTTTTTATATTCACTGTTAACTTTTAGCTCATGTGACAGACTTTCCACCTGCTCAACAGTTTCAAGTGGGGATGGAAGAATGTCTTCCAGGATTGGTATATCTCCATGTGTTTTTGACATATGGGTTTCCGTCATTTTGACAATATTCAGGATATCCCCTGATAAAAATGTCAATTTTGATAATTCCTTCATTATGTATTCCATTTTTTCTGTTACTGCAAAAAAAAAAAGGCTTACTAGAACAAGCATTTAGTGTTGCATATATATGATATATGTATTGATCCTTAGTGGATCCTATTTTAGTGACAGACACATTGGTGTCAGGTCACTGTCAAATGGGCTACTGTCATGTAGCCTTCAATTATGTAACCTCTCCCATTCTATGATAGGGGTGACACAGGGCAGCATCCTTAGACCCCCTCCTATTTGTTATATACATCAATGATCTGCTTTATGTCTCTAACATGATTAAACCTGTATTGTTTGATGATACTACCATCATCTACTTAGTTGCTTTACAAGAATGTAAAATTTCAAGTCTGTACTCTCCCTCAATGTATTTTCTTGTATGTATAACAAAAATAATCAACACATAATAAATCGGTACTTACTAGATTTTTCGAAAGGAGAGCTTTCAGTTCTGTCTTGTCTTGGAGTTTGAGGGGAAGGTTTTGTACTCGGCCTGTAGATAGACTTGTTGGTCCCACAAGATTCTGTCAGGGGTGGAAGCGTATTAGCATTGTATAGAAAATATTTACAAAATAGTTTTAAATACATAAAACTACAAATAGTAATTATTGAATTATTACATTAGCTTATAGCTTTTATGAATGCATTAAAAAAATTTGTTTCACACAATGGAGCGACACCATTTAAAGTGTTTCCATCACCCTGAAGGCTGGTAAAAATATATTACATTAAAATCTTACACAAGTACGTTACTATCTGTGTATGTAAATGTTTCTCCAGTTACTTAAAGCTTACCAGTTCTGTCTTGTCTAGGAGTTTGAGGGGAAGGTTTTGTACTCGGCCTGTAGATAGACTTGTTGGTCCCACAAGATTCTGTCAGGGGTGGAAGCGTATTAGCATTGTATAGAAAATATTTACAAAATAGTTTTAAATACATAAAACTACAAATACAGTGTCTAAGAAAATAAGCAGTCACTAATTTTATATAGTACTAAACAACAATGTTAACCTTAATTCTAATATGTTATGATGGTGAACAATACTTTTTACTAAAGTTAAAAGTTTGCAATGTAAGCAAAGAGTATTCCTACAGCATGCACAAGAATCAAAAACAATCACAAGAAACTTACTAGTCATAAATCATGTAGTATTGACAAGAAGATATAAGTACTTTCTGTTTTCTTGATTAACATTCCTCTGGTTGATGTGTTAATCCTATACACTTTTTTTAAAAAGTCCTTACGTGGATTAACATTGAAGGCCCCAAATATTCTTGAATCACAAGGACTAGTAAATATTGGGCTTTGAAAAGGATATACCCTAACAATGAAGTAATTTTCTTCACTTCTTCGGCTGTGTACAGTCCTTAACACTTCACAGCAATTATATCCAGGTAACGAATATACATTGTTAGGAAATTTATGAGAAATTTTATTATCTGGAGATGTTTTATAAATCATGGTATTTTCAGCCTCCTTTATTCTTTTTGTAATTTGGACAATTGGATTTTTACTTGATCTGACCATCTTTTTCAGCTGATGCAAATAATTTTCAAATGGAAAAGCTGAACAACTGTCAAGAGTACCATGTTCCTCAGCATCTGCTGTTAGGTGAATCAAACTGTGAACATTGTAGACTAGAAAATCTTTCCCATACAGATCACCACACCTTGATACAAAATTCAGCAAAAGGTCATGAGCATATTTGCCGTATTTTAAGGACATACATGTGGGCGAAACAAGAAAACTTATACCAACACTGAGAGTAAGGAAATGATCATACATCTCTTGGGGTAGAATACCTTTCAATACAAGCTTTCCTGTGTAGAGAAGAAACTGTCTGTATTCAGTTGCCTTCCATCTGTCAATTTCTTCCAAACCTCGTGGTTTACGTGCAAAAATATTGGGCACAAAATCTTTTATGCTCACCAATCTAGCACTAATTTCAGAAATCTGGCGGCTACATAATTTAAATGTGTTTTTCCGTATCCAGGTGACAAGAAGTCGCTTCATAACACCAAGGCACACCTGGTGCATATAGTCAATGGGAAACGCTGCAATTAAGTCTATGTTCAAGTCACAGAATGGTGATTTACCATGATGATTTTGCGAGTTAGATTGATTACGGAAGCGTGTGTCTGTTCTAATGGTTAAATTTGTTACTTCTGGATATGTCATTTTCCCCATCCAAGTACCTTTCTGTTCACATTTGTCACAGCCATAATAACCTGAAAACAGTTTTATGGACTTCACCATAGCCTTAGCAGGTGCATCACAAATTACACATTGTAATTTTATGTTGATAGTTCTGTTACCATACTGAATCCCATGCAACAAAAGGTCATTCATATCAGATATAAAATCATATAAGAAATTTAAATCACTTGGCTTAGAACGTCCATACATGAGGACAACTGGAAAGACTTTCAAAGGTGTAATATTCATTACTGCACAGAGAACTGGCCACAAAGCATCATTTTTGCTTCTAAATATAGGAAGGCCATCAATGTTACATGACAATAATAATTGTCTCAGTCCTTTTATAGTTGCTTTTGGATATCTACTTATGTTTTTTAACAGTTCCTCTTTTAACCCAAAGTAGACATATTTCATTCCAGATTTTTGCTGAGTTTCTATGTACCTTTCAGAACTGATTAGTGTCCGAGCTGTTTTTGGTAAGTAGTCAATTCCCATTTGCCTCAAAATTTTTAATAATTCATCAACAGCATTGTGTGTAACACCATTCTTGTTTACCCACTGAATTAATAAATTCTGTGGGTAAACAAGTGAATGATGATTATCATGGTCATCATTCTCCTCCTCACTTTGAGAATTAGATAATACATCATGAATATCAGTAAGATTCATGTGTAAATCATCAATTTCAGAGCCTAATCCATACTCTTGATTTGACTCGGCTTCAAAAGAACTAATGTCATTGTCTGACGACTCAATCTCTGAACTTGATGCTGCCTCAGTAAGATTAATGGGTTCACTAGTGTGTACAGCTGTATTTGGATGCATTTTGTGTATACGTTTTAGCCTTCTTGATACTTGCATCCATCTGTTGTTGTATTGGAGTCGCTTTTTTCGCTTATACTCGTACATTCTGTTAAAGAGTGTCAAATTTCTACATTAGACTACCATATTACCTATATTATTGTTAATGTATTGACAGATGCAATATGTATTAAAATTCTAAAAATAAGTCATTCATTATATACAATGTGTGATAATTAAAGCTGGTGCATATAACATCCTTGTCAGGCACATGCAAAAGTGAACACTTCCAGAATTGGAGACATGCAGAAATGTAACATATGGAAATAGAGGCATGCCAAAACAAAGACATGCATAAATTCAAATTCTTATCGAAATAATTTCTAGTGATTATTATATAAATTATTCCATCAGTACTAGATCAAATATTCAATACCATCCTCCCATTGGAAAGAGTAATCATGTCCTGTTGGACATTAATTATATGTTGAGATATAATCTAAAAGAAAATAGGGACATTGAAATTGTTGTTAAACTCTATTTCAATAAAGGACACTATAGGGAACCTAGAACCCTGTATTACAAGTGTAAGTGATAATTTTGGAAAATTTAATTAAAGCTAATTGTGTAGGACACCTGGAGATATGGTGCCCATATCTAAAGAATCACATCAACTGGTAAAGGTATAGACTTGCCAATAAGTGGCTCCCAGGTTAGAGGCATAAAATGCCAAAACTAGATGGTAGAATAAAAAGAAGATATTGTAAAAGGTAACCAAACAAAGATGCCACAGAAATATTAGAAAATTAACTTTCGCAAGCAGCGTGGTAGACATGGTTGGAACAAGTTAGGTGAGAGGGTGGTGGAGGCCAAAACCATAATCATAATCATCTGTATCAAACCTTATTACAGGTAAAACCAGTAGGCAGTCTACTGTATTTTATCAAACCGTTATTAGTATAATAGATCTCGTAATAATTTTGCAAAAATAATGGCATTTACTATTTTTAAAAGATTATTAGCAAATTTACAGAAATGGTGCATTCGGAAGACAAAACCAATTTTTCACTTTTGACAATTGAGCACCTGCTACATCCAGATTCTAGGGAGGAAAGGAAGGACGATCTTACTGGATCCCATAGCCTCTCCGAGGCACAAACCAGGCTTTTACATAACCCCCCCCCCCCCCCTGCACCCGAGCTTTTTAAAATAGTAAATGCCACTATTTTTGCAAAATTATTACGAGATCTATTTTTCTAATAAGAGTTTGATAAAATACAAACCCTGGGGCCATAGAACGGCTATTTAATCCCCTTGAACGGACCTGTGCATGGGCCACTGAGGCATCGAAAAAAAACAGACCGGCTTGGGAAAAAAGCAAAATTGCCGGTCTATGGCCCAGCTGATGGCTGTGCATGAATGGCTAATGGCTGTTAGTTATGGAACTAGGTTAGACTATGTATGTTTAAATCTCTGATTTAAACAGAGCCAGTGTTCAGTCAAATAACTGAATTTATCAAATCTTATCCTTGTATAATATACAAGCTGATGTGAGATCCCTGTCTACAGGTGGACTGGAACTATTATCCAGTAGGCAGTCTACTGTATTTTATCAAACCGTTATTAGTATAATAGATCTCGTAATAATTTTGCAAAAATAATGGCATTTACTATTTTTAAAAGATTATTAGCAAATTTACAGAAATGGTGCATTCGGAAGACAAAACCAATTTTTCACTTTTGACAATTGAGCACCTGCTACATCCAGATTCTAGGGAGGAAAGGAAGGACGATCTTACTGGATCCCATAGCCTCTCCGAGGCACAAACCAGGCTTTTACATAACCCCCCCCCCCTGCACCCGAGCTTTTTAAAATAGTAAATGCCACTATTTTTGCAAAATTATTACGAGATCTATTATTCTAATAAGAGTTTGATAAAATACAAACCCTGGGGCCATAGAACGGCTATTTAATCCCCTTGAACGGACCTGTGCATGGGCCACTGAGGCATCGAAAAAAAACAGACCGGCTTGGGAAAAAAGCAAAATTGCCGGTCTATGGCCCAGCTGATGGCTGTGCATGAATGGCTAATGGCTAATGGCTGTTAGTTATGGAACTAGGTTAGACTATGTATGTTTAAATCTCTGATTTAAACAGAGCCAGTGTTCAGTCAAATAACTGAATTTATCAAATCTTATCCTTGTATAATATACAAGCTGATGTGAGATCCCTGTCTACAGGTGGACTGGAACTATTATCCAGTAGGCAGTCTACTGTATTTTATCAAACCGTTATTAGTATAATAGATCTCGTAATAATTTTGCAAAAATAATGGCATTTACTATTTTTAAAAGATTATTAGCAAATTTACAGAAATGGTGCATTCGGAAGACAAAACCAATTTTTCACTTTTGACAATTGAGCACCTGCTACATCCAGATTCTAGGGAGGAAAGGAAGGACGATCTTACTGGATCCCATAGCCTCTCCGAGGCACAAACCAGGCTTTTACATAACCCCCCCCCCCTGCACCCGAGCTTTTTAAAATAGTAAATGCCACTATTTTTGCAAAATTATTACGAGATCTATTATTCTAATAAGAGTTTGATAAAATACAAACCCTGGGGCCATAGAACGGCTATTTAATCCCCTTGAACGGACCTGTGCATGGGCCACTGAGGCATCGAAAAAAACAGACCGGCTTGGGAAAAAAGCAAAATTGCCGGTCTATGGCCCAGCTGATGGCTGTGCATGAATGGCTAATGGCTAATGGCTGTTAGTTATGGAACTAGGTTAGACTATGTATGTTTAAATCTCTGATTTAAACAGAGCCAGTGTTCAGTCAAATAACTGAATTTATCAAATCTTATCCTTGTATAATATACAAGCTGATGTGAGATCCCTGTCTACAGGTGGACTGGAACTATTATCCAGTAGGCAGTCTACTGTATTTTATCAAACCGTTATTAGTATAATAGATCTC
The DNA here is from genome assembly GCF_040958095.1 of Procambarus clarkii. Taxonomy (NCBI): domain Eukaryota; kingdom Metazoa; phylum Arthropoda; class Malacostraca; order Decapoda; family Cambaridae; genus Procambarus; species Procambarus clarkii. The sequence goes on along the minus strand of NC_091168.1, from coordinate 48,718,592 downwards.
GTAATAATTTTGCAAAAATAATGGCATTTACTATTTTTAAAAGATTATTAGCAAATTTACAGAAATGGTGCATTCGGAAGACAAAACCAATTTTTCACTTTTGACAATTGAGCACCTGCTACATCCAGATTCTAGGGAGGAAAGGAAGGACGATCTTACTGGATCCCATAGCCTCTCCGAGGCACAAACCAGGCTTTTACATAACCCCCCCCCCCCCTGCACCCGAGCTTTTTAAAATAGTAAATGCCACTATTTTTGCAAAATTATTACGAGATCTATTATTCTAATAAGAGTTTGATAAAATACAAACCCTGGGGCCATAGAACGGCTATTTAATCCCCTTGAACGGACCTGTGCATGGGCCACTGAGGCATCGAAAAAAAACAGACCGGCTTGGGAAAAAAGCAAAATTGCCGGTCTATGGCCCAGCTGATGGCTGTGCATGAATGGCTAATGGCTGTTAGTTATGGAACTAGGTTAGACTATGTATGTTTAAATCTCTGATTTAAACAGAGCCAGTGTTCAGTCAAATAACTGAATTTATCAAATCTTATCCTTGTATAATATACAAGCTGATGTGAGATCCCTGTCTACAGGTGGACTGGAACTATTATCCAGTAGGCAGTCTACTGTATTTTATCAAACCGTTATTAGTATAATAGATCTCGTAATAATTTTGCAAAAATAATGGCATTTACTATTTTTAAAAGATTATTAGCAAATTTACAGAAATGGTGCATTCGGAAGACAAAACCAATTTTTCACTTTTGACAATTGAGCACCTGCTACATCCAGATTCTAGGGAGGAAAGGAAGGACGATCTTACTGGATCCCATAGCCTCTCCGAGGCACAAACCAGGCTTTTACATAACCCCCCCCCCCCCTGCACCCGAGCTTTTTAAAATAGTAAATGCCACTATTTTTGCAAAATTATTACGAGATCTATTATTCTAATAAGAGTTTGATAAAATACAAACCCTGGGGCCATAGAACGGCTATTTAATCCCCTTGAACGGACCTGTGCATGGGCCACTGAGGCATCGAAAAAAAACAGACCGGCTTGGGAAAAAAGCAAAATTGCCGGTCTATGGCCCAGCTGATGGCTGTGCATGAATGGCTAATGGCTAATGGCTGTTAGTTATGGAACTAGGTTAGACTATGTATGTTTAAATCTCTGATTTAAACAGAGCCAGTGTTCAGTCAAATAACTGAATTTATCAAATCTTATCCTTGTATAATATACAAGCTGATGTGAGATCCCTGTCTACAGGTGGACTGGAACTTCTATCAACTAATCCATACATCAAACCTGTCCCTTACAGCCCACAATCTATCATTAGGAAAACCATGTGAGAAATCTTTAAGGAATTCTGATAAAGAAAGAGATCTAGGAGTGATTCTAAATAGAAAACTATCACCTGAGGACCACATAAAGAACATTGTGTGAGGAGCCTATGCCATGCATTCCAACTTCAACAGCATGTTGTGGGGTGCCGATATTGTGTGCCATCACATGTAAACCAATCAAGCCCACAAATACGTCAACATGGACCAGCATTACACCGTCTAACATACTCTGTCAGATGTAACAACTAAATTTGTGAATTCAAGACCTAATCTATTGCATAACACAGTGTTAGTACGAGAAAAACATTACTTACATTCGAAGCCGTGTTTTAAAATGGCGCGGACCTTGGTCTACTGACGCTCCACACTGTGTGTTCGTTTGCGTATGATGAACGTGTGACAATTTACTACAACAATTATTTAATTATTCTTATTCTTTATTTTACTATTTTTAGGGTACATGAAATTTCCAAATTATTTGCACACAATAATATAATTGCATTGTCATAACCTTTATATATTACGGAAAATACGATGACATGAACGAAGTCAAAGTGAAGTTGAAGTCAAAGTCATTCGCCGAACGTATTAGTTATTGTTTTTCTCCCAAACGATAGGGGATAACAAATCCACATAGCATATAAGTGTAGAGTAAAGTCAATTTTATTCAGGAAAGTACATACATAGTTGATTTACAAACATAATGTTGGATTTATAGATAGAGCTAGTGCATACAATACCTAAAGCCAATATAGTAGGCATATAGCATTTCAGGCAACCGGGCAGTATATATGGACCCCTTACTCAAATCTCTGAATATGTTAGATATTAAGTCCCTGCACATACTCTCATGTGTATTTTATATATATAAAACGCTGCACTGTAATGTCAATCCTGACCCTAAAAGCTTCCTAGAAGGTTGTAACAGATCCCATGAGCACCACACCAGAAACAAATACCTGTAGGTGTGTACTGGTGCCTTATAGTGTGTACTCGTACCTTATGGTGTGTACTGGTGCCGTATGGAGTGTACTGGTGCCTTATGGTGTGTACTGGTGCATTATTGTGTGTACTGGTGCCTTATTGTGTACTGGTGCCTTATGGTGTGTACTGGTGCATTATGGTGTGTACTGGTGCCTTATGGTGTGTTCTAGTGCCTTATGGTGCGTACTGGTGCCGTATGGAGTGTACTGGTGCCTTATGGTGTGTACTGGTGCATTATTGTGTGTACTGGTGCCTTATTGTGTACTGGTGCCTTATGGTGTGTACTGGTGCATTATGGTGTGTACTGGTGCATTATGGTGTGTACTGGTGCATTATGGTGTGTACTGGTGCCTTATGGTGTGTGTTCTGGTGCCTTATGGTGTGTACTGGTGCCATATGATGTGTACTGGTGCATTATGGTGTGTACTGGTGCCTGGTGGCACTAGCTGGAAAAACAAGCGGGTTGTGCTCAAGCGTAAACACAAAAAAGTTTATAATCTTTTCACGCTGCTAACCTCAATTCTCGAGCTACGTTTTTCATTTTGGTATCAATGCGTTGGCAATAAAATTCTCTACAAGATCATATGCATAAAATGTCACCGAAGCATTTGGTATCCCACCACGAAGTAAATAAACACGAAGATGACTCGCCGTGACACCCAAACAGGAAGTAAATGTTCATACTCTTTCGTTTGTTGCCAGCCTCACAGTCATCCTACAGCGCTCATTTTGATATCACTGAACTCACAATAAAATTCCCCACCCAGACATATGCCTATCAATGTCTAATTATGGTATCGGGTGACCCGCACGAGTGTGGGAACTGGGCGAAGCATTAGCCGTGATTTCAGCAGGGACGACACTGGTGTGATGCAGGGCTTTGAATGTTTATACTGATTTCACTGTCCTGACATTATTTCTGGAGCTACGTATTTCATTTTTATAGCAATGTGTTCGCAATAGAAAGTTCTATAAGAACATGGGTAGAGTTGGCCAACACAGCGTCAAATAAATTTGCGGCGAATAAAATCTTACGCGTGTTTGTACCCGTGAGCGTCAAAAGTTTTTACTTTGCTCATGTTTTTCAAGTTTATACTTGTTTCACACCGTTTTTTTTTGTATAGTGTTCGGAATAAAATTCCCTACACAGACATATGCATATCAAATACAATTCCTTGGAATTCCCAGCTGTAGAGATGACGGAAAACACACAACCGGAACCCGCTCTTGACACTCCAACTCACACCCGCAACACCCACAAAAAAAGTTTCTCTTGTTTCATGTATACTTACTTTAGTTTTCGTGCTACAGTTCTCATTTAGGTATCAAAATATTCCTAAGAAAATAGACTACAATACTGAAACAATCTAAGACAATTATGTGTACTTACCAAAGCAAAGACGATTGTAGTAAAATAAGTTGAGCATTTTATCTCCACTCCACCTCCTTCAGGTACTGATTCCTGAAGTTGCTCAACAGATGTTCCTAGGTGGAGTGAAGCTGATGTAGGTGGTTATTTCTTGTCCACCCAATACACCCTTTTCCTGTGATAAGTGGTGTAATTACAAGGTATGACGCAAAGTGGAACATCGCATGTCTTGCACGCTATACCAGTTTCCTTCCTGATACCCGACTTTGAACACACTTCACACCTGCGACGTTTGGGGATTTTTACCAGCTCATGTTTCAATTTATAGTTCAGGCGAGTCTCTGCTATAACAACACGTCGCTGTTGTCTCTGGGTTGGCAATAAACTACTGTCTGAATCGTCGCTCTCACTATTGTTTTCAAACACTAATGTGGAATATGAATTATCTTCATCAGATTCAGCTTCAGCACTAGGTGTAGACGTGAAGAGAGGGCGCCTCACACCCGACGGGCCAGGTGTTGACGGGTCAGCAGCAGGATACACAGGACCAGTGTCATGATTTATGTCTGGAGCATGAACTAGATGTGGAGATGGTGTAGTTGTTGCAGGCCACTCTGCCTTGTCAAATTTCAATAAAGACCAAATAGCAACTTCATGGAACTAGAGCAGAGTTAGTTTCCTTCGATCATCTGTGTTGGCCTTGTACAATGCATGTACAATGCATTGAGTAAAGACCAAATAGCAACTTCATGGAACTAGAGCAGAGTTAGTTTCCTTCGATCATCTGTGTTGGCCTTGTACAATGCAACCACAAGTTGACATTGAATGTGAATTAACAATGAGACAAGTAAGATTTATACTAATACATTTATACTAACTCTGTTGAGCGTTGACCATTTATACATCAAATCTGTTGATGTGAGCACTTTAGTTTAGTCTGCCGTTTAAAGAAAAAAAGAGCATATCAATGGTATATCACAGAAAACGAATTTATCATAAACTCATGTATTTGTCTTATCATATTGAAGTGCATTCATATTTTTAATATATAACAATATGAATATACAAATTTCTGTAAATCCCCTACCTTGTTGGAATCTGTGGAAATGAATGAGCAAATGTGCTGGCTGAAGGCGCTGAAGGAAACCACATTGGTTTCATTTTGGATACAAATGTCCATGGAGATTCAAAATGGAAACTAATTATATAGTTGAACCTGCAGAGACGAGTTTAAGAATCTGTGTTGAGAGTGATGGACACAGCCTTCACAATTATACTTCAGAGAATGTAAACATCTAAGAGTCATTAGAAATATGTGTAGAATAATAAACCCTACATTGTTTGAGTTAGGGAAAACACCATTTGTGATATATAGATACTATAGCTGTTCCTAAAGATTCACCCTTTTTTGCACCAGCAAGATAACATATAAGATTTTAAGAGTTGACGAATGTTAATATTCTTGTTTGATAAACTGTGAACTTGAGACATAGTTAATAAGAACATATTAACACAACAAAATGTTTTCAGAATCTTTAACACCACTTTCCAGCAACTTATATAATTTATATAAATTATTTTAGAGAATAATACATAAATTATATATTTAAACATGATATAGTGTTTAGTGGAATGTATAAGGAGTCAAATTGTGTTAAAAAGAGCAATTTTTAGAAAATTTGGAAAAATACTTTTTTCTGTTCAAATTATAACTAAATGGATTTTAAAGGTTTCACTCAGCCAATATATATCATTCACAATTTATTAATGAATTTTACAAAAAAACACCATAAATTTTATATTTAAACATGTAAAAACTATTTGTTTTACATTTGGAAGAAAATAATTGTAGAAAAACAATTTATAATTAAACCTTTGTGTTTGGATTTTTTGAGTAAAAGTTTCTCAAAGGCTTTCCTGCACCATTCTCAATGCAAATCATTCCCACACCTATGGGAAGAGATAGGCGAACGTTGTGTAGATGATTTGTGTTTGCTGGGAAGTGATTGAGAGTAAGAGTGAGTATGAGAGTAAGAGTGATTGAGAGTTAGAGTGAGAGTAAGAGTGATTGAGAGTTAGTGAGAGTAAGAGTGATTGAGAGTAAGAGTGATTGAGAGTAAGAGTGATTGAGAGTAAGAGTGATTGGGAGTAAGAGTGATTGAGAGTAAGAGTGATTGGGAGTAAGAGTGATTGGGAGTAGGAGTTAGAGTGAGAGTAGGAGTAAGAATGAGAATAAGAGTGATTGAGAGTAAGAGTGAGTAAGAGTAAGAATGAGAGTAAGAGTGATTGAGAGTAAGAGTGATTGAGAGTAAGAGTGATTGGGAGTAAGAGTGATTGGAAGTAAGAGTAAGAGTGAGAGTAAGAGTAAGAATGAGAGTAGGAGTGATTGAGAGTAGGAGTGATTGGGAGTAGGAGTGATTGGGAGTAAGAGTAATTGAGAGTAAGAGTAATTGAGAGTAAGAGTATGAGAGTAAGAGTGAGAGAGTGAGTATGAATGGGTAAGGGTGACTGAGAGTGAGTAAGAGTGACAGAGTAAGAATGACAGAGTAAGAGTGATAGAGAGTAAGAGTGACAGAGAGTAAGAGTGACAGAGAGTAAGAGTGACAGAGAGTAAGAGTGACAGAGAGTAAGAGTGACAGAGAGTAAGAGTGACAGAGAGTAAGAGTGACAGAGTAAGAGTGAGTATGAGAGTGAGTAAGGATGACTGAGAGAAAGAGTGAGTAATAGTGCGTAAGAGTGATTGAGAGTTAGAGTGAGAGTAAGAGTGATTGAGAGTAAGAGTGATTGAGAGTAAGAGTGATTGGGAGTAAGAGTGATTGGGAGTAAGAGTAAGAGTGAGAGTAAGAGTAAGAATGAGAGTAGGAGTGATTGAGAGTAGGAGTGATTGGGAGTAGGAGTGATTGGGAGTAAGAGTAATTGAGAGTAAGAGTAATTGAGAGTAAGAGTATGAGAGTAAGAGTGAGAGAGTGAGTATGAATGGGTAAGGGTGACTGAGAGTGAGTAAGAGTGACAGAGTAAGAATGACAGAGTAAGAGTGATAGAGAGTAAGAGTGACAGAGAGTAAGAGTGACAGAGAGTAAGAGTGACAGAGAGTAAAGGTGACAGAGAGTAAGAGTGACAGAGAGTAAGAGTGACAGAGAGTAAGAGTGACAGAGTAAGAGTGAGTATGAGAGTGAGTAAGGATGGCTGAGAGAAAGAGTGAGTAATAGTGCGTAAGAGTGATTGAGAGTTAGAGTGAGAGTAAGAGTGATTGAGAGTTAGTGAGAGTAAGAGTGATTGAGAGTAAGAGTGATTGAGAGTAAAAGTGATTGAGAGTAAGAGTGATTGAGAGTAAGAGTGATTGGGAGTAAGAGTGATTGAGAGTAAGAGTGATTGGGAGTAAGAGTGATTGGGAGTAGGAGTAAGAATGAGAATAAGAGTGATTGAGAGTAAGAGTGAGTAAGAGTAAGAATGAGAGTAAGAGTGATTGAGAGTAAGAGTGAGAGTAAGAGTGATTGGGAGTAAGAGTGATTGAGAGTAAGAGTGATTGGGAGTAAGAGTGATTGGGAGTAGGAGTAGGAATGAGAATAAGAGTGATTGAGAGTAAGAGTGAGTAAGAGTAAGAATGAGAGTAAGAGTGATTGAGAGTAAGAGTGATTGAGAGTAAGAGTGATTGAGAGTAAGAGTGATTGGGAGTAAGAGTGATTGGGAGTAAGAGTAAGAGTGAGAGTAAGAGTAAGAATGAGAATAAGAGTGGTTGAGAGTAAGAGTGATTGGGAGTAAGAGTAAGAATGAGAGTAGGAGTGATTGAGAGTAGGAGTGATTGGGAGTAGGAGTGATTGGGAGTAAGAGTGATTGAGAGTAAGAGTAATTGAGAGTAAGAGTATGAGAGTAAGAGTGAGAGAGTGAGTATGAATGGGTAAGGGTGACTGAGAGTGAGTAAGAATGACAGAGTAAGAGTGACAGAGAGTAAGAGTGACAGAGAGAAAGAGTGACAGAGAGTAAGAGTGACAGAGTAAGAGTGACAGAGAGTAAGAGTGACAGAGAGTAAGAGTGACAGAGAGTAAGAGTGACAGAGAGTAAGAGTGACAGAGTAAGAGTGACAGAGAGTAAGAGTGACAGAGAGTAAGAGTGACAGAGTAAGAGTGACAGAGAGTAAGAGTGACAGAGAGTAAGAGTGACAGAGAGTAAGAGTGACAGAGAGTAAGAGTGACAGAGAGTAAGAGTGACAGAGAGTAAGAGTGACAGAGTAAGAGTGACAGAGAGTAAGAGTGACAGAGAGTAAGAGTGACAGAGAGTAAGAGTGACAGAGAGTAAGAGTGACAGAGAGTAAGAGTGACAGAGAGTAAGAGTGACAGAGAGTAAGAGTGACAGAGAGTAAGAGTGACAGAGAGTAAGAGTGACAGAGTAAGAGTGACAGAGAGTAAGAGTGACAGAGAGTAAGAGTGACAGAGAGTAAGAGTGACAGAGAGTAAGAGTGACAGAGTAAGAGTGACAGTGAGTAAGAGTGACAGAGTAAGAGTGACAGAGAGTAAGAGTGACAGAGAGTAAGAGTGACAGAGAGTAAGAGTGACAGAGAGTAAGAGTGACAGAGTAAGAGAGTGAGAGTGATTATGAGAGAGTTAAGAGTGTGAGGTGTGTGAGTGTAGCAAGCCAGGGAGGCAGGATGTGTGGTCACAGGCGAGGCCTAGGCCTCGTGATCTCTAATGTTGGTTTTTATATGTATGTTGGATTTTTTGTCCTGTTTCAAATTATAATTATTTAGCAGGAATGTAATAAGATATTGCACAGTATTAATGTGACAATAATATATGCATTATTTCCATGATAATCAAACTTGTTGTTCAAAGATAATATACAATCTTTGAAGGAAACATTTTGAGAGCGCGAGCTGGCAACACTGGGCTGGTGGGTGAGAGAGACATATGGTTAGTTGTTCTCAGACCTTCAGTGGTGAAGGGTGTGTCCCAGCTGGCCGCCACCAGCCGCCACCCGCCGCCACCCGCCGCCCACCACCAGCCGCCACCCGCCACCACCCACCACCAGCCGCCACCCGCCGCCCACCACCAGCCGCCACCCGCCGCCCACCACCAGCCGCCACCCGCCACCCACCACCACCCACCACCAGCCGCCACCCACCACCACCCACCACCAGCCTCCACCCACCACCAGCCTCCACCAGCCGCCACCACCCACCACCAGCCACCACCCACCACCAGCCGCCACCCGCCGCCACCCGCCACCCACCACCCGCCGCCACCCGCCACCACCCACCACCAGCCGCCACCCACCACCAGCCGCCACCCGCCACCACCAGCCGCCACCCGCCGCCACCCGCCACCCACCACCCGCCGCCACCCACCACCCGCCGCCACCCGCCACCAGCCGCCACCCGCCGCCACCCGCCACCCACCACCAGCCGCCACCCACCACCAGCTGCCACCCGCCACCACCCACCACCAGCCGCCACCCGCCACCAGCCACCGCCACCCACCACCGCCACTCACCACCCGCCGCCACCACCCACCACCCGCCGCCACCCGCCCCCCACCACCAGCCGCCACCCGCCACCACCCACCACCAGCCGCCACCACCCACCACCAGCCGCCACCCGCCACCACCCGCCACCAGCCACCGCCACCCACCACCGCCACTCACCACCCGCCGCCACCACCCACAACCACCCGCCGCCACCACCCACCACCACCAGCCACCGCCACCCACCACCGCCACCCGCCGCCACCACCCACCACCACCACCCACCACCACCACCCGCCACCACCCACCACCAGCCGCCACCACCCACCACCAGCCGCCACCACCCACCACCGCCACCCGCCGCCGCCACCACCCACCACCACCAGCCGCCGCCGCCACCACCACCCACCACCACCACCGCCGCCACCACCCATCACCGCCGCCGCCACCACCACCGCCGCCGCCACCACCACCCACCACCGCCGCCACCGCCACCACCCATCACCGCCGCCGCCGCCACCACTCACCACCAGCCGCCACCCGCCACCACCCACCACCACCCGCCACCACCCACCGCCGATCGTCACCACCCACCACAGCCGCCGCCGCCCGCCACCGCCCGCCACCGCCCGCCACCACCCACCACAGCCGCCACCACCCGCCGCCACCACCCGCCGCCACCACCCACCACCACCAGCCGCCGCCGCCACCCACCACCCGCCGCCACCACCCACGACCACCACCAGCCGCCGCCGCCGCCACCACCACCCACCACCACCGCCGCCACCACCCACCACCACCAGCCGCCGCCGCCACCACCACCCACCACCACCGCCGCCGCCACCACCCACCACCGCCAGCCGCCACCACTCATCACAGACGCCGCCACCCGCCACCACCGCCAGACACAGCCGCCAGTGTCCGCCACCGCCGCCACTGTCCGCCACCGCCGCCACTGTCCGCCACCGCCACCACTGTCTGCCACCGCCACCACTGTCCGCCCGCCGCCACCACTGTCCGCCCGCCGCCTCCACTGTCCGCCCGCCGCCACCACTGTCCGCCCGCCGCCACCACTGTCCGCCCGCCGCCGCCACTGTCCGCCCGCCGCCGCCACTGTCCGCCCGCCGCCGCCACTGTCCGCCCGCCGCCACTGTCCACCACCGCCGCCGCCACTGTCCACCACCGCCGCCACGGTCCGCCCGCCGCCACTATCCGCCACAGCCACCACTGTCCGCCCGCCGCCACTGTCCGCCCGCCGCCACTGTCCGCCCGCCGCCACTATCCGCCACCGCCGCCACTGTCCGCCCGCCGCCACTGTCCGCCCGCCGCCACTATCCGCCACCGCCGCCACTGTCCGCCCGACGCCACTGTCCGCCCGCCGCCACTATCCGCCACCGCCGCCACTGTCCGCCCGCCGCCACTGTCCGCCCGCCGCCACTGTCCGCCACCGCCACCACTGTCCGCCACCGCCACCACTGTCTGCCACCGCCACCACTGTCCGCCCGCCGCCACCACTGTCCGCCCGCCGCCATCACTGTCCGCCCGCCGCCACCACTGTCCGCCCGCCGCCACCACTGTCCGCCCGCCGCCACCACTGTCCGCCCGCCGCCGCCACTGTCCGCCCGCCGCCGTCACTGTCCGCCCGCCGCTGCCACTGTCCGCCCGCCGCCGCCACTGTCCGCCCGCCGCCACTGTCCACCACCGCCGCCGCCACTGTCCACCACCGCCGCCAAAGCCGCCACGGTCCGCCCGCCGCCACTATCCGCCACAGCCGCCACTATCCGCCACCGCCGCCACTGTCCGCCGCCGCCACTATCCGCCACCGCCGCCACTGTCCGCCCGCCGCCACTATCCGCCACCGCCGCCACTGTCCGCCCGCCGCCACTGTCCGCCCGCCGCCGCCACTGCCCGCCCGCCGCCACTGTCCGCCCGCCGCCACTATCCGCCACCGCCGCCACTGTCCGCCACAGCCGCACAAATAATTATAATTGTTAGTAAATAATAAAAGAAATATAAATTATTAGATTTTTTTTACCCTTCAATTGGTTTTAATATTTAAATTGAAAATAATAATATAATATAAAATATAATAAAAATAATATAATATAAAATATAATTTAATTTCAAGAAATTTAACTTTAAAACACAAAGATGTGAAAAGGGTTCAGATTATTGGCTCAAACCTTTCATAAGAGATTCATATTGGTATATGAATGGATTATGAATGACTCATGTTAGGAGTGTAAAGTTGCCACAACATCTCAAATTAGTGTTAGATACATATGTCTTGGTTATAAGTTTTGGAAACCTATTTAAGTCCACACACAATATCGTATCTGATACGATAAAACAAACGTTTCCAATACTTTCAAATACTTTCCAGATATGTTGTGGCAACCTAAAATTGTTTGCTGGGCAGTAGGCTCAGGAACCTGTACACCAGTTGATTGACAGTTGAGAGGCGGGACCAACGAGCCAAAGCTCAACCCTCGCAAACACAATTAGGTGAATACACACACACACACACACACACACACACACACACACACACACACACACACACACACACACACACACACACACACACAAACATCGAGGAGAGACTACGGGAATTAAACCTCACTTCGCTGGAAGACAGAAGAGTTAGGGGGGACATGATCACCACATTCAAGATTCTGAAGGAAATTGATAGGGTAGATAAAGTCTATTTAACACAAGGGGAACACGCACAAGGGGACACAGGTGGAAACTGAGTGCCCAAATGAGCCACAGAGATATTAGAAAGAACTTTTTTAGTGTCAGAGTGGTTGACAAATGTAATGCATTAGGAAGTGATGTGGTGGAGGCTGACTCCATACACAGTTTTAAGTGTAGATATGATAGAGCCCAATAGGCTCAGGAACCTGTACACCTGTTGATTGACGGTTGAGAGGCGGGACCAAAGAGCCAGAGCTCAACCTCCGCAAACACAACTAGGTGAGTACAACTAGGTGAGTACACACAAACACACACACACACACACACACACACTCTCTCTAAGACAATAACGAAGCAACAAAGCCTTAAGTAAGTAGGAACAGATCTTGGAGCAGCCATAGCCACCAGCCTGTGATGGGTAGCATAATTAATAGGATTACATCACCACTATAGACAAAGCTGACGCACACACACACACATCCTGTATCTGGCCTCCTATTTCCACTGCCTAGTTTATTAGTAGTTTCATTACTTTGCATTTACTCGGGTTGAACTTCAACAGCCATTTGTTGGACCATTCACTCAGTCTGTCTAGGTCATCTTGTAGGCTCCTACTATCGTCCTCAGTTTCAATCCTCCTCATAATTTTTGCATCAGCGGCAAACATTGAGAGAAACGATTCTATACCTTCTGGGAGATCATTTACATATAACAGAAACAGTAGAGGTCCAAGGACTGACCCCCGCGGGACTCCACTCGTAACGTCTGCGGAAGTCGGAGGATTGGGAGAGTTTCTCTAATCAACGGACACTCGGCTCGGCAAACATTGAGAGAAACGATTCTATACCCTCTGGGAGATCATTTACATATATCAGAAACCGTATAGGTCCAAGGACTGACCCCCGCGGGACTCCACTCGTAACGTCTGCGGAAGTCGGAGGATTGGTCTCTTTAATCAACGGACACTCGGCTCGGCAACCATTAGTTCCTTATTGTGTTTGTTTATAGTGATCACTATATTAAACAAATGGGAGGATTGTGGGTTAGGCTGTAGGAAAAACAAAATACACCAGTAAGTTTCTTATCTAACAGTTTCCTCAATTTCATTTGGGGAAAGTATTTCTGTTATTCTTGTGTAGATAAATTCTTCAATCTAACTACCATTCAGCTCTAGGGGCCTCGTTAAGGGAGAAGTTAGGCGACGATTCGCTCACGTGGACCAAATTTCCTGATCCAACAAGTTGTTAGTGACGCCGGGTGGATGTTCTCTTCTCTCACTTAATACACTTAAACTGTCATAGTATTTAGTGGCCATTACTAAATCACATTTTTACTAACTATTTTTTTTTGAGATATATACAAGAGTTGTTACATTCTTGTAGAGCCACTAGTACGCGTAGCGTTTCGGGCAGGTCCCTGGAATACGATCCCCGCCGCGAAGAATCGTTGTTACAACCAAGTACACATTTTACTGTTGGGTTAAACAGAGGCTACAGTTAAGGATTTGCGCCCAGTAAATCCTCCCCAGCCAGGATACGAACCCATATGACAAAGCGCTCGCGGAACGCCAGGCCAGTGTCTTACCACTACACCACGGAGACTGGTGACTGATTTATTTGGCATATAATATATACAGATATTCTCCATATATCTAAATAGCGTATTGATGAGAATTTATATCTATTTCATTGTGCAACAATATATTTTAATTTCCTTGCACTATTATAACCCCCCAAAGAGTGTGTACGATTTGGCTCATTAATTTAATTATAAACTACAGTTCTCTTAATGTTCTCACATTATAATATTAATTCTTAATATCCATAGGAACTCTTTCTTGGATTTATTTTCAATATATTTATTTAACATTTTTTTCCCTTTTTTTTAATACAAAAAAATAGGTCCTTCACATCTATCGAATTTAATGATTATTTTTTATTGATATTTTGAGCTACACTATCACCCTGATGCCCCTGTTCACCTAGTAGTCAATAGGTACCTGGGAGCTAGACAGCTGCTATGGGCTGCTGCTTGCTGGGGTTGTGTGTGTGTATAGAGGAAATAAACCAGTTGATTGATTAACAGTTGAGAAGCGGGCCCAAAGAGCCAGAGCTCAACCCCCGCAAGCACAACTAGGTGAGTCCACCCTCATCCTTATGGCCTGATTTAATATAGAAATTTCTAACATGAATGTTAAATTTTAACACAATAGGAAGAAGAAATAGATGAGGCTAGGCTGCCTAGCCTTCACCTCCAGGTAGTCATGTGGCAAGTCTAGCCCTACCTACTATCCTTCCCTGCCCCCCCCTCTATCCATCTGCTGACCAAGCCCCTGTGACGTGTACACACACATGGTGTACACGTGTACACCGACTATGGTGTACACGGTTACACCATAGTCGGTGCTGCCATGCTGACATCACCCCGTCAAGGCTAGACATGGTGGACAGCAGACGTCACGTGTGTGTGTGTGTGTGTGTGGGTGTGTGTGTGGTGTGTGTGTTTGTGTGTGTGGTGTGTGTTTGTGTGTGTGTGTGTGTGTGTGTGTGTGTGTGTGTGTGTGTGTGTGTGTGTGTGTGTGTACTCACCTAGTTGAGCTTGCGGGGGTTGAGCTCTGGCTCTTTGGTCCCACCTCTCAATAAACTGATTTTTTTGTTTTCTTGTCACATCCCCAGGAAGCGGCAGCAGCCCATATAACAGCTGTCTAACTCCCAGGTACCTACTTACTACTAGGTGAACAGGAGCATTTGGCTGAAAGAACGCCCATTTGTTTCCACCTCTGCCGGGGGAATCGAACCCCGGAACCTTAGAGACTACGAATCCCGAGTGTTTTCCACTCATCCGTCAGGCTCAATAGTGACATTGAGATTTAAGATGAAGACAAAAGTCTCCTTCACTTTGCGTCATGTTAACACCAAACTGACCACCCACAGAGAGGAAGACATTAATTAACACCAAGACTTGAAGATTCTCAGACACAGGCGAATGTGGTTAGGCACGATGTTCAGTCTGGGAGGTCCCGAGGCTAGTATAGTGGCCAGCCATCAGTCTCAGGAGACTATGGTGGCCTCTCCAGGGTGTTCAGTCTGAGTAGGTTGATATAGAGGAGAAGCTGTTGCCCATGCAGCAGATATATATGGGGAAGCTCTTACCCATGCAGCAGGTCAATATGGAGGCGAAGCTGTTACCCATGCATCAGGTCAATATGGAGGAGAAGCTGTTACCCATGCATCAGGTCAATATGGAGGAGAAGCTGTTACCCATGCATCAGGTCAATATGGAGAAGCTGTTACCCATGCAGCAGGTCTATATGGAGGAGAAGCTGTTACCCATGCATCAGGTCAATAGGGAGGAGAAGCTGTTACCCATGCAGCAGGTCAATATGGAGGAGAAGCTGTTACCCATGCAGCAGGTCTATATGGAGGAGAAGCTGTTACCCATGCAGCAGGTCAATATGGAGAAGCTGTTACCCATGCAGCAGGTCTATATCGAGGGGAAGCTGTTACGTTACCCATGCAGCAGGTCAATATGGGGTAGAAGCTGTTACGTTACCCATGCAGCAGGTCAATATGGGGTAGAAGCTGTTACCCATGCAGCAGGTCAATATAGAGGAGAAGCTGTTACCCATGCAGCAGGTCTATATGGAGGAGCTGTTACCCCATGCAGCAGGTCAATATGGAGGAGAAGTTGTTACCCATGGTTAAGTTCCTGATTATCATGATAATAGGGGGACTTCAACACCCCCCCTCCCCCCCCCCGCCTCCTTCGTGTGGGGGTACGGCTGTAATACCAATTTTCCGGAGGAAAGGTACAAAGGGCCGACCATGGGGAAGTTGGAAATGCCTGTTCAGTTCTATTTTGTCCATAGGTCATGGGGTTCGACTCTCACTGGCGTTCAACTGTTTGGAATTGGTTTAGTTCAAGAGGTTATTGTTTGTATCAAAGGGACCCATTTGTGGTCACACAGGCAGACCTTCAGCTAACAGCTATGACGCCGGAGCAACAACTTAGTAATTCATTTATAGAGTAGAAGAATCCTGTATATATATATATATATATATATATATATATATATATATATATATATTACGGTTGAAGAAGTAAGGTGTTGGGAGGAACTTTGTTATTAAAAATAATCTAACTCTTTTCTCTTGTGTTTTCTCAGTTATTCATTGTTTTTATTATACTTTCTCTCGTCTCTTATTTGGGATGAAGTAAAATATATTCTGACAATCTCAAGTTGTGCTGTTTGTCCGTCCTTCACTTTCACTGTTGATGTGTTGGGTGGAATGTTGTGACAATGTTATGACATAACATTGTCACAACATTCCAATAGTGGTGGCCAAGATGTCTAGATCGTGTGTCTGGGGTTCGATCCCCCATCACGGCTCCTATGGATTAACTCACTGATGCATCACCTTAGTGTAATTACTCTGTGTATTCCAATAGGTTTGACAGGCATGTCGGGGGATCAAATTATTTTAGATGAATATATCTGCCTTTTTGGGGTTTTTTAATACCCTATTGCGGGTTGGTTGGAACTGTCTCAGTGTCGCTCGATGTCCCGGTCTGATTGATGATGTCCCGGTCTGATTGATGATGTCCCGGTCTGATTGATGATGTCCCGGTCTGATTGATGATGTCCCGGTCTGATTGATGATGTCCCGGTCTGATTGATGATGTCCCGGTCTGATTGATGATGTCCCAGTCTGATTGATGATGTCCCAGTCTGATTGATGATGTCCCGGTCTGATTGATGATGTCCCGGTCTGATTGATGATGTCCCGGTCTGATTCATGATGTCCCGGTCTGATTCATGATGTCCCGGTCTGATGTCCAATCATCGTGTCAACTTCTCCTCTCATGTGCTTCTTCCTTCAGCGGAAACTGAGAAAAAAGTTAGTGCCCTTAAAAAAATATGGCTTGAAATATGTCACATATGTACTTATCTATAAACTAAGTAGTGACTATAAGCAATAAGTCATATATGTGCTGTCTTGTGCGAGAGCAGGTTGTTGCCTCTCGTGTGCCGCTTCCTTCAGCGGAAACCTTTCCTTGGAGGTCAGTTGCTGTCTTTCATGGCGAGACCTTCACAGGTTCACTGTGAAGGTCTTGGAGGGCTCGAGGATGGTCGTGATATAGATGGAAATGAACGCGTAGATGTGCTGCCTGCTTGATGGATCAGTCGTGAGTCTCACAGGTATTGTGTGTGTGTGCGTGTGTCCTGTGCATACGTGTGCCTGTGTGTGTGCGTGTACAAATGCGCACTAAGAAAATATCTTGGCAAGGTTCAAGCTGTACTTCAACACAACTTTCGTGAAGGAGAGGCCTATGGTGGTCCTCGACCTGCCTCATAATGCAACATAAAATGAATACAATCATCAAAAGTTAACAACACAATTCTGATGAGATTGTTTCCAATGGCTTATCTACAGCTCCAGAGATACTTTGATCAAATATTTCAAATAACACTGTGAGCATTTTCCCATTTTCTATCGCAATATTAACGGATAGATATTTGTAAAACTAGATTACGAGGAAATATTTATGTAAATAAAACTCACAGAAATGTATTATATATTATATAACAAATCTATTGTATCATAAGTTTATTATACTAATATATGAAAATATAAACTTTTCTCTGATCTATATTTTTTTGGCTATTTCAATATGAACTTAAGTTTACTCTTGTTCACTGCCATAGCCTTAAGAAAACGACCATGCCAAAAGCAGCAGGGTGTACTATGCTATTCGCAATCTTTGCCTGCATTATGAGTATATCATCAAGTACATGAGAGGTAATAAAGTAATTGCACAGCTACAGGTACCTCATGCCAACTGGTCTGAAAGGTCTAATAACTGGGCATTCAGTGATGTAGTGTGGGAGATCATGCCGCAGTTCCTGCTCACAGAGTTTGCAACTGGAGTGCTCTGGATTGGGAAATCCGTCACCTGTAGCCACTTGCCACAGGTAATGGTAGCCACCTGCCTACTATATAGATGCCATACCTGTGACAGGTAAAAACATTTTTTGTTAACAGTGCCATCTGTTGCATGTAAGAGCAACACACGCTATACTAAATATGTTACAATTCCATTTCAATGATTCTGATTTCATTGATAAATGGAACTTTCATAGATTTTGATTTATTTTCATTGTGATATAATTATTTTGTGTGACATTGCATTGGAATTCAGCTGTGTTGTTTACCATACCATTCATTTCATGAGTATAGTTGATTTTTAATTTGTTCATTATTTTTATTTCTTTTTTTTTTACTGATTTTCATATATTTAGGTGAAGGAGAACATCAGATCATAAGGGAATGCATCGGACAAGGGAATGGGGAATGGTGGGGAGGACGAGGGAACGGTGGAGTTGGGGACGAGGGGACAGGGAAGTGGGGGATGGTGGGGAGGACAGGAAGACAGGGGAAGGTTTCTATGGCTCAGCAACGCATGGCCAGGTACAGCTAGTAAACAATATTTATTATATTAAAATAGTTTAAAAATATATTATTGAAGTATATAATATATACTATCATATACTTCAATAGTAATGAAGTATATAATATACTTCAATTTCATCCCAAATCTGCGAGAAGTTAATTGTGCTATTTTTTATATATATTCCTCCCCAATTTAGAAGTTTATGTTCCATTGCAAATTGCGTCACATTCTTTGCCAACAGTGTGTGGAGCGCTCAGATGTGTTTTATATATGTGTTTTTATGTATGTCTGATCTTCCGGGATTTGCGGTTGAGGAATTGAAGAAAATATCGGTGAATAGCAGCATTCTTGAACATAAGTAGTATATTCTGAGCCAGATAGGGGCACTTAACAAACAATGGGGGGTACTTATCAGACAATGGAATCAGAGGCGGGGAGCCAGATAGGCCCACTTATCAGACAATGGAATCAGAGGCGGGGTGACAGATAGACCCACCTCAAATTGTAGTCTACAGTGTGCCCCCGCCATATTTCACTTACACCGTGTATCTCCGTTTAAACACTACGTCATTATATAGGACTAATTAAGGATATATATATATTCGAACAAGTCTGAATGGCCCCTCCAGGACTATGTGCATATATTACCGGAGCTATATAGGATATATATATACTCAAAATAAAAGTGGGTGAAAAGAAATAACACTTGTTTTATACAATATATTAACAAAAGTACATAGTGGCTTAAACGTAGTCGTAATCTAATTCCCCCCCATAATATTGTCTAACTAGACCCCTCCTCCGTGCCCACAGGTCTGTTGTGGGGTCTTCCTCCCCCTCCTGGGGTGATGATGACAATGAGTCATCATCCAGAGGGAGAAAGGGGTGTTGTGGTTCTTCTTCCTCTCCTAGGGGGCTACTGTCGTCATAGCGTTCACTCTCACTGGAAGGGTGTCGCCCTTCCTCCCCTTGTGGCTCGATGACGTCATCACTTTCACTTCCAGCGGTCACCCCTTGGGTTGAGGTGGATGGGTGGGGGTCAGGTGGTATGTCTGGATGGCCATAGCCTAGGCTTTTGTATTTATTTAGGTAATAGCGTTTATCATCAAATGCACTTAAACCCCTCTTAGTATTATGGGTGGTGACCATTTGCCCTCCTAAATTCCTAATTTGGTAGTATTGAAAAGTATTTACTACTGCATTACTGTGAAGGGTTTCTTTAAAATGTCTATGAGTTAAAGATCTTTGCACAGCGCGGGGGATACCCTTAGCGGTAATGGAATTTGAATTGTTGTGCAACAGCAAACTATACATTTTGGGCTTGAGAGCTACAACTTTAAGGATGTGTCTATCTGAAACCTCTGACTTTAAAAGACCTAAGACACCCTTTTTAGAAGGATCATACAAGGGGTGAGTTTCAGGGAAGTTACTGGTATCGATCCATGATCTAAGGGGTTCTTTCCCCATCTCGTTAAAGACATCTTCAGTCATTAAACTGAAGATGAAACTGTCTGTATCGCTGTATATCAGTGCTGCCCTATCTGAATAGTGGTTCTTAAGTACCCTGTACCAAAAATGGTACAAACTGTATTTTGCTAGCTCAAGAATCTGGAACCCAATGTAATTAGGATGAGTAATTTTAATGAATGGTCTGGAACTGACAGACAATAATTTATTGTCACCTAAATGCACCATACGTTTAAAGCGAGGATTCTTCACCTCTCGTAAAAAGACCCTAGCTGAAGTCACTAGTTTGGTGTCAATGGCATAACGGGCTGGGTTCAGTAGTGTTTTACCAAAAACACTGTTCGTCAGTAATTTGAAGAGTGTTTTCCTATCGTTACTGGTGGAAGCATTTCTATTGTTAACGTTGGTGTTAACAAATTCTGCCATAAAATCAGACTGGCGGAACTCATAAATGGCATGAATAGCCCCTACTTCAAGACCTATCTCAATAAATAACTGTAAGAGGTGTAGAGATATGAAATAATGTTTCTTGGGGAGATGATCCCCTACCAACTTAATATTTTTTTTAGGGAGGTTTGTAATGTTATTTGTTTCCAGAAGTCTCCTACTAAATGGTGAGATATCCTCCATACTTATTCCCCTATGGTGTAAACAAAGGGGTAGATCGTCTGTTAGTCTAGCTATTTCAGGTCTTATGTGTTTGGTGTCAATTAATAGCCAGTACCCTTTGTTAGAAGAGAATGGCTGTTCTGTCATTATCTTCCCTTCGCTAATGAAGGAGTTCATCTCATCAGATGACAACCTTCTTAGACCACCATAGGGTAATTTCTTAGTCATACAACTCCCGTAAAGGGAGTTGAAGTCTAAGTAAAGTAAGAATGAAGATCTATCCTCCTGGGGGTTAAAAGATGGGTTGACATAGCGGTTGTTAGCTCTGGCATAACTCCTAACTGCAGTTGTAAAACCCCCTCGTATGTTTTGTGATATGATATTGTGCAACGTCACACCTGCACTTAACTCCAACGATATTTTTCTACTTTTCAAGAAGCAATCATAGGAGTAACCCGGAAGGCTACAGTAGTGAGTCATCTCTAAGGAAAATATATCATTTAGAATTACCCTATGGTGAGTAAAAATGTCAGCCAGTAAACCGACATCACACCTTAAATAAATAAGGAGATAATCCTTTAATGACTCACATCCTGTAGCCTCCCATACTAATTTAGAATGTCTATATTCTTCCAAAGTGATGGTTGATTTGTTTAGGGAGCTGTAAAACATTTCAATAGGAGGGAGTGTTGCATCATTAAAGCAGCTGATTTTTGTGGCATATTCATAAGGGAAAAACTGCTTACCCTTTGAGAGTAGGTGGTGACTCTCTTCGGGTAAACCTTCTATCATTGAGTGAGTGAATGTTAAGGGGCTGCCTGAATCAATGTAGGTCTTTGCTAGGGACGAAAGACTGCCCGTAATAAAAGCCAGTGAATCAAGAAATTTAAGGTTGCCTATTTCTACCTTAAGATATTTAGTCCCCTGCCTCATGAGGATATTGCTCTTAATATTTGAACCCATGGCAAACTCCCTCAAAATTAAACCCATGTCATAAGACATATTGTGGGCAATTAGGACTAAACTCTCTAGAGCATTCTTGTGGCGGAGGTTGCAGTAATTACATAGAGCTCCAATATAATTGAGTTTTTTCCTAAGGTGATCATGATGTTGAACCTTGAAATTGGTTGGTGTAAATACCTCCTCACAAAACTGACAGTGAGTCTGTCTCCTAAAATGAACCATATCCTCAAGAGACATGTCTATTTCATATTTGGGTAGGGTGGATCTGATAATTTCCCATTTGGTGGCAACTCGCTCCATGAAATGAGTGACGCTGTCCCCCCCAAAATAAGTAAATTTATCAATGACGGAGTGGTTCCTATCAATAATTATATAGCTGTATGCTATAGGCCTATGTATGGCTGTAACAGAACCTAGACAATCCTCAGTGCTTAGGACACTCTCGAAATCGAAATAAGCTACATGGGAAGGGGGGTAACCTTTCCCTGTATTTTTAAAATGAAGGGTGTCCCCCTCCTGGGGATAAATCATTTTCTGCGTGATGTCGCAGGAAACAGAATGGTGAGACAGCTCACTAGAATTTTGATATTCAGAAAGACAGTTCTACAGAAGACTGTATTTCGCCTGTGGCTGCGGGTAAAGTTCCGCAAAAACTTATTTAAGTCTTTAATAAGACTTACATGAGACTCCCCCAATAATAATAATGGAACTATGTCTGAGTACTGTCTGCTACCACGACGACAAAGAGAGACGTGATAGGCACCGTCTGTATGTTTGTGAATTGAATAAAAAAAAAATGGAGAGTTTATTCCTATTTTCCAATTTAGAGATATCCTCCCATGAGAGAGGGAAAGATAATTGCTCGTATTTGACCATTTTCCTAACCCTAGAGTGAGACTCTACAAGTCTTCCTATACGTTTCCATTTCCATCCTTGTTGTGACGCCCGAAAAGCGGCAATGCATTGAATAATGCATGTTCCATTGTTACCATTGGGGTTTGGGTTGAAGACCTCATGTTGCCCCCTTAAAAAGGGGGGATAAGGGACATAATCCCCCAAAACTGACCTTACACTACCATTACAGATAACGATTTTGAGGAAATCAACATTAAATAATATAAAACCACTCCCCTCTGTTTCTGAAAGGAGATCCTCCAGACGTGTAATCATATAACCCACCCAGCTATCAATAAGATCACCCACCTCCTCAAGAGTTACCAGCCTAGCAGGTGTTGTTATGACGTCTTCCCTATAGTCATCATCTTTTGTGAGACGTTGTTTTAAAAGTGTAACCTTCACTTCAAGGAGGATTTTGAATGATGAAGTAAAATTGCCATGACCCGCCAGAGAATTCATGTAATTCTCTATTTCGTTAGAGAATAGTTCTCTAAAGTTGCTTAGAAGACCTACAGGATTTGTGGCAAAGGCTGGGGGGATGGAATATTCCATTCTAGTAAAGAGATCCCCCAGGGCCCCCACCCTATTAATTAAGTGAGGGATGTCTATAACATCCTCCCCTTCTGAGGAATTTCCATCTCTATCTCGATTGTTGTCATGGGGTCTAAGACCACTAGGACCTGCCTGAGGGATGTCACCACCACCATCATCATCACCACCATCACCATCATCACTCATCTCTTCCTCCCCCCCATTTTCAAAGGGCTGTCTACCCCCCCCGCCACCACCTAAGGGGCTATTGTTACGTTGGGCTTTGGGGTGAAGTTCCTCTCCTACCTGCCCCTGAGATGTCTTTACCGGCCTCTGAAGCACCCCTGGAAAAAAATAATTATAATAATTATAATAATAATAATAATAATAATAATAATAATAATAATAATAATAATAATAATAATAATAATAATAATAATAATAATAATAATAATAATAATAATAATAAAAAGCAACACCCCAACACTCCTTACTAAACCCCATGACATAACGCCTCAAGAAAGCTTCTTAAGATAATATAACTGGAGAGAGGGTTTATTCACACACCTTGGGGACATGATTGTAGATGTTCAGAGGTCAAGTGCTCACACAAAGTGACCCCACAACTGCTGCAGGTGAAAGTGGGGTGAAGCTTCAAGGTGACGCTGCCGCATATGAGGCATACAAAACCACTCTCTCCGGTACGCCGGTGATGTTTACCTCCTAACAAGGAAATAACTCATAAATATACACACTCTCACTCACACAGCCCCCACACACCCCCATGAAGATAGGGGAAACCATCTCAATATTTCTCATTTGAAATAAATACGAATAAATAAATAAATAAATAAGGGCTTACCTCCACCACAGGTTCTCCTGTGAACTCCACTAGATTGAACACACACAGCTTCCCCACAGCGGAGGCAGCAATAAGTTGTATGCACGAATTGTGGTGATGAGCTCCAACCACAAATGTTGCAAATATCACCTGGGAGTGACATTATCCCCCACTCCTAGGAAAAAAAAAATATATAAAATAAATAAATAAATATATATTCTCTCCCACTCAAAACACCCCTCTTTCTCTTATATATATATATATATATATATATATATATATATATATATATATATATATATATATATATATATATATATATATATATATATATATATATATATATATATATATATATATATATATATATTAGTATATTTTGGTAGCAGTCTTTCCTGTAGACATATATTATTAAATATGACCGAAAAAGTAAGATTAATAATTCTAACACGAATTTTCTCAATCTTTCGTACATTATGCTTCACTGTTGGAGGTAAATCAAAAATTAATTCTCCAAAATTCATTTTTATTTCTAGTCTGACGCGACACGGGCGCGTTTCGTAAAACTTATTACATTTTCAAAGACTTTAGTTCACAAATACACAACTGAATAGAACTTACGTATCTCAGATTTTATATCTACATTTGAGTGAGGTGGGAGGGGTGATGTGGCATTAACACAAGACAGAACAAGAGGGGATATTAATAGGGTATTAAAAGTATCAACACAAGACAGAACACAAACAATGGGTATTGAATAGAAGTGTTTGTAGAAAGCCTATTGGTCCATATTTCTTGATGCTTCTATATTGGAGCGGAGTCTTGAGGTGGGTAGAATATAGTTGTGCAATAATTGGCTGTTGATTGCTGGTGTTGACTTCTTGATGTGTAGTGCCTCGCAAACGTCAAGCCGCCTGCTATCGCTGTATCTATCGATGATTTCTGTGTTGTTTACTAGGATTTCTCTGGCAATGGTTTGGTTGTGGGAAGAGATTATATGTTCCTTAATGGAGCCCTGTTGCTTATGCATCGTTAAACGCCTAGAAAGAGATGTTGTTGTCTTGCCTATATACTGGGTTTTTTGGAGCTTACAGTCCCCAAGTGGGCATTTGAAGGCATAGACGACGTTAGTCTCTTTTAAAGCGTTCTGTTTTGTGTCTGGAGAGTTTCTCATGAGTAGGCTGGCCGTTTTTCTGGTTTTATAGTAAATCGTCAGTTGTATCCTCTGATTTTTGTCTGTAGGGATAACGTTTCTATTAACAATATCTTTCAGGACCCTTTCCTCCGTTTTATGAGCTGTGGAAAAGAAGTTCCTGTAAAATAGTCTAATAAGGGGTATAGGTGTTGTGTTAGTTGTCTCTTCAGAGGTTGCATGGCTTTTCACTTTCCTTCTTATGATGTCTTCGACGAAACCATTGGAGAAGCCGTTATTGACTAGGACCTGCCTTACCCTACAGAGTTCTTCGTCGACTTGCTTCCATTCTGAGCTGTGGCTGAGAGCACGGTCGACATATGCGTTAACAACACTCCTCTTGTACCTGTCAGGGCAGTCGCTGTTGGCATTTAGGCACATTCCTATGTTTGTTTCCTTAGTGTAGACTGCAGTGTGGAAACCTCCGCCCTTTTCCATGACTGTTACATCTAGAAAAGGCAGCTTCCCATCCTTTTCCATCTCGTAAGTGAAACGCAGCACGGAACTCTGCTCAAATGCCTCCTTCAGCTCCTGCAGATGTCTGACATCAGGTACCTGTGTAAAAATGTTGTCAACATACCTGCAGTATATGGCCGGTTTCAAGTTCATGTCGACTAAGACTTTTTGCTCGATGGTACCCATATAGAAGTTTGCAAACAGGACACCTAGGGGAGAACCCATGGCGACCCCATCTACTTGCTTATACATGTGCCCATCCGGGCTCAAGAAGGGTGCCTCTTTAGTACAAGCTTGGAGTAGTTTCCTCAGAATATTTTCTGGTATGTCAAGAGGAGTACAGGCTGGATCACGATACACTCTGTCGGCTATCATTCCGATTGTCTCGTCCACAGGTACGTTGGTAAACAGCGATTCTACGTCCAACGAGGCTCTTATCCCTGTGGCCCATGTGCCCCGCAGTAAGTCAACAAATTCCTTTGGAGACTTCAGGCTGAAGGCGCAAGGAACATAAGGAGTCAGAAGGCCGTTGAGTCGCTTCGCCAGTCTGTACGTGGGTGTGGGTATCTGGCTAATGATTGGCCGAAGTGGGTTTCCAGGCTTGTGCGTCATGACATTTCCATACGCATATCCAGGTTTATATTCCCCAATGATCTTTGGCAGGTGGAGTCCGGATTTCTTGGCGTTCACAGTTTCGATCAGTTTGTTGACCTTTGCTTTTAATTCGGCTGTAGTGTCCTTCGTTACCCTTTGGAACTTAGTTTGGTCAGAGAGTATGATGTTCATTTTCGCCAGATATTCGTCTTTTTTAAGAATGACATATATTGGCGACTTGTCACCTCTCCTGACAACTATCTCCTTGTTCTCACGAAGGCTTTTAGCTGCCGCTTTAAGCTCGGGGGACAGTATGGTGCTTCTGTAGTTGCCTCGATTCTGCCAAAGATACCTTACAAGCAGAACTTATTGCAGAAGGAGGAAAGAATCGAGGCAACTACAGAAGCACCATACTGTCCCCCGAGCTTAAAGCGGCAGCTAAAAGCCTTCGTGAGAACAAGGAGATAGTTGTCAGGAGAGGTGACAAGTCGCCAATATATGTCATTCTTAAAAAAGACGAATATCTGGCGAAAATGAACATCATACTCTCTGACCAAACTAAGTTCCAAAGGGTAACGAAGGACACTACAGCCGAATTAAAAGCAAAGGTCAACAAACTGATCGAAACTGTGAACGCCAAGAAATCCGGACTCCACCTGCCAAAGATCATTGGGGAATATAAACCTGGATATGCGTATGGAAATGTCAAGACGCACAAGCCTGGAAACCCACTTCGGCCAATCATTAGCCAGATACCCACACCCACGTACAGACTGGCGAAGCGACTCAACGGCCTGCTGACTCCTTATGTTCCTTGCGCCTTCAGCCTGAAGTCTCCAAAGGAATTTGTGGACTTACTGCGGGGCACACGGGCCACAGGGATAAGAGCCTCGTTGGACGTAGAATCGCTGTTTACCAACGTACCTGTGGACGAGACAATCGGAATGATAGCCGACAGAGTGTATCGTGATCCAGCCTGTACTCCTCTTGACATGCCAGAAAGTATTCTGAGGAAACTACTCCAAGCTTGTACTAAAGAGGCACCCTTCTTGAGCCCGGATGGGCACATGTATAAGCAAGTAGATGGGGTCGCCATGGGTTCTCTCCTAGGTGTCCTGTTTGCAAACTTCTACATGGGTACCATCGAGCAAAAAGTCTTAGTCGACATGAACTTGAAACCGGCCATATACTGCAGGTATGTTGACGACATTTTTACACAGGTACCTGATGTCAGACATCTGCAGGAGCTGAAGGAGGCATTTGAGCAGAGTTCCGTGCTGCGTTTCACTTACGAGACGGAAAAGGATGGGAAGCTGCCTTTTCTAGATGTAACAGTCATGGAAAAGGGCGGAGGTTTCCACACTGCAGTCTACACTAAGGAAACAAACATAGGAATGTGCCTAAATGCCAACAGCGACTGCCCTGACAGGTACAAGAGGAGTGTTGTTAACGCATACGTCGACCGTGCTCTCAACCACAGCTCAGAATGGAAGCAAGTCGACGAAGAACTCTGTAGGGTAAGGCAGGTCCTAGTCAATAACGGCTTCTCCAATGGTTTCATCGAAGACATCATAAGAAGGAAAGTGAAAAGCCATGCAACCTCTGAAGAGACAACTAACACAACACCTATACCCCCTATTAGACTATTTTACAGGAACTTCTTTTCCACAGCTCATAAAACGGAGGAAAGGGTCCTGAAAGATATTGTTAATAGAAACGTTATCCCTACAGACAAAAATCAGAGGATACAACTGACGATTTACTATAAAACCAGAAAAACGGCCAGCCTACTCATGAGAAACTCTCCAGACACAAAACAGAATGCTTTAAAAGAGACTAACGTCGTCTATGCCTTCAAATGCCCACTTGGGGACTGTAAGCTCCAAAAAACCCAGTATATAGGCAAGACAACAACATCTCTTTCTAGGCGTTTAACGATGCATAAGCAACAGGGCTCCATTAAGGAACATATAATCTCTTCCCATAACCAAACCATCGCCAGAGAAATCCTAGTAAACAACACAGAAATCATCGATAGATACAGCGATAGCAGGCGGCTTGACGTTTGCGAGGCACTACACATCAAGAAGTCAACACCAGCTATCAACAGCCAATTATTGCACAACTATATTCTACCCACCTCAAGACTCCGCTCCAATATAGAAGAATCAAGAAATATGGACCAATAGGCTTTCTACAAACACTTCTATTCATTACCCATTGTTTCTGTTCTGTCTTGTGTTGATACTTTTAATACCCTATTAATATCCCCTCTTGTTCTGTCTTGTGTTGATACTTTTAATACCCTATTAATATCCCCTCTTGTTCTGTCTTGTGTTAATGCCACATCACCCCTCCCACCTCACTCAAAATGTAGATATAAAATCAGAGATACGTAAGTTCTAATCAGTTGTGTATTTGTGAAGTCTTTGAAAATGTAATAAGTTTTACGAAACGCGCCCGTGTCGCGTCAGACTAGAAATAAAAATGAATTTTGGAGAAGTGATTTTTTATTTACCTCCAACAGTGAAGCGCAATGTACGAAAGATTGAGAAAATTCGTGTTAGAATTATTAATCTTACTTTTTCGGTCATATTTAATAATATATATATATATATATATATATATATATATATATATATTGTGACGATAATCTCCTTCAAGAGATTGAGCCTGCTCTTCCCTCCAAAATTACGTCTTCACAATTATATAAAAAGACTATGGAAGAAATGTCCAACAACGACAACAACACCAGCACCAGCAAGGCTTGCCAGGGTGAGCAGAAACGTATGCAACCAGCCACCTGTTCGAACTCCAACCACCAAACTACCCGTTGATCGCTACGGCTCCGCTGATTGGTCGCCGGTCTGGCTGCACCTGCCTCGCCCCCCCAATACTACCTGATGTCTGGGGTCGCCCCAACATCAGTCCTCAGAATGTTCCGTGCTTTCGTAGCCAGCACTCCTCCCAGCTAGACGTTAGCGTGTACTGAGAGAGGTGGTGGCTTTAAGCCAATATTCCAGCACCTCCCACTTAACTTTTGTGTTGCACTTCTTGTTATTTTGCCTTAACGTAACTTTTCATTGTGTCATTTAAGTATTCTTATTATTTTGATTCATTGATTTTATTATACATATTTGTTTGTGCATTATTTTCATGTTTTGATTTATTTAACGTCATTAAAATTTCATTGTTAAAGTTTTACTTGTGTTTTGTGTGTCTTCTCCTTACCTTACCACAGACGAAGTTCCAGTTTTTCTATTTTTTTTTATAACTATGTGACGAGGCCATACCCCTAGCCTTAAACAGCCGAACACCAACGCGTTACCGTCACAAGTTATATGGGGGCCTGTCCTAGGAGCTTCACTCAGGTACTGGTGCCAAGTGGTAATTTATGGTAAGCGTATTTAACTTTGTTAACGTAGCTTTACTATTTTTCATTCAATTTCATTTTTTATAAGGTGCGGTGTATTGTGCATTACGAGAGTAACATATAGTGAAGGTGAGACAACTTTGGATTACGTGGTGACTGTAGGCCTCAGTCATACTCTTAATTGGTCATCTCTCCCTCCTTGTTATTACTCGTGTTTACCATCTATGTCCCTTGAATATTTCTCATTCTGACAGATCATCATATTGGTACCCTGGTACTGTGGTCTGCCCCGGGTCAAGAGTACCCAATCTTCTGCAATCTGACTGTAGGAGGACAAAGAGGGCCATAGTTCCTCTAGCTCGAACTTTAGTTGCTGAATTGGGACCTCAGCAGCAGTTCTCGTCACCAGTTGACACCTCGCACCCCTACACGTCAGTCAGAGATGATGATACATACAACGGTAGGGAATTAGCTTATTTTTTCAGAGCACAAAAGTTCGCTAATTCTGTAAGTATCATATTAAATTCAGTAGGAAAAACTTGCTTTATGTCCTATAGAGACTTGGCAAGGTATGCCTACATCCTTGGACTACCAATTTTACTTTTGAAGCATTTAACTGTTTCATTTGTTTTCGAAACTTTGTTTCATTTGTTAGTAGGATTTTCTTGCCCTTATTCTCTTACATGAGTACCGGGTACAAGATTTCCTGCGCCCTTGATTTAATTTAATAACTTTCACTTAACGTTAAATTGTTAAAGATCACACAGGATAGGTACCAGTTGCCACGTTGTCCTGTTTCTGACATTTCATTATTGAACATTCGTGTACCTTTATTTGCTAATTTCACCATGTTTCGTCTCCAAACTTTCCGTGCAAATCCAGCAGGTGAAATAGGGACTTTAAGTCGTGCCAAGAGGACTGAACTACAAACTCTTGCACATGAGTATCAACTAGAAGTTCCCTACCAAGCCAACAAAAATGACCTACACAACCTGTTGCTGGATTACTATTTAGAGCAAGGTAAGATAGACTCTGAAACTCATGAAACTTACTATATTGCAGATAAAACTGATTTGGCAACGCTGAAACTCAAACTAGAGCTGGCCAAGATTGAACGTGAGCAGCAAAGGGAAGCCCGTGAACAGCAAAGGGAAGCAGCTGACATACGAAGGGAAGAGATCGCCCTCAAGGAACGTGAGTTGGCAATGCTCCGTGAACGTGAACGAGTACAGCTTGAAACACTCCAGGAGCGGGAACGCTTACAGCTTGAAACCAAACAACGCGAGTTGGAAATACAACGCGAACATGACAAGCAACAAGCGACTCTGGCTCTTGAGTGTCGTCAACGGGAATACACGTTGGAAACTTCACACCTCGCTCAACGCCAGCAAGCTACTGCCAATCTTCCCGTCAGTTTTAATATATCACATGCAAGTAAGTTAATGCCATCCTTTGTAGAAGCAGAAGTTGATGTTTTTTTCACCACCTTTGAAACCCTTGCTAATCAACTCAGTTGGCCTGTCGACCAATGGGCCACACTTCTCAGAGTCCATCTTACAGGTAGAGCTGCAGTCACACTCAGTACTTTGGCGTCTGAGAATGACTACTACACTCTGAAACAAGCAGTGTTAGACGCCTACCTACTTTCCACCGAAAGTTATAGAAGGAAATTCCGTGACCACCTGAAGGCAAGTACCACTACCTTCCTCGAGTTTGCTAACACGAAACGGAGGTATTTCATGAAATGGCTGGAAGCAGCACATGTCTCTACTTTTACAGAACTCGTCAACCTGATGCTTGTTGAAGAATTCTTGAGACGTGTGCCGCCTCCTGTCCGCCTCTACTTAGCAGATAAAGAAGAAACCGACTACCTGAAGTGTGCTAAGTCGGCTGACACTTACAGCCTCATCCACCGGCTGACACCTGAACCATCCTCCAGTAAGAAGTCGTGGTACAGTTACGAGAAGGTGAGCCCCGATCAAGCTGGTTCACAACTGTACTGCAAATATTGTAGACTCTATGGACATACCATAGACAAGTGTGGTAAGTCTCAATACAAGGGAACCACTGACCAACAACGACCCAAACCAACTCCTCCTAAGTCCGGTAAGCCTGTGATGAATGTTGGTGTTGATGTTAATGATCTTTCTCTTTTCAGTAACCACCTGTATACTGGAACTGTCTCTGCCAACGGTTCAAATCCGGAGGGACGTTTCAAATTGAAGATCTTGAGGGACACAGCGGCTCTACAATCGATCATCTTGAAGTCGGCTGTGCCCAACATAGTCTACACCGGGGAAACAGTCTTCATCACTGACCTCACTGCTACCACTCCATACCCTCTCGCCAGAGTCCACCTGGATTGTCCCTACGTGAACGGGGAAGTCCAAGTCGCCGTCAGGGAAAAGCCTTTTCCCATGCCTGGAGTGCAACTTCTCCTAGGCAACGACTTGGCAGAAGACCTGCAACCGACCAACCTGATCGTCATGGACAAACCCCAGGTGTGTAACTCTGTGCCAAGTAACCCTATTCTTGAGTATGTTCCAGCAGAGGTTCAAGAGAGTGATGAAGTTTCTCCTCCGGTTCTCGTGACCACCCGTGCGCAAGCCGCACGTCCACAGCCAGCTGACTCTACTGCTACCGCTGTCCCTCAAGACCCTCAGAAACTACCCCCGCATCTGACCAAGTTGGAGTTCCGTAAGTTGCAGAGGGAAGATCTTACTTTAACACCATTGTTTTTCCAGGCTGAGACTCAACCCGACAGTATTCCTGGGTTCTTCCTAGAGAACGACTTGCTCTACCGCAGATATAGACCCAGTAAACTGAAGGAGGAGGACGATTGGGCCAACACCGAACAACTTGTGATTCCCACCAGCCTGCGGCCCACTATTCTACACCTGGCCCATGGAGCATTCTCCCACTACGGCTTCAACAAGACTTACCATGGGATTCGCCAAGACTACTACTGGCCAGGTATGGTAAACAACGTCAAACAGTACGTAAAACAGTGTCATACATGTCAGATGGCAGGCAAACCGAACGTCTCCATTCCCAGAGCACCACTGATTCCCATACAGGTGCCTGCGGAACCTTTCCACAGACTCATAATAGACTGTGTCGGTCCTTTACCTCGGACCAGTTCAGGTAACGCCTACATCCTAACCATCCTGTGTCCTACCACCAGATTTCCCATAGCAGTTCCAGTGAAGAACATCACGGCTGCTACGGTTATCAAACATCTATTGAAGATCTTCACTCAATACGGATTTCCCAGGGAGATTCAAAGTGACTGTGGCACCAACTTCACCAGTGATCTCTTCAAAAGGACACTGGAGGAGTTCAACATCAAACAGGTATTGTCCAGCCCCTATCATCCTGCTTCACAGGGTTCTCTTGAACGTAGTCATCAGACCATCAAAGCACTCTTGAAAAAGTTTTGTAGTGAAACCTCAAAGGATTGGGATAAGCAGATTGACCTAATAATGTGTATTTTCAGAAGTCTCCCCAATGAGTCCCTAGGAGTATCTCCTTATGAGATGCTCTACGGCCGTAAGTGCCGTACTCCCCTTAAGGCTTTCAAAGACTCTCTCAGAGATGCCACCTTCAGTGAGCATCAGAATGTGCCCCAGTTTCTTCAAAACCTTCAACACATTCTAGAGAGAGTCCACCGCTTTGCTCATGATAATCTATTGAAAGCCCAGGTGAGAATGAAGACTCATTACGACCAGACCAGCAAAGTAAGAAAATTCAAGCCGGGAGACTTCGTCCTTGCTTATTTCCCTATCCCAGGTTCACCTTTACAAAACAGATTTTCAGGACCCTACTGCGTCAAAGAGTGCAGAAGCAACAACACATACGTCATAGAGACTCCAGATAGGCGGCGGAAGACCCAGCTGTGCCACGTCAACCTCCTGAAGCAATATAATGGTACTCCTCCCACTGTCTTGATTAATTGTTCTACCTTCACAGAACCCTACATCCACAGTGAGACCATCCCGGCTTCTTCTCCCGAAAGCACTGACAAGGAGTCGGCGCTTTCTAATTCCAAAATCCTTAATGATCTTCCCAAATGCTTTCAGGATAATACTCGTGCTCCTATGCCCTCTTCTAATTCCACTCTCACCTCGTCAGATAAGCCCTACATCCTCCATGTCGACGCCAATGGTACCGACGATGGTGGTGTCGTGATGCAGCAACGAGGCGAGAAGAATACACCTGTCAGCGAATACTGCTACAAGGAACGACGGAACAATTGGCAAGGAGCTACTCTTCCTCATCCTGAAGCTTCAGCACTTCACTCCACACCTGAAAAGTGCTCGGTCCACCATCAATACGGACCACACCACCCTACACCTCCTGCAGCACGCCCACTTCTCATCTCAACGTCTTCTACTATGGGCTTGCTAACTGCAGAAATTCAACCTGGAGACACGCTATACCAAGAGTCTGACAACATCTTAGCCCATGATCTCTCCAGAGTTTATGAAGTAGAAGCAACTCCATCCATTACTCCACCACATAACGACGTACTTCTTCCAGAACCGCAGGCTTCGGGGGAGAGTTGTGACGATAATCTCCTTCAAGAGATTGAGCCTGCTCTTCCCTCCAAAATTACGTCTTCACAATTATATAAAAAGACTATGGAAGAAATGTCCAACAACGACAACAACACCAGCACCAGCAAGGCTTGCCAGGGTGAGCAGAAACGTATGCAACCAGCCACCTGTTCGAACTCCAACCACCAAACTACCCGTTGATCGCTACGGCTCCGCTGATTGGTCGCCGGTCTGGCTGCACCTGCCTCGCCCCCCCAATACTACCTGATGTCTGGGGTCGCCCCAACATCAGTCCTCAGAATGTTCCGTGCTTTCGTAGCCAGCACTCCTCCCAGCTAGACGTTAGCGTGTACTGAGAGAGGTGGTGGCTTTAAGCCAATATTCCAGCACCTCCCACTTAACTTTTGTGTTGCACTTCTTGTTATTTTGCCTTAACGTAACTTTTCATTGTGTCATTTAAGTATTCTTATTATTTTGATTCATTGATTTTATTATACATATTTGTTTGTGCATTATTTTCATGTTTTGATTTATTTAACGTCATTAAAATTTCATTGTTAAAGTTTTACTTGTGTTTTGTGTGTCTTCTCCTTACCTTACCACAGACGAAGTTCCAGTTTTTCTATTTTTTTTTATAACTATGTGACGAGGCCATACCCCTAGCCTTAAACAGCCGAACACCAACGCGTTACCGTCACAATATATATATATATATATATATATATATATATATATATATATATATATATATATATATATATATATATATATATATATATATATATATATATATATATATATATATATATATATATATATATATATATATATATATAACCCCCAAATATGAAATAGATATTAATTTACTTACATGTTAGTCTAGACGGGGATGGGGAGTGGAAGGTTTCAACACTAACTGTATAATACGACGAAGGAGGGGCGTGTGGTGTCCTTATATTTGATGATCAAGTGGGGGGCGGTGTTGCCACATACAATACCTCACAACCCCTCCCGCCATCGTGTGAAAGAGAAGGGTTAGAGTTGCTATGGGGAACTTTTTTTTTCTCGTCTGGCGGTCATCTCTATGGGAGTTGAGCAAAAAACCCAGGTAGGCTGTCTATGGTCTGAGGAGGGTGGCGCTCCTTGGAGAGTGAATACACAATACATGCAACATCTCACAGCTCCTGTGTGAAAGAGAAGGATTAGACTTGCTATAGAGAACTTTTTTTTCTCTCGTCTGGAGGTCATCTCAATGGGAGTCCCAAAAAAAACCCAGGTAGGGGCGTCTTTGTCCTGAGGAGGGTGGCGCTCCTTGGGGGGTGAATACATGCTCACACTCTCACTCTCGCACACACACACACACACATGTTTACAGGCGTAGATTCCTACATGTCGATGTTTGCGGATGATGCAAAGTTGATGAGAAGAGTTGTGACAGATGAGGATTGCAGGATCCTCCAAGAGGACCTGAACAGATTGCAGAGATGGTCAGAGAAATGGCTACTAGAATTCAACACGAGCAAATGTAAAGTTATGGAAATGGGACTAGGAGATAGGAGACCAAAGGGACAGTACACAATGAAGGGGAACAGCCTACCTGTAACGACGCGTGAAAGAGACCTGGGGGTGGACGTAACACCTAATCTATCTCCTGAGGCACATATTAATAGGATAACGACAGCAGCGTACTCTACACTGGCAAAAGTTAGAACATCATTCAGAAACCTAAGTAAGGAGGCATTTAGGGCGCTTTACACTGCCTACGTAAGGCCAGTCTTAGAGTATGCCGCCTCATCATGGAGTCCCCATCTGAAGAAGCATATAATGAAACTGGAAAAGGTTCAGAGGTTTGCAACGAGACTCGTCCCAGAGCTACGAGGGATGGGGTATGAAGAGCGCCTGAGGGAACTGTGCCTTACGACACTAGAAAGAAGAAGGGAGAGGGGGGACATGATAGGAACGTATAAGATACTCAGAGGAATTGACAGAGTGGACATAGACGAAATGTTCACACGGAATAGTAACAGAACGAGAGGACATGGATGGAAGCTTGAAACTCAGATGAGTCACAGAGATGTTAGGAAGTTTCTTTTAGCGTGAGAGTAGTGGGGAAATGGAATGCACTTCAGGAACAGGTTGTGGAAGCAAATACTATTCATAATTTTAAAACCAGGTATGATAGGGAAATAGGACAGGAGTCATTGCTGTAAACAACCGATGCTCGAAAGGCGGGATCCAAGAGTCAATGCTCGATCCTGCAGACACAACTAGGTGAGTACACACTCTCACTCTCGCACACACACACACACACACACACACACACACACACACACACACACACACACACACACACACACTCACTCACACACTCTCACTCACACTCACTCTCACACACTCTCACTCTCTCATATATATATATATATATATATATATATATATATATATATATATATATATATATATATATATATATATATATATATATATATATATATATATATATATATATATATATGTGTGTGTATATCACGAAAATAAACACGTGATTAAGAATGTGAAGAATGTCAGATCCGTGGTCTTGCATTGTCATATATATATATATATATATATATATATATATATATATATATATATATATATATATATTCATATATATATATATATATATATATATATATATATATATATTCATATATATATATATATATATAT
Source organism: Procambarus clarkii (assembly GCF_040958095.1). NCBI lineage: Eukaryota > Metazoa > Arthropoda > Malacostraca > Decapoda > Cambaridae > Procambarus > Procambarus clarkii. The sequence continues at coordinate 48,682,094 of NC_091168.1, read as the reverse complement.
ATATATATATATATATATATATATATATATATATATATATATATATATATATATATAAGTGGCTGTCCCACAGGTAATTGGATCATTTATGAGGAAAATATGGAGGAGTGTACTTCTGCCACAGATGACCAACTTAATATTTTTCATCAACCAGCGAGAATATTTGTAGCTGGATTTAGCAATTCTGGGAAAACTAGTCTGGTGGTAAATTTATGTGTTAAATACCACGGGAAATTCTCAAAAATTATAGTGTCAACTGCAAATAATACTGATCATCCTATTTCAAAGAACCCCATTTTGCAAAAAAAGGTTACTCTCTCCCAAGGGCTGATTAACCCTTTAGAGTATAAGAATCCTTTTTCAAATGAGTCAGTTTTGTATATAATTGATGACTTATACCTGGAAGCCATTCAGAGTCCAATTATAGCCAATATCTTCACCCGAGGGAGACACGATAATATTTCTGTAATTCTAATTAGTCAAAATTTGTTTCCCCAGGGGAAATATGCTAGGACAATAACTCTGAATTGTACCCATTATATATTAATGAAGCAGAGAGACATAACCCAACTTGAAATTTTAAGTGGTCAGTTATATGGGCGGAAAACTATTAATAATTTCGTCGAAATATACCGATGGGCAATATCCCAGAGAGAGTATGGCTATTTATTGGTTGATCTGACAGTTCCTGAGACATTACAACTACGAACGGGGATTGTCAATGAAGACCAGTGTGAAATTGTTTATCATATGTGAACAAAACAAAAAAAAATGCCTTTAACGACGCAGAAACGGTCAATTCTTACCTCCATCTATAATGACATTTCTACCCTGGGTGGTTTCACAGGATCAATTCAAAAATTGTATAAGGCTGCCAGACTTAAAGACACCAGCATCAGTATTGCAGATGTGAGGGAATTTCTCCGTGGGGAACGATCTTACACATTACACAGAAGAAATTTAGTTAGATTTCCTCGGCGAAAAATATTAGCTCCTAAACCCCGCACCATAATTGCCTGTGATTTGGGAGACTTTTGTAGTTTACAAAAATACAATAGTGGTGTAAAATATATTTTGATTTGTGTCGATGTTTATTCTCGCCTAATGCAGACTCAAACTTTAAGAACAAAAAATTCAACGGATGTGGTAGCTGCTCTAAAGAAGATGTTAGAGGAAACCTCTCAGTTTCACGGGGTAAGACGAGTATTCACCGACCGAGGTAGAGAATTTTACAACAGGACTGTTCAAAATTATCTGAATAAGAAAAATATTTAGTTATATAGTGTATTTTCGGAAATGAAATCTAGTATAGTGGAGCGGGCCATCAAAACTTTAAAACATAAACTGTATCATTATATGACCCAGGCTAATTCTTTACAATACATTCACATCCTTCCAAAAGTTGTGAATGTATACAACCACACTTTCCACAGAATACTAAAAAATACTCCACATGCCATCCATAAGTTGCAAAACATTGAAGATATACGAAGACAGTTTAAGGTCATGTATTTAAACAATGACCACCCCATAACTTCCATCAGTCCACAACTGCAGGTTGGGCAGTATGTACGACTAGCAAAGCGAAGGAATATATTTCACAAGGGCTTTTGGCCCCAAAATACAGAAGAAATATTTCAAGTGTCTCATATCGATAGAACACAACCAATCCCAACCTATAAAGTCAAAGATTTAACCAACGAGCCGATCAGTGGTATGTTTTATGAGCAAGAATTGATTCCAACAACGCTTCCAGACTATTTTCCCATAACGATATTACTGTCTAGGAAGACATCGAAAGGACACAGAGAATATTTCGTCAAGTGGAGAGGGTACCCAGATTCCAGCAATTGCTGGATTAAAGCTCAAGACATCGTCAAATTTTGAAAAAAAAAAAATGACAGTTCATCAGGACTCTCTCGTAGAGAAACACCATCAACTGTTATTTTTATTAAACAATTTATCACCCAAGAAGCGGAATAAACTAATTAAGGCTTTAAAACGACAGGAAATTGAATCAATTTGTGAAATTTTTGCCAATTTTCTGAAACGAAACATCCCAGTTCAACCTCAGATAATTAATGGACTACAGAGGTCTCAGAATGACATTCGTTCTGTAGCACGTAAGAAAACTCCATTGTACAAAAAGAAAATCATTTTAACCTCTAGGAGAGGTGGCACTATATTGGCAGCTCTGTTACCTTTGGCTGTATCGTTAATTTCCTCTCTAATAAAATAATTACGTAAGAAGAGAAAAAAATGGTGAAAGAATATTGCCTAGTACCACGACTCGTTGCTGAAAAATATTTATTTAATAAAAACGAGAGTACTCCATCGCCTCTTAATGAGGTGGCTCCACCCTCTTCCACCAGTGGTAGAGGTGGAAATAAGTCCTTCTCTTTAAAAAACGAAAGCAAATGGGGCAATTCGGCTAATAATGTTGGTGGTGGCTGTAAGCACCTTGGCTGTGACTCTAGCGGTGGTGATGATGGTGTGGGGAGAGTGGACACTCCCCCCACACTCCCAACAGCAACAACAACTTGTGGACGCTGTTGCCACGGTAGCTCCTTTCAACGTTATAGCCCTACCAGATGGGGGGGACTGGTCAGACAACCTTTAAAAGATATTGCCCGCCCCCCTGCAGCGCCCGCCGCCGCGGGCTTCTTTCGACAAAAAACGCGGGACAGGTGCGACCGTCACCCTTTAAAAAAACAAATAAAAAAAAGGATACATTCCATTCTACCGCCTGAGATGCGGGTAGCTGTTGCTGGGCCCACTCGCCACAAAGCCACCACCACCACACCCCAAAACCCAAGTCTGGACAACTTAATAAATGTGTATTTTAAAATAGGGGAAATTCCCCACGTCAAAACATTATTGAACATGTTTGAACAAAACAGTCAACAGGTGGTATGGGATAGTTGAGGGAATTTATTAAAGCCTGTGCAAAATTTAAATATTTTAGATATAATTAAAACTTTAGCCTTTACTAAAGGACAATTTTGGACGGCTGACAAGGCAGATGTAAGGATTTTACTGAAGGTGGCTGGTGTAGACCCATCCTTTTATATGTAATTCTCGCGCCAGATCACAGTTAAAAGGGGGTAGGGGTATCCATAGGAGGCCCCATTGGGAACCGTATTGAAAAAAACCCTATATGAAGCACATCTTAAACGACATTATATTCAGTTGTGTATCCACCATGGAGAGAGCTTCTACCCCCCCTGCGGCAGTAGAGGTGAGAGAAAAATCTCCCCTATTGAAGCGTTTGGTTGCTACTCAACGTTACTACAAGTTTGTCGAACACAAAAGTAGATTGATATATGCCTTGTGGGATTGTTATGACCGTCTTGTGTTGAGTGCTCCCCCAGAACGGTTTTTTAAGTCATTTGGAGAAACGGTGAAAAGGTATGAGGAGTATTCATCTCAGGAGATCCAGACAGAGATTGGGCAGATGGAAAAATTAACCTTCCAACATCGTGATATGATTACAGCCTTTGAGTCTGGGCGGAGTGTCTATGGGCACATAAGGTGATCTCTACCCCCCACCCCTTCATCCCTCTCCCCCCAGGTGGGTCACAGGTGTATTTAAAGGTCGCCCACCGCCACTCCTGGAACACTATACTACAGTTGTCGACACGCTCCTCTCACCCACCCTCTCACCATGTCTCTGGCTTGTATCAAGACCATCGGCGACGATATCACTGACTCCCACGCCTTTGGGGTGGGAGATGTGATAATATATGATCTCCCTGCTGCCGTTGTGTGACCCTATGGACTGGCTTCCGTCATCTGGAAGACATTCTCCTATGCCCGTGTGGAACGTGAAGGACTGGGTAATGCCAATAGGGCAATAATTCGTTGTCGGTCTACCCCGGGGGACATTGTTGTGAAGATAGCCCCACTCCCCTCCGACGGACAAGATCTCATAGAGGAGCCCGTCCTTTACTTCAGGGGGCATCTCCCCCGAAATATTAAAGTTGTTGTAGGGTATTCATAATTTATTATCCTGATACATGTGAAAGGTGCTGCACCTAGGCCAAGTTTCAGCATCTCAGCCTAAATAGAGAAGGAGAAAAAAAAATAATAAAAAAAATATTTTTCAACAATGTTCAATTGCTTTCACAGCCCACAATTGTGAACCAAAATTATTTCTACGACACTCGCTATGACCTTACTATATAATAAAGATTTGGTAGTATGATCTTTATCCCAGATGTATTTAATGCAATAATACAGATTTTTAAAAGTTTCCCAAAAACGTATGCAACAAAATGAAGTGTATCATTATTTATAAAATCAATAAATCTACGTAGATAAGAAAACATACTAGAGTTTTTAGAGGCGTAAACTCTACATATAATGTGCAAGTTTCATATAAATTGAATAATAAATAAAGGCTGTGAAGGCAGATCTAGTTGTAAAAGTTGGAGTTGCGTAGCGCGCGCGACAAGTTACTCTACTTGCGGTCACTCGTGACTGGTGATTTACGCATTGCGGCCAGCTCGTATGGAGAGCTCGCATGCATCTAGCTGTCAATGCTTTTCTCTTGTTCGTTTGGTAAGTCATATTGCAGTACAAATAGCAAAAATAGCATGTTCTGGGAGATATTGTGTGAGCGCGTCAGCATACATCCTCTCTCCATGAGAGACACGCAGTCACTGACGGGCACCAACCTCTCACTCACACGATACTGTTGCCATTTGTGTGAGTTTATATTCATTTTATGCATAACATGTTATTTTCAACGCTATTACGAAAAATAAGACATCTACAACGTAAGATACAATACCCCGCGGCGCACTCACGCCGCGAAGACCAGATTCACGAAAGTTGCAGCGGGAAATTTGACTCTAATTACGTTATTTTTCAAGATATCATTAAACGGTTTGGACCACAGTGTTGCCAGAACGTTGTAGTATTTTTCGTAATTTTTCGTAAATATTCCATTTTTCATCGGATTTTCGGGTACCATGGCTCCTTCAGGCCCACTTTTGTGGGGTTGATTTCTGCATTTGGGGCAGGAGCCCCCTTCGAGTCAAACCCAATAGCCCAGGAACAAGTGCAGACTTCCGCCGACACACACTACGTCACTAACGTCACCCTGGATACCGTCAAGAACTGCAGATACTGGCTCAAGATGAGCCTAACAAAGGTGCGCAATTTAATGGCGGCAACCCCAACCATGACTCGACTAGTGGTACCCTACGGCTTAGGGGCTTCCCGCGACGGTATGGTCAACTGGCACAAGGACATTGGACCCATGCTGCTGTCTCTTCATCAAGAACTCGCCAAACTCAACAAAGAGTTAGTCATCCTCAAACGACCTGCCGCTGTTACCCCATCAGTGGTGCCCCTCCCGTTCGACGACCCAAGTGCTGATAATCTTACTATAACGCTCGACACCATGGTGGGAGAGGGTGGTACCACACCAAGAACCTCTTCTCGTTCTACACCTCCAGCACCACCAGCCACACCCAGGAAGAAGAAACACTCTCAGGAATACGGCTCCACCTCCACCGCCACCTCTCCACCACCCCCTACAGCATCAACCTCAGTTAAACGGAGGATTGAGCCACTCCTCGACTTTGAAACGGGAGCGAATCGCCGTATCGACTCCATCCTCGATGGTGAGTCACAGGAAATATTGCTGTTATCCTCCCCCCCGAAAAAACAACGAAAGCTGTAACCACTACTCCAGTAAAGAAGTTGAGGTAGTGCCAGCTACAGTAGCCCCGGCGGAAGTAGCAGTGGAGGTAGCAGCAGCCAGCAGTAGTAGTAGCGAGGGTGGGGAGTGGTTAATCACTATTCTTAAAAAAAAATGTGTGGGAATCTTCACCTGTTGTAGTTCTTTAAGTAGTTTAATAAAATAAAATATAAGTTATGTTGTTTATTTTCTCCCTTCTTACAAAAACCCATCCCCTGTATATTGGCCTTTCAGTACATAACGGGACAATGGGGGAAGAACATTACATATATCTTACCAGTCTCGATCAAGGAGATATTTACAACAACACGAGTTCAGCATTTACAAACACCATCCCAACACTACATTTAAACCCTTCCATTAAACATGAAGTGGCTTTAGTCAACATACTCCTCCCCAGGCGAATTAATGCCATCATCAAAGATGAGGAGGACTCTGGTATAGATATCTATGCCACTTTTAAACGTGGAACTCTTTCTAAGAGTCCAGAACACTTAATACACACCTTCCACCCAAAAACCAACATATTATCAAGAAACATCAAATTCATTACAGACGTGGTTAGTCGACAAATAACAACCGACATGCAGCTAAGCTTTAGGGATGATTTCAAAATATACTTCTCAGATAAAGAACCAATCCTCACCTATGACCAATCTGTAGAGAGGGTATTACTAGCTTCAACTCTTAACAGTGGAAGTACTGGCTCATTAAATTCTCTCAGCTTTCAATTTAAACACAGAATAGCTAATGTACTTGGTTTTGACAGCAGTCGCAAATACACCATTTATCGAGCAAAAACAGATGACATTACGTCAGCCTCCAATACTGTGGCCTTATCGCCCCCAGACATTGACAGGGGTTGTGACTATTTACTCATTTATAGTGACGTCATCGAGCCTGAACGATACGGAGGGCAGATTGTAAATATCTTAGATGCAATCAATTATCATGACTCATATTCTAGAGGGGCTCACCCTCTAGTGTACAAAACATTAAACACTAACACGTTGGAGAAAGTAAGTATTAAAATAACAGATCAGTTTGGTCGAATGGTTAGTTTTGAAGATGGGAGGTCGGTTACGGCGGTCTTACATATCCGCCCTAAGGTATAGCAACATATATATAAAGAAGTGTTTAGCCTCGACTTAGGTTATTATAGGAAGAGACCTCAGAATGCGAATACCGTTCCACCCACCCTCCCAGGGGGAGTTCGGGGAGATATTCGCACCTCCCCCTAGGAGACATGGGATGAGAGGGGGAGCGATGAATGACATACGCACATTCCAAGCGCCTTATCTCAGATCTGGTGGAGGTTTCTTTGGGACCTTGGCTGGTATTGCTCGACGGGCCATACCATTTTTCATGAAAGCTGTAACACCTAGCGCCATCGATTTTGGGAAAAATGTCCTTGGTGATTTAAGCAGTGGTAAACGGGATGTAAAGAGTGCTCTGAGAACTCACGGTATTGATGCTCTTAAGAGTGTGGGAAAGAAATTGGTAATGGGAGGTAAAATTAAAAGACTCTCTAGGCGAAAAAATAAAAATAAAAAATGTAAACGAGGTCTTGGGTATAAAAATGATGTGTTTTCGCTAACGTAAGCAGTCATACTTCAACTTTCGGAGGGGATCATGGGGGAGCCTAGCGGAGCTGGGGTGAAAATACCACTAGAATATTATAGCTCCAGTATTATTGACCAATTTCCTAGAAGTAACAGAATACGTAATGTGAAGAGTTCAATTGCCTCTACGCAGTAAATAGACGTTCTACCTGTCAACCTCCCCATTAATCAACGTTTGCAGGATAATTACTTAGAATTCCGCATCCCTGGAACCCAGGGCGCCTTCTTAGATCTAGCTAATATTGTTATAGATTTTAAGGTATCTTTAACGAAAGATGACGATACCACAAAATTGGAAGAGGATGACCATGTGGAATTTGTGAATGGATTGTCAAATACCATGTTTAAAGGTGTTCAGGTGTTTTTAGGAGAGCAGGTAGTTGAAACAAATACTAATTTTAATTATTGGTCGTTTATTAAATTAATTACCTCCATGCCTCCATCAAAAATGTCTTCCTTGGGGAGAATTGGAGGCTTTCGCAGGGACTGGAGAGATGACGATGGTATAATCACTAATGAGTTTACAAATACTTATTTTACTGGAGCAACCGCCAAGGATAACAAATTTATGGGTGATTTAAAAAGTAAAGGTTTGTCGATGTGTTTCCCCCTCCTATTGGATATATCATCTCTAGACCAATACATATTAGATAATATAGATATGCGACTAAGATTGGAGCTCTCCCCCCATGCTTGGGTCCTAAATACAAGCGTGGACGATGGCTCTAAGTATCGCCTGCATATGGATTATGCTAAGTTATGGGTGATGCGGGTATTCCCCTACCCAAGTGCTTACCTGGCCTTAAACAGCTCACTGTTAGCATCCCCTGACCCCATAACCTATACTTTCAATAGAACCATTTCTAAAACATATGTCCTAGCAGGGAATCAAACTAGTCTCTTAATTGATCAACCATGGGCGCAAGTAATTCCACACAAGATATACATGATAATCGTTCCAATGAATTATTTCGCCGGTCTTCACCAAGGTAATGGATTATATTTTGAAAATGCAAAGCTGAAAAGTATTGCTATGTATTTGAACAATAATGCAATTTACCGAATTGGTGGCGATTTCGATAACCATTATTCCCGCCTTTATTATGAAACTTTGAAGACATTAGGCTTAGAGCGTGATTCACTACTGGCCTATGACTCTTTTAATAAGGGAAGATCAATATTCGCCTTTGACTTAACCACCATTCAAACAAAAGATTCCCTCCCTGTGGAGAAATCTGGCAACTTGCGTATGGAGCTTGAATTTGGTGGCGGTGTTACATATAACAGGCTGGTTTTACTGTTTGGGGAAACGACCGGGGTACTATCCTTCGACGGGCAGAGAACTGTTCTGTGTGACGTACGAGCGTAAAAAAAAACATAATGAATTGTTATGATATAAATATTAATTTAAAAAATAATCTAGGGGATCGAGCACTCTACCTAGGTTGTTATAATGCTGATGAGATAGAACATTTAAATATATCTTCAAGAAAACCTATTGTTTTCATAACTAATATTTTACCTTCACACAGCAGAATCACTATGGGACATTGGGTAGGAATATATGTTGATAAAGTTAATCATCGGATGTTTTTTTTTGATAGTTATGCAATATCGCCAGTTACTTACGGACGTCATTTTCAAGGATTTATTAAAACTAACAAAATAAGAAAGGTGTTTGGAATGCGCTACAGACTCTTGAGTGATTTTACTCTCGCCTGTGGGCTCTATTGCGTCATGTTTGTTCATAGGGTGAGTCACCTGGGGTTGCCTTCAACAGTACACTACTTATATAATGTATTTTCAAGCATTACTTTAAAATTAAATGATAAACGAGCCCTTGCTTATGCGAGACGATATTTTCCTATGAAACATCATTGTGTTAGGACATTTTGTAGAGGTATAGGAGTTGGTTCTTATAGGTGGTGTAGAGAATATTTTTGTTAGCTAGGCAACCTACCTAACAAGGGGTGTAGCCTCCTATAAAAACCCCTCTCCCCCACCCATCCCCCTCAGAAGACTGTCTTCCTCCTACGAAATGGGAGGTGTCTCTCAAAAAACACCTGCGGGGAAGATTGAAGTCCTTGAAGGACCTGGTTAGTATTACCCTATCTTTCTGCTAATAGATTTATTTTATGTTTATTTCCTTCAATAAAAAAGTTTGTATATCCTCTATTTCACCTCTTATGTTTTTCTCCAGTGCAGTTCTTGGGACCCGTCCACATTTGTAGAGTAGTAATTCTACGTGGGGGGTCTGCCCCAAACAAGATGCTGTTACGTAGTCTAATTGACGATGCCTGCTGTAGAGGACACAAGGCCGCTCCTGCAGGGGGAAAGGTATGTACTAGTTGTTCTTAGAGAAAAATATAATATTTTTCTAATAAAATATATAATTATATAAAAAACCTTTAATCACTATAAATTATTTCCCCCATCTCTTTCCAGAACACTTCCGATGAGAGAGAGAAGGAAACTCAGCCAAAAGGTGTCCACCCAACTCACCCCACCCCACCCCCCCCCCCCAAGAGAGGGGGGGGGGATGGGGCTCAAGACCTTCCCCCACTCTTCACTGATGAGGAATCGTCACAATTCTACTCAGACGAGGATGGGGGTGTGGGATAGGGAGGGGGGTTAGAGCTGTAGTAAGTGAAATATGGCAAGAGCACTCTGTAAACTACAATTATTAACTAACATAATTACTTATATATTTTGTGGTTTTTACCTAATAAAGCATTTAATAAATTATTTGATGTTTTTTTTTAACCTTTGGGGGAGGGGGAGGATTTATAATTTAATACTCCTTAAATACTCCCATATAAGGGAGGGGCCATTCAGACTTGTTTGAATATATGTATATCCTTAATTAGTCCTATATAACGACGTAGTGTTTAAACGGAGATACACGGTGTAAGTGAAATATGGCGGGGACTCACCGTAGACTACAATTTGAGGTGGGTCTATCTGTCACCCCGCCTCTGATTCCTTTGTCTGATAAGTGGACCTATCTGGCTCCCCGCCTCTGATTCCATTGTCTGATAAGTACCCCCCATTGTTTGTTAAGTGCGCCTATCTGGCACGGATTATACTACTTACGCCTCAAGGGTCTGGTGTGTGTAGGAGTATAGGTGGTAGTAACGGTTGCTGAGACAAGGTGTTATGTGTTGTGTAATCGCTGTGTTTGGAATGAACCGGGGTTCAGCGTCACGACATATTTGGTGGCAGCGCAAACAGGTTTTGGAACACTGTGAGAGATGAAGGAAGTGTGTTACTGGTTTAGTTGGTGAGGGAATGTTAGGGAATTGGTAGACGTCGGGTTGTGGTGAGAATGGTGGTTACTAGACGGAGGAAAGAAGGGTCAGGTGAGACCAGGTCAGAGGAGTTAGTTAATTAAAGGGACTAGGCCATTGTGGGGCACATGTGGGGTTTATTTCTTTCTTTCCAGATTCCCACAACGAGAGACGGCTAAGAGGCAAGTCTGGACCACTGAAGCATCGGGATCCAAAACAAGTGCACGGGTCGTATTGCGGATTATACAGAGTAGCGAGGGAAACTAGCGCGGGTGAATGTGGGCCAGCGTGGGCCATGTGCGGGCCAAACAATGTGCGGGCCAAGCGATGGGTGGGCCAAGCGAGGCGCACCTTGGATCCTGTTATATATCGTCGGTATGGTGGTAATAGTATAAATAAATAAATAAATATGTTTATTCAGGTAAGGTACATACATACAAGTGATGTTACATTAACGGATTGATATATAGATAGAGCTAGTACATACAATGCCTAAAGCCACTATTACGCAATGCGTTTCGGGCAAGAAAAACATTAATATCTAGAACTTAATACTAATTGAGCATAAAGAATAAAAAGTGTTGAGAACAAATACAAATAAAGATAAAAAAAAAGGGGGGGAACATGACTGAAAAAGCAGCACAAATACAATAGGTTGACAAACAGTGTTGATTAAAAAAAAATAACAGACATGGGTTGACAATAGAGGAGTGAGGTAGGTTACAGGGAATTTATTAGGTAGTGTTTAGTTTTTATCTTAAACTGGTTGAGAGAGGTACAATCTTTAACATGGTTGGGAAGGTCATTCCACATTCTGGGTCCCTTGATTTGTAGAGCATTTCTAGTTTGATTAAGTCGTACTCTAGGAATATCAAAACTGTATTTATTTCTGGTGTGGTGCTCATGGGTTCTGTTACAACCTTCAATGAAGCTTTTGAGGTCAGGATTGGCATTACAGTTCAGCGTTTTATATATGTATAATACACAAGAGAGAATGTGCAGTGACTTAATATCTAACATATTCAGAGATTTGAGTAAGGGTACCGAGTGATGTCTGGGGCCAGAATTGGATATTGTCCTAATAGCAGCTTTGTGTTGGGTAATTAGAGGACGTAAATGATTTTGGGTAGTAGAACCCCAAGCACAAATACCATAGTTGAGGTATGGATAGATGAGGGAGTAATAGAGAGTAACCAGGGCAGGGCGGGGTACATAATATCTGATCTTAGAAAGAATGCCAACAGTTTTTGAAACTTTTTTTTATATATTTAGAATGTGTCCCTGGAAATTCAGCTTGTGGTCGATGAGAACGCCAAGGAATTTGCCATCTAATTTGTTACAAATTTGGGTATTGTTTATTATGAGATTTATCTGATTAGAGGATTTATTGCCAAACAGAATATATAACGTTTTGTCAATGTTAAGGGTGAGTTTGTTGGCAGTTAGCCAAAGATGGACTTTCTCTAGCTCAGTATTTACTGTGGCATTTAGAGCAAGGGGGTCAGGACTGGAGTAAATGAAGGTTGTGTCGTCAGCAAATAGAATTGGTTTGAGGTGTTGGAAAGCATTTGAAAGGTCATTAATGTAGATGAGAAAGAGGAGAGGGCCAAGTATGCTGCCCTGAGGAACACCAATGTTGATGGGTAGGGTGGGAGAAATTGTATTATTCACAGAAACATACTGGAGCCTGTCAGTAAGATAAGATTTGAGGAAAGTGAGAAACCGTTGCTAAGGACAAATCAAGCGTGAAAACTACGTAATTTGAAGTTAATTAAATTTCATGTAAAGTGTAAATCGAATATTTTAAGGATAATGAAATATTACCTAAAGGACTGTGCGAGTTCCGGCGTTGTCAGGTGTAGATACAGAAAATAGGCGCAGTGAATTATGGACGCCTTGGCATAGCGAGCGACGCATAATTTAACGTCTGGGGTTCGCCGTCTAGTGTACCCTGGAGAGGGCCATGGAGATTTTTAGTGGGTGCAGGTAGCATTATGGAGAGTGTTACCTTGGGACACGGGGAGCGTGTCCCGTTGGTAGGGGTGTGTGGCGCTGGGAGTAGTGCATGGTTGTGTATTGGTGTTTGGACGCCAAGTGTAGTGCATGGTTGTGTATTGGTGTTTGTACACCGGGGTGAGTAGTGTAATGCATGTGTAGTGGCGTATTAGACGCCAGCGTAATGCATAGTATTTACTGTAGTGTAATGTGCATGTTCTGACTGTTGATATTATGGATGTAGTATAGTGCATGACATTGTTGGCATTGTAGCGCCAAGGTGTAGCATGTGTAGCATTACTGGTTGTTGTAACGCCGGGTGTATTGTAGACATTAGCGTTGAAGTATGTTAACGCAGGTGGTAGAGTGTGGCGGGTGGCCACTACACAAGAAATTATACCTGACGAGTGTTGGTCAGGTAATTAACGGATTACGAGAGAAAAGGGAGTGTGTGTGGCGTCTGGTTACTTATTGGTGGTGTTATTGGTGGTGACGTCTCGTGGTGTTTTGATGCGCTCTGGCGCAAGGCATATGCCTGTGGTGGTAATGGTGTTGGGGGATGCTGTGTGTGTTGTGTTGATGGCGTTGGGGACGCCGTGTGTTGTGTTGAGGGTGTTGGGGACGCCGTGCGTTGTGTTGAGGGCGTTGGGGACGCCGTGTGTTGAGGGCGTTGGGGACGCCGGGTGTTGTGTTGAGGGCGTTGGGGACGCCGTGTGTTGTGTTGAGGGCGTTGGGGACGCCGTGTGTTGTGTTGAGGGCGTTGGGGACGCCGTTTGTTGTGTTCAGGGCGTTGGGGACGCCGTGTGTTGTGTTGAGGGTGTTGGGGACGCCGTGTGTTGTGTTGAGGGCGTTGGGGACGCCGTGTGTTCTGTTGAGGGCGTTGGGGACGCCGTGTGTTGTGTTGAGGGCGTTGGGGACGCCGTGTGTTGTGTTGAGGGCGTTTGGGACGCCATTGGGTGGTGTAGTGTAGTGGCGTTTGGACGCCTGGTATGGAGTGTGGTGTTGTGGAGTATATGGTGGCGCAGGGGCGCCAGGTAGTGGTCGGTAAGGTGAGTATTGGCGTAGCAAGGTCGGTGCGTTAGGACGCAGGAAGTGATTGTGGGGATGTGTGGCGTTATAATGAGGTCATCAGTGGTTGGGATGACCAGAGGTAATGGTGTGTCGGAGTGGGTAAGTCTTATTTATAAGATGAAATGTGGATAATTGCAGGAGTTGGTGGCTGCACTTGGCGAGCCAAGTCGATATATCTAGCAAGACTCATAAAAGACTAATAAAAATTCATTTTTTTTCATTAAAATTTTCATTAATTAAGTCGGAGTGGGTAAGTCTTATGGATAAGATTACAATGTAGAATTTCAAAATTTCAGGTGTTGGTGGTTGCAGTGGGCGAGCCAAGTAGATATACTAATTTTTCATTAATTAAGTTGTTACAGGAATCTCGCTAGAGGCGAGCCAGTGGCAGTATGATGCTTTAGTAACATTAGTTGTGAAATGATTTTAATGTGGTATTTATTGTGATAATGTATGTGTATGTATATACTGTATGTGTATGTATATACTGTATATTACCTCATCGGCACCATTACTGAGTGTTAGGCTTGAGAAGGTCCCCCGGGATCATGTCACAGAGCTTCAGGTAGAGTAGAAGGGAAGCTATGAGGCTACACTCAGTAATTCTAGAAAAAAAAGAGGGAGGAAGTGAAGCCAACGTGACGTTATAGGCGAAATTCGCCCCCTGACATCAAAGCAGGGATAAGGGCCAGCTGCAATGGCTTTGCAGCTTTGCTCAGGCTATATACGGGGAGAGAGTAAGGAGCCGAGGGGGTGTCATGTAATAATGGGATCGAGCCAGGGGGCTCCGAGGTAATATTTTGCAGGTACAGCGGTCGGGAAGGTGTGAATACAGGTGGACACACTCTGGGCAGATGGGCCTAGAGTAATGTGCTACAGCTGTGGTGAGCACAGCAAGGAAGGATGACCAGAGAGCTGTGAGGTATCTACAGCGTTCTGGGGTTGGTGCCCTGGAACGAGACGGCAGTACAGACCCGAGGGAACATGACCCTGGGGTAGGAATCTCCGTTGCTCTGGAGGCCAGGATCACGTTAGCTCAGAGCAACGATGGGACATTGACAACATTCACCAGGCTGGACAGCCTGGGTTTTGTCTGGGTCAGGGAGGATCTATGACCTAGCAACCATGGGACACGAAGACAAGAGAAGTGATGCTGCCAATTGTGGAGGAGGCCAGTGAAACATTGTGTGATCATTGTAAGCCCTTATGTCAACAGTACAGGGCTAGATGTTAAATTATTAGTAACTTATTACTAAGGATGAAGAACCTTAGATATATATGTGTTGTGTATATATTAATGACTAGTGTCATTTCTGTTTAAGTGCCAGCATTCTGGTCCATGTAATTTTATGGTTATGTTTGTATGTAATTATATGTCAGCAGTTTAGGTATATGTGCATTGTTGGAGACGGGAAAAATTATTACAGACTATTTTACCTGTGCTATGATGTGAATATAATGTATATGTTGGAGAAGTGTTGTGAGTCATGTCGGGGAAAATTTTAATTTATTTCATCGTGTGTATGATGAACTTATTGGATGATTTTTTAGTTGTACATATATGATGGGTGCATCCTCCAGGTCCTTGCACTAATGGAACCATTGCAATGATGCATATGAGGACATATGCGTGTTTAAGGAGGGGAGTGGTGTTGTAATCCACAAGTTAGTAGGAATTATTAGCTAGAGGATCATTACTACAACACTTAACGAATGATGATTGGAAGTACATGTTAAGTAGACAGACTATGGATCACATATCTAAGAAAGGTCAATGGATTAAGACCGAAGCTGTTTAGCCAAATTAATAATTCCTGGAAAGAGGAATTATTCTTCGTCAGGCTTCTAGGATCAAGGTTACCGCTCTAGGGATAAGGTTAATCGGATTATACCTTCCTTGAGAGGCGGGGTGAAATGGTTGAGGTAGATGGCTGACTGGAGTCAGTCTGATTGTGGGAGTTGAACTGGCAAGTCCTCTGGATCCCCGTTTGCGGCAGCAGCGAAGTGTAGCAGACAGCTATGCGAGAGCCGGTTGTGATCTTAGTGACCAAGTTAAGTCGGCAGTATGTGAGTATTGAATGTAACACTAACCGGGTGTGGAGCGTTGTAGTAATCATTCCGTATTAGGGACTTAGGCGGAAGTTACGAGTGCAAGTGGTGATCGCGGCGGTCAAGTGATCTATGGGTATTGGAAGTGTATTTACCTAATAGAGTATGTTAATATGTTATTATTTGACAGAGTCTATTCTTTGTAATTAAATGACAAAACTCGACGGCCTTTAAATACCTTCCATATGTTCACTCATGGTGTTCCAGTACAACCGAGTGGTACGCCTCAAGGGTCTGGTGTGTGTAGGAGTATAGGTGGTAGTAACGGTTGCTGAGGCAAGGTGTTATGTGTTGTGTAATCGCTGTGTTCGGAATGAACTGGGGTTCAGCGTCACGACATCCTCTCTAGTTCCAATAAAGAAATATAATGAAAAGTGTGTTCAATGTCGTAACTTGTTGAAAGGTATTGACCATAATGACCTTAAAGAACTGGTGAGAACAACTGTGTACACTTCAGTTTGCTTAGATTTATTAGATCTGTGCTGCTTATACGATACGTTTGTGTTCGATCCCTGATGGTCCCAGTGCTTCATGGGCACCGTTACTCCACTCCGTCCTCTCCCTTCATGCAGAGTCCGCGTTCGATCCCCGATGGTCCAAGTGCTTGGCACCAAGTACAGAGGCCTGGCAGCTGAGTGGACAGCGCTTCAGATTCGTAGTCCTGAGGTTCCGGGTTCGATCCCTGGTGGAGGCGGAAACAAATGGGCAGAGTTTCTTTTACCCTGATGATCCTGTTTCCTTGCAGTAAATAGGTACCTGGGAGTTAGACAGCTGCTCCGAGCGGCTTCCTGGGAGTGTGTAACAAAACGGAGGAATGGTAGGAGACCGAATCGCAGGGACGCTAAGCCCCGAAATCATCTCAAAATAACCTTACGATAACATATCAATCCTGTGAAGTAACACTCACAACATCTCATTCCTGTGTTGCCACACTCACAATATATCATTCCTGTGTTGCCACACTCACAACATATCATTCCTGTGTTGCCACACTCACAACATCTCATTCCTGTGTTGCCACACTCACAACATCTCATTCCTGTGTTGCAACACTCACAACATCTCATTCCTGTGTTGCAACACTCACAACATATCATTCCTGTGTTGCAACACTCACAACATCTCATTCCTGTGTTGCCACACTCACAACATATCATTCCTGTGTTGCCACACTCCCAACATCTCATTCCTGTGTTGCAACACTCACAACATCTCATTCCTGTGTTGCAACACTCACAACATCTCATTCCTGTGTTGCAACACTCACAATATATCATTCCTGTGTTGCAACACTCACAACATCTCATTCCTGTGTTGCAACACTCACAACATATCATTCCTGTGTTGCAACACTCACAATATATCATTCCTGTGTTGCAACACTCACAACATATCATTCCTGTGTTGCAACACTCACAACATATCATTCCTGTGTTGCAACACTCACAATATATCATTCCTGTGTTGCAACACTCACAACATATCATTCCTGTGTTGCAACACTCACAACATATCATTCCTGTGTTGCCACACTCACAACATATCATTCCTGTGAAGTAACACTCACAACATATCATTCCTGTGTCGCAACACTCACAACATATCATTCCTGTGTTGCAACACTCACTAAACACTAGTTCTATACGTTGCAAAACTCACAACATATGTGTATGCATTCGTGTTATGTCTGTGTATTTTGGTTCATCTATATGTAGACTATTATATATAGTTTATCATCCAAAATTTCTCTCTAGAATCGATAAAGAATTATAATAAAAAAATAAGTTGAAATGAATTTACCATAATATCTTAACTATTGCTATCATAAACAATATCGTGAATACATGTAATTTATGTCATTAAAAATGCATTCACAAAGTCTTCAATATAGAAAGATAATTTCAAGAAAATCTTTTTGCAAAGTTTAGTGCAAGAATTTACTAACGGAGTTACTCTTTTCTAGATATTATATCACATATATTTATCTGTTTAATCACCTTCATTAATTATTCATCCGCTTTTGATTGATGTAATACATTACATTTTATTTGTTTAATCACTTTATAAACATCTATTGAAGAATTTTAGTTATATGTTTAATAATCTTTTATCAGTTTATAACAAAATATTGTTTTTATTTACATGTTAGCAATGAAATATTTATATCGTGAAAAGATTCAACGTTAAACACTTCATGAAATAATAGTTACTAATTTATTTTATTTTTATTTATTTATTTATATACAAGAAGGTACACTGGGTTTGTGAAGATACATAGCATGGTATTTACAATCTTGTAAAGCCACTAGTATGTGCAACGTTTCGGGCAGGTCCTTAATCTAACAGATAATTTTAAGTAGGTAAATTCTAGCAGAATTAATGAAATGATAACAGATATCTTGCAAGAAAAAAAATGAGATGAGAGAGAGAGATTAGTAAGTATATTAAAGCTCTGATTGATTACATTGACAGCTTGATTGGTAATTTAAACAAGATTAATAGGCACCATACAGCAGATTGATAGCACATATAAGAAGACAGCTATGATCAGAATGGTAAAGATGTTTGATGGAGTTGTTGGTGATTCCCCATCCACGTGTGTATGCCCGGGAGCCACCCCCAGGCCACCCCGGCCACCGCCCGGCTGGCCCGCCCACCCCACCCACCCACCCGCCCGCCCGCCCATCCTGGCCACCCGCCTGCCCACGCGCCGGCTACCCCAGGCCACCCGCGCGCCGGCTACCCCCCCCCCCCCTCTCAGCTCGGGAGGGGCGCTGTGGGCTACGCGGTGGCCACATGCCTTGGCTACCCCCTTGGGCCACTTGGCCACTTTCCCGGGACAGCCTAGGGCCACATCTTGTCGACGCACGAGGAGCAAGCTAAGTGTTGACAGCCAGAGAGGTAGTGACCTGGGAAATAAGTGAAATGAGGAGGTGTAGACGTGAGTACAATTATCATTGTGTAGAGTGTGATGAGTACCGGTGGAAATTCCCGGTAAGAGTTGTCTCATAGCCCCGTCAGGCTAGGGAAGCAGCTGAGAGACAGCTGTCTGTAGCACGTCCAGGTGACTGGTAGGGCGGTACCTGGAGATGGATGTTGTACACGGGACCACACTGTAGTATTATAATGTATAAGTGTGTAGACTGACTCGAGTATGTAACCGGTCAGTGTAGAGATTTACCATATAAATGATCCAGTTGTCAATTCTATATAATCGGTCAGACTGGATTAGTGCGATGGAGTACCAGCATGAATAATTATAATCATTATGTTGCAGGGATGTCAGTGGATGCCCTGAGGTCTGTGTAGTTGGAGTTACATTTACCTGTTGATATAATTTTCATTGATTATGAAAATGCCATTTCTATGTGTTCATTTGCATGCTTTATGTACTGTGTTGTGTGGTAAGTCAGTAGATGTGATTGCTGACTGATTGCCTAATGATGTCATTAGCATGTGAGGTATGCTGACAGCATCATTATGTTGCAGGTTTGTGCAGTGTTGTTATCAGTTTATACGATATTGCTGCCCTGGGAGCTGTGTTGAGAGTTTAAGGAACCTCTAGGATTATTCAGGGGAATTCACAGTACTTAATGAGAGCAGGCAGTTGATTGGTTGATTGCCTTGCTGAGGTAAGTGTGTGTTCACAGTAGTCCTTTGCAACGGTTGCAAGAAAAGGGGGGCAGTAATATTGGTATACTCTTGTTGTTGCACAACCGTGTCATTATTGTGTGGGCACAGTAATTAACGAGTTGCAGTAGCCGCAACCGTATGTGGGCAGTGCATTTGTGTTGTTGCATGCCATTGTAGTGTGACCTATGTAACACTGGGGTTACTTTGTTTCTTTAAATTGTGTTGAGGACTTAAGGATTCAGTGAGTTAATAATTGGGGAATTAACTGGATAAGGGGTGCACACTTATTGTGGAGTGAGTGGGGGCTGTTATGAGAGAAAACAGCGTTGAGCTTGAGTGAGATACGTCTCGGGAGCAATTAATTGTCCGTGTGACAACTAATTGACCACTCTAGCTAATTATGTAATTAGCCTTCTCATCATGAATTCACGTAGTGGGAGAGGATCTGTCAGTATTTGTGTTAACGTAATTTGCTCGAGACTAATTACCTTTCTGGGGTATAGCAATTAGTGGCTCATGTTAATTAGTGGAGTAATTAACGTCTGGAGGGCTCAGATGACTCGGTAAAGCGAGGTCATGGAGCTAGCAGAAATTGTTGTATTAATCATATCCTGTCTGAGGACAGTGGATTAATGGCACTCTTGTTAATTAGGGGTAATTAACTCCTTTCCCGTGAATTCACAGTGTTTGATGAGACCTGCTTAGGCAGTGCGGAGGGAGACGTATTTATGGATGATTAATTATCGGTCCTGGTGACAGTTAATTAATTGCTCGGAGTAAATTAGGGTAATTAACACTCACTAGTAATTTTTTGACACAGACTGTTGAGAAGCTACCAAGTTAGGGTAGGCTTAGTTAACGTAACTCAATGGGGATGTAATTAGTGGTCCGTTTGACCTTAATTGACAATTACTCACTGAATACTTGCTAGGAGTCAAGTGTGATGTAATATAAGTTTGAGTTATTGTTAACAAGAGAGACAAGTGTTAATGATTAACGTAGAGTATCATCATGTTGTTGTCTAGTGTGAGACAATTGTTTGTGATTACCGTAGTACTTTGTTGCTGACTGTTGCGATCAGTCAATTAACGTAATTAATCACTTAAGGCAATTTCTTTTGGTTGTCGTCTGGTGACGAGAGTAGAGTAATCTAGGGATTTGTGGAGCTATGTCCCAGAATCCCGCTTTGCCTGTCTTTGTTACTGTTTACAGTGCAACTCCTTGTAGGGAGTTGCAAAGAGTGTTCACACTGGGTTGTGATAGGGGGAGTCACTGTTGGACTACCCGCCTAGTTACGTGGGTCTCTCCTCGGGGGTGGGAGGACCACCCCTAAGCTTGTGATTATAGTAGCTGTCAGGGAAACCGAAACACTATTGATTGCATGCTTGTGTCTTCAGTGGATATCCTTCATTTGTTCAGTTAGTTCATGTTGTCAGCCCGAAGTGTCAGCAAGATGGAGCCTGCTGTCACTTCTCGAGGGGCTGTTGAATAGCTGTGTTGCAAATGCCACTTGATGGACAATAACGTAACCATTCGCTGTGGTGTAACTTAGTCTGTGATATTTTTCTTTGATTTGCAATATTGCGTCATCAGTGGGCACACCTGTGTTCAGGTTAGTTCAGTATGCAGCCTCACAGCAAGGGTTGCTATTTAGCTGTTTGTTATCGTGCCACTGGATGGACATTAACGTAACGTAAACTCAGTAATGTAGTAGTTAGTCTCTTGTTATTAATAAATTGTTATGTTATAGAAAACGGTCTTTGTTGTCAACCCTTCAACCATATTATTCCACTCATGTTTCTGCATATTACGATTAAATGTTGATGTGATCTTGATATGACGGCTGTTCTTGGGAATTCGAATTCCAATTCATAGCGCCACATCAAATATAAATATTTGATTGTGAGAACCCATCAGTTACCCTTTATTAGTTTTAACGTCCTGTTTAACTAGGAGGAGCCAGCGGCCTATTGTGGAAAGGTTTTCACCCCTGGTGGTGGAGGCCTGGCGGTTTGCTCCCGCTTTTCCTTTTTCTATTGCACTCATGCTTAACTGCCGTGAGCAGCCTTTAAACTTGTAGTCCACCTCCTAAGGGAGGTAGGCGTAGAAAAAATCTCACAAAGGGTATCGAGTGCTGTCTGGGGCCAGAGTTAGTTATTGTTCTAATAGCAGCTTTGTGTTGGGTAATTAGAGGACGTAAATGATTTTGGGTAGTAGAACCCCAAGCACAAATACCATAGTTGAGATAAGGATTGATGAGAGAGTAGATTAGATTAAGGTTTCCTTAATCTAATTCCTTAGATTAAGGACCTGCCCGAAACGTTGTGCGTACTAGTGGCTTTACAAGAATGTAATTACTATGCTATGTATCATCACAATCCCAATGTACCTTCTTGTATATAAATAAATAAATAAATAATAGAGCGTCACCAGGGCAGGGCGAGGTACATAATATCTGATCTTAGAAAGAATGCCAACAGTTTTAGAAACTTTTTTGCTATATTTAGAATGTGTCCCTGGAAATTCAGCTTGTTATCCATGAGGACACCTAGAAATTTACCATCAACTTTACTTCTGATCTGAATATTATTTATTCTTAGATTAATATCATTTGAGGATTTATTACCAAACAAAATATTGAAAGTTTTGTCATTGTTAAGGGTGAGTTTGTTAGCAGTTAGCTAAAGATAGACTTTATTTACTTCAGTACTGACAGTGACATTTAGAGCAAGCGGGTCAGGTTAATTAGTTTAGTTCATTCATTTTGCACCCCATACCCATCTTGTGGGAGGTAGTGGAAAGGGTTACAGAGGCACATAATGGGCTCAGGGACTGAACCCCACAATTCATTTAGCTAAGCAAGTTACAGTCTTGATGAGCTAGTTACAAAATTCATTATAAGTCGTCACATCAACAATGGGTTCGAGATCGACCTCAAGTACAGTTTCTAAATTAAGCAACTGACATATGTGGAGAGCTAGTGTCACAATTGATATGTTTGTCCTGCACACCACCCCCCATCCAGTGGGCAGCGATGGATAGGTTACAATCACTTAGTTACTACATACAGTTAGCAAACTGGGGATATTTGGCTAAAATTTCTGGTAGCAGATCATTTTGAATGAAATATTTACACATCGTTGGAACATTGGTTATAGAATTGTCTCTAAATTCACGTATCTTTTCGCACTCCATTACATAGTGACGGAGGGTGTGCAAATAATTTTGTTGACACAGTTTACATTTGGTCAGATCTACATCGACAGATAATGAAAATTCCCAGAGATACTTGTAACCGAGGCTAAGCCGAGCAGTAGTAACATCTAGAAGTCTGCTGATTTTATTGGATGATCCATATAGATGTGTGGCTCCTCTTGCATGATAGTATGATGATAAATGGAATTACTGGTGTCAATATTTCACTTTGCCTCAGATCTACAAGATCTTGTTGAAGTTCTCGGTGTACTGCTGCTCTCAGATTGCTCATTGACAATCCAAGGTTTCACTCAACGGCTTCTTTAAAGGCAGATTCTTTGGCTAACATATCAGCTCTTTCATGCATTCGGAGGCCAAGATAGAACTGATAAGTTAGCCAAAGAATCTTCCTTTAAAGGATTCTTTGGCTAACTTATCAGCTCTATCTTGGCCTCCGAATGCATGATATAGAAGCAAGAGTTATGTCAAATGCTGGCACCGCTCTTGTGCCAGGTACGTCTACTACGGGCTCACCATAGCCCGTGCTACTTGCCCCGCTCCTGTGCCAGGTAAGTTACGGGCTCACCATAGCCTGTGCTACTTGGAAATTGTTCCGAGTAGCTGAATCTGTAACAACAACAACGTCAAATGTTTCCATTACGGGCTCAGGACTGGAGAAAATGAGTTTTGTCATCAGGAAATAAGATTCGTTTGAGGTGTTGAGAGGCATTTGGAAGGTCATTAATGTAGATGAGAAAGAGGAAAGGGCCAAGTATGCTGCCTTGTGGAACACCAATGTTTATGAGTAGTGTAGGAGAAATGGAATTATTCACAGAAACATATTGGAGCCTGTCAGTAAGGTAAGACTGAAGGTATTGCAGGGAGTGACCTCTAACTCCATAATGATGTAATTTAAGAAGAAGGTTTTGGTGGTCGACAGTGTCAAAAGCCTTACGTAGGTCCACAAATATCCCAACAGGGAACTAATTTTTATCAAGAGCTGTATGTATCAAGTTCATCATACTAATAAGTGCATCGTTAGTGTTTTTATTGGGTCTGAAACCATATTGGCAAGAGATAAGTATATAGAGTTTGGCTACATTTGAGTAAAGCTGCTTGTAGATTAGCTTTTCAAATATTTTTGACAAGGTTGGCAGAATTTATATTGATCTGTAATTGTTGACATCAGTGGGATCACCACATTTGTGAACTGGGCGGACAGTGGCGGCGGCCGGCGGTGGCGGACATATGTAGTGGCGGCGGTGGCGGACATATGTAGTGGAGGCTGTGGCGGACAGTTGCGGCGGTGGCGGTCAGTGGCGGCTGTGGCGGACAGTGGCGGCGGGCGGCTGGTGGCGGGCGGTGGTGGCAGCCGTGGTGGGTTGTGGCGGGCTGTGGCGGGCGGCGGTGGTGGGTGGTGGCGGCTGTGATGGATGGTGACGGCTGTGGTGGGCGGTAGTGGCGGCTGTGGTGGGCGGTGGCGGGCGGCTGTGGCGGACAGTGGCGGTGGCCGGCGGTAGTGGCGGCTGTGGTGGGTGGTGGCGGGCAGTGGCGGGTGGTGGCGGCTGTGGTGGGCGGTGGCGGGCGGGCGGTGGTGGTGGGTGGTGGCGGCTTGTGGCGGCTGGTGGTAGCAGTGGTGGCGGCTGTGGCGGTGGCAGCTGGTGGCGGGCGGTGGCGGCTGGAGGCGGCTGGTGGCTGGCGGGGGTGGCTGGTGGTGGGCGGTGGCGGCTGGTGGCGGCCAGCTGGGACACACCTTTCACCACTGAAGGTCTGAGCACAACTAACCATGTGTCTCTCACCACCAGCCGTGTTGCCAGGTCGCCCTCTCAAAATATTTCCTTCAAAGATTGTATATTATCTTTGTACAACAAGTTTAATTATAAAGGAAATAATGCATATATTATTGTGACATTAATATTGTGCAATATCTTATTACATTCCTGCTAAATAATTATAAGTTGAAACAGGACAAAAAATCCAACATATATATAAAACCAACATTAGAGATCACGAGGCCTAGGCCTATCTGTGACCACACATCCTGCCTCCCTGGCCTGCTACCCTCTCACACCTCACACTCTGCCCTCTCACACCTCACATTCTGCCCTCTCATACCCCACACTCTGCCCTCTCACACCTCACACTCTGCCCTCGCACTCCTCACACTCTGCCCTCTCACACCTTACACTCTGCCCTCTCACACCTCACACTCTGCCCTCTCACACCTCACACTCTGCCCTCTCACACTCTGCCCTCTCACACCTCACACTCTGCCCTCTCACACCTTACACTCTGCCCTCTCACACCTCACACTCTGCCCTCTCACACCTCACACTCTGCCCTCTCACACCTTACACTCTGCCCTCTCACACCTCACACTCTGCCCTCTCACACCTTACACTCTGCCCTCTCACAGCTCACACTCTGCCCTCTCACACCTTACACTCTGCCCTCTCACACCTCACACTCTGCCCTCTCACACCTCACACTCTGCCCTCTCACACCTCACACTCTGCCCTCTCACACCTCATATTCTGCCCTCTCATACCCCACACTCTGCCCTCTCACACCTCACACTCTGCCCTCGCACTCCTCACACTCTGCCCTCTCACACCTTACACTCTGCCCTCTCACACCTCACACTCTGCCCTCTCACACCTCACACTCTGCCCTCTCACACTCTGCCCTCTCACACCTCACACTCTGCCCTCTCACACCTTACACTCTGCCCTCTCACACCTCACACTCTGCCCTCTCACACCTCACACTCTGCCCTCTCACACCTTACACTCTGCCCTCTCACACCTCACACTCTGCCCTCTCACACCTTACACTCTGCCCTCTCACACCTCACACTCTGCCCTCTCACACCTTACACTCTGCCCTCTCACACCTCACACTCTGCCCTCTCACACCTCACACTCTGCCCTCTCACACCTCACACTCTGCCCTCTCACACCTCACACTCTGCCCTCTCACACCTCACACTCTGCCCTCTCACACCTCACACTCTGCCCTCTCACACCTCACACTCTGCCCTCTCACACCTCACACTCTGCCCTCTCACACCTCACACTCTTAACTCACTCTCATATTCACTCTTACTCACACTCTTACTCTCAATCACTATTACTCACTCTTATTCTTAGTCACCCTTACTCTTACCCACTCTTACTCACTCTCACTCACTCTTACTCACTCCTACTCACTCTTACTCTCACTCTTACTCTCAGTCACTCTTACTCTGTCACTCTTACTCTGTGACTCTTACTCTGTCACTCTTACTCACTCTCAGTCACCCTTACCCATTCTTACTCTCTCACTCTTACTCTCATACTCACTCTTACTCTCAATCACTCTTACTCTCACTCACTCGCAATTACTCTTACTCTCAATCACTCTTACTCTCACTCTTAGTCCCAATCACTCTTACTCTCAATCTCTTACTCATTCTTACTCACTCTTACTCTCACTCTTACTCTTACTCTTACTCTCACTCTTACTCTCAATCACTCTTACTCTCAATCACTCTTACTCACTTTTACTCTCACTCTTACTCCTACTCTCACTCTTACTCTCAATCACTCCTACTCTCACTCCTACTCCCAATCACTCTTACTCTCAATCACTCTAACTCTCAATTACTCCTACTCAATCACTCCTACTCTCACTCCCAATCACTCTTACTCTCATACTCACTCTTACTCTTACTCTCAATCACTCTTACTTTTACTCACTCTCACTCACTCTTACCCACTCTCATACTCTTACTCTTACTCACTCTCAATCACTTACTCACTGTCAGTCACTCTTACTCACTCTTACACACTCTCACTCACTCTTACTCGCTCTCACTCACTCTTACACACTCTGTCACTCTTACTCACCTTCAGTTACTCTTACTCTCAGTCACTCTTACTCTCAGTCACTCTTGCTCACTCTTACCCACTCTCACTCACTCTGATACTCACTCTTACTCACTCTCAATCACTCTTACTCTCAATCACTCTTACTCTCACTCACTCTCAATCTCTCTTACTTACTCACTCACTCTTACTCTCAGTCACTCTTACTCTCTCACTCTTACTCACTCTTACTCATTCCTACTCACTCTTACCCACTCTCATACTCTTACTCTTATTCACTCTCAATCACTCTTACTCTCACTCACTCTCAATCACTTACTCATTGTCAGTCACTCCTACTCTCACTCACTCTTACACACTCTGTCACTCTTACTCTCCTTCAGTCACTCTTACTCTTACTCACTCTCAGTCGCTCTTACCCACTCTCTCACTCACTCTTACTCTCATACTCACTCTTACTCTCAATCACTCTTACTCTCACTCCCTCTTACTCACCCTTACTCATTCCTACTCACTCTTACTCATTCTCACTCACTCACTCTCAGTCACACTCTTACACTCTTACTCACTCTGTCACTCTTACTCTCACTCTTTCTCATTCTTACTCACTCTTACTCTTACTCACTCTCATACTCTTACTCACTCTCACTCACTCCTACTCACTCTCACTCTCTCTCACTCACCTGTCCACAAAGGTGGTGATCTCACAGATGTTAACACCTACAGACCTATATCAATCCTGCCTAACTTGTCAAAAATATTCGAAAAACTAATCTACAAGCAGCTTTACTCTTTTCTAGCCAAACACAATATACTTAGCTCTTGTCAATATGGCTTCAGACCTAAAAAAAGTCATGCAAAAGTTCAAAAGTGCACTAACGATGCACTTATTAGTATGATTAACTTGATTCACGCAGCTCTTGATAAAAAGGAGTTCCCTGTTGGGTTATTTGTGGACCTGCGTAAGGCTTTTGACACTGTCAACCACCAAAACCTTCTTCTTAAATTACATCATTATGGAGTCAGAGGACACTCCCTGCAATACCTCAAATCTTATCTTACTGACAGGCTCCAGTATGTTTCTGTGAATAATACAATTTCTCCCACCCTACCCATCAACATTGGTGTTCCTCAGGGCAGCTTACTTGGCCCTCTTCTCTTTCTCATCTACATTAATGACCTTCCAAATGCCTCCCAACACCTCAAACCAATTCTATTTGCTGACGACACAACCTTCATTTACTCCAGTCCTGACCCCCTTGCTCTAAATGCCACAGTAAATACTGAGCTAGAGAAAGTCCATCTTTGGCTAACTGCCAACAAACTCACCCTTAACATTGACAAAACGTTTTATATTCTGTTTGGCAATAAATCCTCTAATCAAATAAATCTCAAAATAAACAATACCCAAATTTGTAACAAATTAGATGGCAAATTCCTTGGCGTTCTCATCGACCACAAGCTGAATTTCCAGGGACACATTCTAAATATATCAAAAAAAGTTTCAAAAACTGTTGGCATTCTTTCTAAGATCAGATATTATGTACCCCGCCCTGCCCTGGTGACTCTCTATTACTCCCTCATCTATCCATATCTCAACTATGGTATTTGTGTTTGGGGTTCTACTACCCAAAATCATTTACGTCCTCTAATTACTCAACACAAAGCTGCTATTAGGACAATATCCAACTCTAGCCCCAGACATCACTCGGTACCTCTACTCAAATCTCTGAATATGTTAGATATTAAGTCATTGCACATTCTCTCATGTGTATTATACATACATATACATACATAGATTATACATGTGTATTATCTGCCTAATGTCTCTAACATTCTGAAACCTATTTTGTTTGCTGATGATACTACCCTCATTTACTCCAACCCCAACCCACATACACTAAATGATGTTGTTAATAATGAACTAAAAAAAAGTCCACTTATGGATGTCAACCAACAAACTAACACCTAACATAGAAAAGACCTACTACATCCTATTTGGAAGCAAATCTACAAATGCAATTCAGCTTCAGATTGACAATGTAAACATTAGCAATAAAAATGATGGAAAGTTTCTTGGCATATTCCTAGACAAGAGACTCAACTTCAGTACCCACATACAATACATAACTAAGAAAGTCTCTAAAACAGTTGGTATACTCTCCAAAATCAGATATTATGTTCCTAACTCTGCTCTCATCTCTCTATATTATGCACTAATCTATCCCTATCTCAACTATGGTATCTGTGCATGGGGTTCAACCACTGCAAACCACTTCAAGTCCATCATCACCCAGCAAAAATCTGCTATCAGAATAATATCAAATTCTGCTTTCAGACAACACACAGCCCTCTTGTTTAACTCCCTAAACATGCTAAACATAATCGCACTCCACAAATTCTCTTGTGTCAACTACATTTACAAAACCTTATTCTTAAATGCAAATCCTTGTCTGAAACTCTTCCTGGACAGATGTAATAGGACCCATTATCACCACACCAGAAATAAATATCTCTTCGATATCCCCAGAGTTAAACTTAATTGGTGTAAACACTCTATGCAAATAAAGGGACCCAGTTTATGGAACTCACTCCCTACTGAATTGAAAAGCTGTCCAACTTTTACATCATTCAAAATCAATACTAAAAAGTACCTAATTTCATCTTCATAGTTTTTCTCTTTTTGCCTTAAAATTGCATTGTATCTATTGCTACCCAATCTCCCAACCTTTTTGTTCCCAATCTGAACATCTCTACCATTGAGATCATTGCTGTTTTCTTATATGTGCTGCCATTCTTTTGTATGGTGTTTATAAATCTTGTTTATCTGTATCTTTTGCTACCCAGTCTCCCAATCTTTATGTACCCATTCTGAACATCTTTACCACTGTGATCATTGCTGTCTTATATGTGCTGTCAATCTGCTGTATGGTGTCTATTAATCTTGTTTAAATTACTAATCAAGCTGTCAATGTAATCAGTCAGAGCTTTAATATAACAATGTGCTTTAATATACTTACTTATCTCTCTCATCTCATTTTTCTCTTGTAATGTATCTTTCATTTATCAATTCTGATTGAAATTACCTACTTAAAATTATCTGCTAGATTAAGGACCTGCCCGAAACGCTGCGCGTACTAGTGGCTTTACAAGAATGTAATTACTGTACTATCCAATGTATTCTCACAAACCCAATGTACCTTCTTGTATATATATAAATAAAATAAAATAAAATAAAATAAATAAACATATATAAAACGCTGAACTGTAATGCCAATCCTGACCTCAAAAGATTCATTGAAGGTTGTAACAGAACCCATGAGCACCACACCAGAAATAAATACAGTTTTGATATTCCTAGAGTACGACTTAATCAAACTAGAAATGCTCTTCAAATCAAGGGACCCAGAATGTGGAATGATCTTCCCAACCATGTTAAAGACAGTACCTCTCTCAACCAGTTTAAGATAAAAACGAAGCTATACCTAATAAATTCCCTGTAACCTACCTTACCCCTCTGTTGTCAACCCATGTATGTTTTTTTATTTTTTTCAAAACAACGCTGTTTGAATGTAATTTTTTGTAATAATTTGTAATTGAATTTGTGCTGCTTTTTCAGCCATGTTCCCCCCTCTTTTACCTCTATTTTTATTTGTTCTCAACACATTTTATTCTTTATACTCAATTAGTATTAAGCTTTAGTCATTAATGTTTTTTCCTGCCCGAAACGCTTTGCGTAATAGTGGCTTTAGGCATTGTATGTACTAGCTCTATCTATTAATCCAACAAACTTTGTAAAATCTCTTTATGTATGTACCTTACCTAAATAAACATTTATTTATTTATTATTATTTATTATTTACTCACTTCAAGCCATTTGAAGTGGAATTCAAGCTTGTTCGCATGGCTCCATTTAGATATATATGCACTTCACTTTTGGTCTCTGTATTATAGAATGGATATAAATTCACTAGAATGCGTCCAGCATAGGATAAAGTTAATTAATCCCCCAAAACACTTCCGCGTTTTGGGCGAGTTAGCCCTCCACTATCTCCTGTGGTTTTGGACGTTCCAAGGTAGAGGGCGGTAATACTGAAAAGTGTATAGTCTTTTCAACTTTGTCACCTTAATTCTCGTCCTAGGTTTTTCAATTTGGTATCAATGTGTTCGCAACAGAATTCTCTACAGGACTAAAGGCATATAAACTAAGAAACCCGGCTTACCATCCGCAACAAACAGAGAAAGCAAGAGCGTGTTACCCGGGAGCGCACAAGAGCGATAAAATGTATACACTCTTTTCACTTTGGTCACCTTATTTGTCATCCTAGGTCTTTCATTTTGGTATCAATGTGTTCGCAATAGAATTCACAATGGGAGTGTATGCATAAAATGTCAAAAAACAGCAGTGCGCTCCACCCGCTGACGCGATGAAAGCAGGCCACGTTACCCAGAAGAGAGTGCTATGCAGTGCCTGGCCTTCCATTAGAGAGCCTGGTAATGCAGAGAGTGAATACTCTTTTCAACTGTGTCACCTCAATTCTTGTCCTAGGTTTATCAATTTGGTATCAATGTGTTTGCAATAGAATTCTCTACAGGTTTAAATGCAAATAAACTCCAAAAGCGTATAAGCCAAAAGCGAGTGCATATAAACTCCATTAGTGGACATTTTGCAGCTAAAATTTTAACTCCATACTTTGTCATTAGTGGGCGAAAGTGTTAGAAACCTGTCATATGAAGAAAGATTGTCAAAGCTTAAATTACATTCTCTAGAAAGGCGAAGAATTAGGAGTGAAATATGGTAGAGGTGCACAATAGGATGAATGGACATAACAAAGGGGACATTAATGGGGTATTAAAAGTAACAACACAAGACAGAACTCGAAACAAAGTGTAAAAATTGGAAAAATTTAGATTTAGGAAAGAACTGCATGGGTATAAACACTGGGTTTGTACCCAGTATATATCTATCCCAGTATGTATATCTTGTATATATCTCAAAAAAAAATATATGCAATATTACAGAGTTCCAATTAATTCCCATGCATGCAGTTAATTTATGTTATGTTCAGGTACTATATGTTTTTATGTTAAACTGTTTTTGTTGATTTGTTTCTATATTTTCATAAGTAAAGCATGCTTACCGTCTTATTCCAAGTTTTATGATAACTTTACAAGGTTTAAAACAAAGTTCAAAATTATTTTCTGGTTTTCATACAGGAATTATACGTTAATATAACATCATAATAACGTAATGATGTCGTATAAGTAACGTTATATTGATGTCATATAAATGTTATATTTATGTTATAAGAACGTGAATTGTATAGGTTTACATAGAGTAAACAAAAAAAACAAAAATGTTGATTGAAAATTATTTATTCTTAAATATAAAGCATGAAAACATTACAATTCAACAGCATTCACTATTATTTTTAATTTTTTACATAAATCTTAGAAACCTGTGTCTCAAGAATATATATGTTTTTAGTTATATCTAATGGTTTTAAGGACGTCAGAAATACGTATTTATCTTAAAAGTTACAAAATTACCTTTGTGGCACCATTTAAAAACGTTCACAAACTTTTTTTTTTTTTTTTTTTTGAGATATATACAAGAGTTGTTACATTCTTGTACAGCCACTAGTACGCGTAGCGTTTCGGGCAAGTACTTAATCCTATGGTCCCTGGAATACGATCCCCTGCCGTGAAGAATCGTTTTTTCATCCAAGTACACATTTTACTGTTGCGTTAAACAGAGGCTACAGTTAAGGAATTGCGCCCAGTAAATCCTCCCCGGCCAGGATACGAACCCATGACATAGCGCTCGCGGAACGCCAGGCGAGTGTCTTACCACTACACCACGGAGACTGTAAACAGACAAACGTTCTGTGTTTGCTGGGTTGGGGGTTAAGAGACAACATAGAGTTTAAGTTGGAATTACAATCTTGTAAAGCCACTAGCAATATATAGCGTTTCGGGAAAGTCCCTAAACTAACCTTTGAGCAAATCCTTAAACAAACAAAGTTTTAGAGAAATAATTAGGAGTAAAATTGATAAAAAGTGTTTAACAGGTACATTACAGCTTTACAAGTACAGATGATTTTAAGCAGGATAATTACAGTAAAATTGTCAAATTTTTTTTTACAGGTACGATGCAAGAATTTTCGACACAAAAGCAGATCAGAACAATACACAATAATGAACAAGGAATCCTAAGTACAATTAGGAAAAATCTCAGTGTTATACATTGGATTACTGAAGCACAATATGAGGATCATTACAAGGAGTAATGCAGTGGAATATGCACTCATATTCTATTATTAAGTTAATATTAAGTTCCTTCCTCATGTTAAGTATCTTTGTGGTACTAGGAGCATCCAAGGATTATCTTCAAGGCTTCGTTCTGCAAGTTTTCAAGCCCTTTA
This sequence comes from Procambarus clarkii, assembly GCF_040958095.1. Lineage (NCBI taxonomy): Eukaryota > Metazoa > Arthropoda > Malacostraca > Decapoda > Cambaridae > Procambarus > Procambarus clarkii. The sequence goes on along the minus strand of NC_091168.1, from coordinate 48,649,184 downwards.
AGCTTTCTTTCAGTCATCAAGGCAAGCAGAGGTGCAGCATAATCCACTAAAGATCTGATGTATGCAAGGTACATCATTTTGACAATTGTGACATTGGCACCATAGCCTGAGTGTTAACCTGCAACATCTCCAAGAGAGGGCTTATGGCGCCTCTCTTTATACTGACGACAGAGTCTGAATACAACAGGACAATACAAGGCCAAGGTATTTGAATCTGTTAACATAGTCAAGCTGGGAGCCATCATACAGTTGTATCTTGTGAACAGCTCCTCCCTGCCTGTGTGGACACCCGTTTAGTTTCTTTGTTTCCTCTGCTGAGATATGACTAAACCTAAGTCCTGACATAAGACTAATACAGAGTTAAGAGTGTTCTGCATGTTAGCATAACAAGTAGTGTGTATCATTATATCATCAGCATATACCCAGTAGTGTGTATCATTATATCATCATGTATGATGATTCATGATACAAGGGGGTCTAAATTGATCTATCGAACGATCTAAATTGGGTACTGAAATATGGTCAAAAGATTGGCGGAGGCCGTTTAATTCTGACAAATGTAAGGTTTAGAGGATAGGTAATGACGATAGAGTTAGAAGCAAAAGGCAACATGAAAAGCAAATGGAATACCATGACATATCTATTATCCTAGGAACTAAACAACACTCTTACAACCAGATAACACTCTCTAAGGATGGCTTTACACCGTCAACTGACTTAGAAATGGCAAATGAATTTAATAGCTTCTTTTCATCGGTTGGTGCTAACCTTGCCAGTAAAATCACACAGACTCAGACATATATCAACACATATATCTCTCAGGCAGCTATCCAAACTCTCTTCTCCTTTCACCAGTCAGTCCGACAGATGTTGTGTCCATCATACACTCACTAAAAACCAAAGCTGGGAACATCAGTGAAATCCCATCCATTGTATACAAGAGCGCCTCCCATGCCCTTGCGCCACCTATAGCTCTGCTGTTCAACAAATCCCTTGAGTGTCATACCTTTCTTGATATCCTTAAAAAAGCAAGAGTAACGCCAGTTCATAAAGGAGGTAATCCGGCAGACATAAACAATTATAGACCAATATCAAACCTACCCATACTATCAAAAATATTGAAAAAATTATCTACAAACAGCTCTACTCCTATCTCGTAAAATTCGACTTTCTTAGCCCCTGTCAGCTTGGCTTCCGCTCCCAAAAGAGTACCAACGATGCAGTTATTAGTCTCCTTGATATAATTTACTCTGCTCTTGACAAAAATGAGTTTCCGACTGGACTCTTCATTGACCTGAGAAAGGCCTTTGATACTGTTAATCACAATTACCTCTTACGTAAACTTCATCATTATGGAATCCGAGGCCATGCACTGGACTATATTCATTAATCCTATCATAGTGATAGACACCAATGTGTAACCATCAATAATATATATCCTCTCCCACTCTACCAATAACCGTTGGAGTGCCACAGGGCAGCATCTTGGGACCTCTCCTATTTCTTATATACATCAATGATCTGCCTAATGTCTCTAACATTCTGAAACCTATTTTGTTTACTGATGATACTGCCCTCATCTACTCTAACCCCAACCCACATACACTAAATGATGTTGTTAATAATGAACTAAAACACTCTCGTCACTCTCAGAACACTCAGCTCCCTTGTTTAAATCCCTAAACTTGCTAAATATTAACTCCCTCCACACATTCTCTTGTGTCAACTACATTTACAAAACCCTGTTCTTAAATGCAAACCATGCTCCGAAACTCTCCCTGGACAGATGTAATAGGACCCATTATCACCACACCAGAAATAAATATCTCTTTGATATCCCCAGGGTCAAACTTAATCTGTGTAAACACTCTATGCAAATTAAGGGACCTAGTCTATGGAACTCACTCCCTAGTGAATTGAAAAACTGTAAAACTTTTGCCTTATTTAAAAGCAAAACCAAAAAATACCTAACTTCATCTTCTTAGTTTCCTACACTGAGCTTTAAATTTGCTCTGTACCTAGTGTTACCCAATCTCCTAATTTTTATGTAATATCAAACAACCTTATCATTGTGTTCATTGCTGTCTTCTTTTATGTGCTAGCCATATGCTATATTGTGACTACCAATTTTTGTCAACTACCATTCAAGCTGTCATTGCAATCAATCTTATATTGTTTCTGCTGTATTGTGCCTACCAATTTGTTGTCAACTACCATTCAAGCTGTCATTGCAATCAATCTTAGCTACCTATGTGCTTTAATATACTGTACCTACAATTTTCTCTCATCTTCTTTTTTTTCCATTTCATGTAATCTGTTATCATTTTTTTGTCTATAAATTTTGCAAGTATTTACCTCCTTAAAATTTTCTTAGATTAAGGACCTGCCCGAAACGCTGCGCGTGCTAGTGGCTTTACAAGACTGTAATTACCATATTTGTATCCTCACATTCCTTATGTACATTCTTGTATATGCATAAATAAATAAATAAATAAATAAATAAATAAAAAAGTCCACTTATGGATGTCAACCAACAAACTAACGCTTAACATAGAAAAGACCTACTATACATCTTATTTGGAAGCAAATCTACAAATGCAATTCAGCTTCAGATAGATAATGTAAACATTAGCAATAAAAATGATGGAAAGTTTCTTGGCCTATTCCTAGACAAGAAACTCAACTTCAGTACCCACATACAACACATAACTAAGAAAGTCTCAAACAGTTGGTATACTCTCCAAAATCAGATATTATGTACCTAACTCTGCTCTCATCTCTCTATATTATGCACTAATCTATCCCTATCTCAACTATGGTATCTGTGCATGGGGTTCAACCACTGCAAACCACCTCAAGTCCATCATCACCCAGCAAAAATCTGCTATCAGAATAATATCAAATTCTGCTTTCAGACAACACACAGCCCTCTTGTTTAACTCCCTAAACATGCTAAACATAATCTCATTCCATAAATTCTCTTGTGTCAACTACATTTACAAAACCCTGTTCTTAAATGCAAATCCTTGTCTGAAACTCTTCCTGGACAGATGTAATAGGACCCATTATCACCACACCAGAAATAAATATCTCTTTGATATCCCCAGAGTTAAACTTAATCTGTGTAAACACTCTATGCAAATAAAGGGACCCAGTTTATGGAACTCACTCCCTACCCAGCAAACACAGAACGTTTGTGGACGTTTTTAAATGGTTCCACAAAGGTAATACTGTAACTTTTGACATAAATACGTATATCTGATGTTCTTAAAACCAAAGGATATAACTAAAAACATATATTCTTGAGACACAGTTTTTTAAGATTTATGTAAAAATTTAAAAATAATAGTGAATGCTATGGTATTATAATGTTTTCATGCTTTATATTTAAGAATAAATAATTTTCAGTCAACATTTAGTTTTTTTTGTTTACTTTCTGTAAAGCTATCCAATTTACGTTCTTATAACATAAATATAACATTTATATGACGTCAGTATAACGTTATTTACACGACATCATTACGTTATTATGATGTTATATTAACGTATAATTCCTGTGTGAAAACCAGAATATATATTGAACTTTATGTTTTAAACCTTGTAAAGTTATCATAAAACTTGGAATAAGACGGTAAGCATGCTTTACTTATGAAAATATACAAACAAATCAACAAAAACATTTTAACATAAAAAACATAAACATAACATAAATTAATTGCATGCATGGGAGTTAACTGGAACTCTGTAATATTGCATACATGAACCTTAAGGTACAAACCCAGTGTATTTACTCATGCAGTTCTTTCCTAAATCTAAATTTTTCCAATTTTTACACTTTGTTTCGAGTTCTGTCTTGTGTTGCTACTTTTAATACCCCATTAATGTCCCCTTTGTTATGTCCATTCATCCCATTGTGCACCTCTACCATATGTCACTCCTAATTCTTTGCTTTTCTAGAGAATGTAATATAAGCTTTGACAATCTTTCTTCATATGACAGGTTAACAGGTAGAACAAAGATTACCATTTATATATGGATAACTATTATAAGTCGGTTTGAATGAGTGAATTGCTGCTTGAAGATAGGTATATACACGTGTGGTACTATCAGATTGCATCGTGGTGAGCCTAAAACACTTCAGATCCAAGCAAAGGGTAAAATGCCAGCAGATACAATTGCGAACACATTGATACCAAAATGAAAGACATATGACGAGAATTGAGGTAACCAAAGTGAAAAGAGTGTTCACATTACATTGCACTAGAGTGCTCCCGGGTTACTTTCTCTCACTTTCTCTGTTTTGTGCGGATGGTACACCTTGCTTTTGGAGTTTATATGCATTTAAACCTGTAGATAATTCTATTGCTAACACATTGATACCAAAATGAAAGACCTAGGATGACAATTGGGGTGACCAAAATGAAAAGAGTGTATACATTTTATCGCTCTTGTGCGCTCCCTGGTAACACACTCTCGCTTACTCTGTTTGTTGCGGATGGTAAGCCGGGCTTTTGGAGTTTATATGCCTTTAGTCCTGTAGAGAATTCTATTGCGAACACATTGATGCCAAATTGAAAAAACTAGGATGAGAATTGAGGTAACAAAGTTGAAAAGGGTATACACTTTTCAGTATTATCACGCTCTCTAATGTAATGAGAGTTGCCTGAGGGTGGCTCAGCTTTCTTTTTCTGGTACCCTTGGCCTACATTCATCTTGTCGGCGGGTGGAGCGCGCTGCTGTCTTTGACATTATATGCACATAGTTCTGTTGGGAATTCTATTGCGAACGCATTGATACCAAAATGAAAGACATAGGACGAGAATTAAGGTGACAAAGTTGAAAAGAGTATACACTTTTCAGTATTTCCGCGCACTACCAGGGAATGTCCAAACAAAAATGGAGAGAGTGGAGGGGTAACTTGCCCAAAACGCGAAAGTGTTTGGGGAGATTAACTTTCGTTCAATACTATTATGCAAAAGGAGCCACACATCTATGGTTCATCCAATAAAATCAGCAGACTTCTAGATGTTACTACTGCTCGGCTTAGACTCGGTTACAAGTATTTCTGGGAATTCTCATTATCTGCCGATGTAGACCTGACCAAATGTTAACTGTCAACAAAATTATTTGCACACCCCTTCGTCACTATGTGATAGTGAATTCAGAGACAATTCTATAACCAATGTACCAACGATGTGTCAATATTTCATTCAAAATGATCTGGTACCAGAAATTTTAGCCAAATATCCCCAGTTTGCTAACTGTAAGTAGTAACTAAGTGATTGTAACCTATCCACCGCTGCCCACTGGATGGGGAGCGGTGTGCAGGACAAACATATCAATTGTGACACTAGCTCTCCGCATATGTCAGTTGCTTAATTTAGAAACTGTACTTGTGATCGATCTCGAACCTATTGTTGATGTGACGACTTATACTGAATTTTGTAACTAGCTCATCAAGATTGTAACTTGCTTAGCTAAATGAATTGTTGGGTTCAGTCCCTGAGCCCATTATGTGCCTCTGCAACCCTTTCCACTACCGCCCACAAGATGGGTATGGGGTGCATAATAAATGAACTAAACTAACTTTAAGGCATCCTGAAAGAAAGCTTGGAGGGCTTGAAAAATTGCAGAACGAAGCCTTGAGGATAATCCTTGGGTGCCTTCGTACCACAAAGATACTTAATATGAGAAAGGAACTTAATATTCCGAGCGTTGTTTATCGTGTTACTGAAAATAACTGTCAAATTGGTATAAAAATGCTTAGGCTAGCTCATCCTAACCCTTGCACAGAAGCCCTCCAGAATTTCTTTATTGAATGTAAACATTGTTTCAAATAGATAAATAAAATTGGAACTGAACTCAGAAAGTATCAGATTTATAATTTGTACCAAGAGAGACAACAATAGCACTTTCCTGCACTGTAGGAAATTACACCCTTTTCAATTTTAATCCCTCCCTTTCCATCAAAGGAGCAAATTAGAGATCAGTCCCAGCTTTGTCTTGAGGCAAAGCTCAACGTCTTAAGCCATATTGATGCTCTGTCCACAGAGCATTCTCTCTCTCAAATCATATACACTGAAGGTTTCCTACAGCGCCCAACGGGTGCAGCTGGAAGTGCAGTTGTCCTGGCAATAGGATATGACTTATATTTTGAGTGGGGAGTCCGTATAAACAACTGGGCCTCTACCCTTCAGACTGAACTATTTGCCTTGCTCCTTGCACTGAAATGTGTACAAGTATCCAAACTTGATACATTAGTTGTAAGTGACTCTTTATCATCCTTAATTGCTCTCAACTCTTTAAGACATAACTGTAACATGCTTGTGTCTGAAGCTAGACACAAATACAATAACAACTTGAGGAACCTTATCATAAACAATAATCTCAACAAAAATCACATAGTTCTCAGAGGTGATTTCAATATTGACCTAGGGCTACAAAATAACCCTCAAGTAGACTGTTTCCTCAACAGCATGAATTCCTGTATGCTCATCCCCGCAATCACCAGGCCCACCCGAGTCACTCAAACATCTGCGACTACCCTGGATCACTGATGGACCAACATAACAGCTCCTCTTACATCAAGTATAATCACTGACAGAACAACTGACCACTATCCTACCTTCCTTGTAGCGAACATGGCCATAACACCACCAGGTAACAAGAAAATTACCTTTAGGTTACAATGTGAAGCGGCAATAGGCAATCTCACAAATGCCCTCCACAATGTAAACTGGGAATCTAAATTTATCAATACACAGGATAATAATTCGTTAACTAGCCTCTTTCCAAAATTTAAAGCCTTTACAATACTTATTGTCCTCTCCTCACCAAGCAAGTAACTGGCAAAAAGGTTAAATAATCCCTGGCTCACTAATGGCATACTTAAAGCAATCGACAAGAAACATGAATATGAAAAAAAAACTTAGGATTGGCCTAGTTGGAAAAGAAGTAGTTAAGAGGTATTCATCAGTGCTTACCAGTATAATAAGAGCAAAGCGTTCCTATTACGAGAATAGATTCAAAGAAGCAAAAGGCAACATAAAAAGCACATGGAGAGCCATCTCTACCATCCTAGGAGCTAAACAACATTCACATAATAAGATAAAAATCTCCAAGGATGGTTATACACCTGCAACAGATCTTGAAACAGCAACTGAATTTAATAGCTTCTTTTCATCGTTTGGTGCTCACCTTGCCCGAAAAATCCCAGAGACTCAGACATATGTTACCACATATCTTTCACGCAGCTATCCAAACTCTCTTCTCCTCTCTCCGGTCAGCCCTACAGATGTTGTGTCCATCATTCACTCGCTAAAAACCAAAGCTGGGAACATTAGTGAAATACCATCGATGGTACACAGGCGTGCCTCCCATGCCCTTGCACCATCCATAGCACTGCTGTTCAACAAATCCCTAGAGTGTCATACCTTCCCTGATATCCTTAAAAAAGCAAGAGTAACGCCAGTTCATAAAGGAAGTAACACGGCAGACATAAATAATTACAGACCCATATCGAATCTACCTATATTATCAAAATTATTTTTTTTTTTTTTACAAACAGCTCTACTCCAATCTTGTAAAATTCAATATACTAAGTCCCTGTCAGTTTGGCTTCCGCTCCCAAAAGAGTACCAATGATGCTATTGTTAGTCTGCTTGACTTAATCTTCTCAGCCCTTGACAAAAGTGAGTTTCCAATTGAACTCTTCATCGGCCTGAGAAAGGCCTTTGATACTGTTAACCATAACTACCTCTTACTTAAATTCCACCATTATGGAATCCGTGGCCTTGCCCTAAACTATATCCGATCCTATCTTAGTAACAGACACCAATATGAAGCCATCAATGATATAACCTCTCCCACTCTACCACTTAATTACCGTAAAGGTGCCACAGAGCAGCATCCTAGGACCCTCCTGTTTCTTATATACATCAATGATCTCCCTAATGTCTCTAACATACTTAAACCTATATTGTTGGCTGATGATACTACTCATCTACTCTGACCCCAACCCCCTCCTGTTAAATAATGTTGTAAACAATTAATTAAAAAAAGTCTACTTGTGGATGTCAACCAACAAACCTCACACAAAACATAGAAAAGACCTACTATATCTTATTTGGAAACAAATCAACAAATGCAATTCAGCTTCAGATAGATAATGTAAACATTAGCAATAAAAATGATGGAAAGTTTCTTAGCCTATACTTAGACAAGAGACTCAACTTCCGCACCCATATACAACACATAACTAAAAAGGTTTCTAAAACAGTTGGTATACTGTTTAAGATCAGATATTATGTACCCTACTCTGCTCTCCTCTCACTCTATTATGCACTTATCTATCCCTATCATTCTTATGGCGTTTGTGCTTGGGGTTCAACCTCTGCAAACTACCTCAAGCCCATCATCATCCAGTAAAAATCTGCTATCAGGACAATAAATAACTCTACCTTCAGACAACACACAGCTCCCTTGTTCAAATCCTTAAACATGCTAAACAAATTCACTCCATACATTCTCCTGTGTAAATTACGTTTATAAAGCCCTTTTTCTAACTGCAAACCCTGTTCTGAAACTCTTCCTGGACAGATGTAATAGAACACATGGCCACGTCCCCACCAGACATAAATATCTCTTTGATATCCCCAGAGTCAAACTTAATCTATGTAAACACTCTATGTAAATAAAGGGACCTAGTCTATGGAACTCACTCCCTTATAATGATTTGAAAAGCTGTCCAACTTCTGCCATATTCAAAAATAAAACCAAAAAGTACCTGTAGTACTTTTTAAGTACGAGGGAGTAATGCGCAAAGCGTCCCTCACCTGTGACGTCACAGCGTCACCTGACGCCATATCAACACATCGGCCATTTTGTCGTCAGTTCAGTCATGGCGAGGACTAACCCTTCATGCAAACTGCACCTACTATCAAGAAGAAGAAGATTTTGTGTTCCACCGATAGTATTATCGTAAGTAAGCACTTATATTTTATATTTTATTAAATTAATTGATTCTATTTTTCTGTAATAAAGGTCCAAAGGGTTGTTAAGGAACAAGGGTGTAGCGATACCGACGCTCAGTGCGCTCAACTCACACCAAAGTATCACCTGTGTAGCTTCTGTAATTAGTGTTAATTAGTTATGCTATAAGATAATGAAGCGAGTATAAGATTAACTCGCTACAAGGGTACTGTGTTGGGAGGTGAGGGCTGTTACTGGTGTCTGTGGGGATGTGAGGACTTGTACCAACCACTATCACCACCAGTACCTTGTCTTGCATCCTGCTTAGTATTCCTATTGAGATATGAAGTATTATTGCATTCATATAATTATTCATTCATTGTCATTACTATTTTTATGGGCTATGTTCTGTTACCCTAATGCTTTTTACCCCTGGGCATGTCCATTTACTCTCCAGCCCTTCACAAGCCACTGCTGCACCCCCTCCATGCCCATACTTACTGTGCTTATTCTTACAGGACTGCACTGCATTATGTGGTGCTCACTGCCTGGACACCTTGATACATGCATTATAGGGTTCTGGTAGTTGTTCTACTCACCAAGCCCTTCCAAGGCCAGGCTTGACATGTGAGAGCTTGGTCCAACAGGCTGTTGCTTGGACAGGCCCCTCAGGCCCACATATCCACCACAGCCTTGTTTGTCCGGCACTTCAAAATCAAATGTTTATTTACGTAAGGTACATACATATTTTTAGGTAAGGTACTCTTTATTTGGGTAAATTTATCTTCGTAGTATTTAGCTTTGGCTCGTCTAATTATCTTGGATAGCAATAACGAGTAATTCTTTGAGAATTCTTTGGAGACAATTCCTAACCTATACTTCTCCCAACCTATACTTCTTCTCAAGGTCATCTTCACTTCTTGAAGATGTTCAGGTTTTCTCTTGAAGATGTCGACGGTTGTTCCAGCAATACTGTATTTCTTTTATTGCTGAAAACCTGTTTTCAGCCATAAAAAAATAATCCTGAATCCAGAAAAAAATCCCTTTTGTATCGTCTGGAAATTTTCAAATATTGCTGATCAAACCTGAGTCTAAATTATTTGTATATATTATGAATTACAGAGGTCCCAGGACAGGGTTTTTAGGCACTCCACTTACATTTTCCCACTCTGACTTAACCCCCATTTATACAAACTCAGTCTTATCTTTTAGCTAATAATTTATTGTACACACCATACTCAGCCTGTGTAGGGTAGTTTATTGTGCATGTGTAGTATATATATTTGTGTAGTATATTTGGTATATTTAATGCCTCTAACCTCTCCTCATAGTTCTTGTCCTTCAGTTCTGGGAGCCACTTAGTAGCATGTCTTTGCACCTTTTCCAGTTTGTTTATGTGCTTCTTAAGATATGGGCACCATACAACCGCTGCATATTCCAACTTTGGTCTAACAAAAGTCGTGAACAATTTCTTGAGTATTTCGCCATCCATGCATTTAAAAGCTCTGAATATTATCCTTTACCTGCAATTGGTTGTTGCTGTATTTATAGAATATGATTTGTTCTACTTTACATTTGTTTGTTCCTTTTTTTCAAAATTTCTTTCTGCCTCTCTCCTCACTGCCGTGTAGTTGTTTCTCTTTGTATTACTGGTATGTTTGGGGGTTTGGCCTCTTCGTATATTGATTCCATTTTTGTGTCTTTTGGTCTCTGTCCGTCTTGAAATTTCAGTTGAACAAATCCTGTTTCCTAGTTCTGCATCTTTGTTTTGGTATAAATGTTTTTGTTCCTTTATCATATATTTCACAAAATTGACATACTGTGCATTAATTCATCTCAATTACTTCCTTTCCTAACAGCAAGCCTTTCCAGTAAAATTCTTTGAATTCTTTTCTGACTTCTGGCCTAATGTTTGTTTTATCCTAGTGTGTATGATGCCTAGCGTGTGTCTGGTGCCTGTTGTGTTAAACCGAAGATAAATGCATAAGTATAGGTCAGTAATTTCTCCAGCTTTGAAAGGGGCTTTCATTATGCAGCAGTATTCCACTCTAGAGAGCACTAGCGTCTTGAAAACTATCATCATCGGTATAGCATCTCTAGTGTGAAAAGTTCTTGTTATCTATCCTGTCATTTTTCTTGCAGTTGTGACGGCTACTTTATTGTGTTCTTTAACTGTAAGGCCTTCTGACATCAGTACACCCAAATCCTTTACGTTGCTTTTCCGTTCAATGTTATGATTTGACTGAGTTTTGTAAGTGGTTTCCGTTTTTATATTTTTTATTTTTTCCGTAGCGCATGAGCTGAAACTTATGTTCGTTAATCACCATGTTATTTTCTGTAGCCCATAGAAAGACCTGATTTACATCTGATTGGAGGTTTGCCGTGTCCTCTATGTTGCCTACTCTCGTGAAGATTCTAGTGTCATCTGCAAAGGATGATCAAGTACTATAGGTTGTGTCCTTGTCTATGTCCGATATGAGGATGAGAAAAAGTATTGGAGCAAGCACAGTACGCTTGGGGACTGAGCTCTTTACGGTTGATGGTCCAGATTTTATTTTGTTGACTACTACACATTGGGTTCTATTAGTCAGGAAGTTGTATATCCATCTGCCTATTTTTCCGGTAATTCCTTTTGAACGCATTTTATGTGCAATAACACAATGGTCACATTTGTCAAAGGCTTTTTTTTGTCAAAGCGTTTTGTTTGTCTTCCATGGCATCTAGTGCCATGTCAGAGTGGTCCAGCAACTGTGATAGGCAAGAGCGCCCTGTTCTGAAACCATGTTGTCTGGGGTTATGGAGGTGCTGTGATTCCATGTATTTTGTGATCTTACTTCTTAGCATTCTCTCAAAGATTTTTATGATGTGCGATGTTAGTGCTATCGGTCTGTAGTTTTTTGCCTCTGCCTTATTTCCTCCTTTATGGGGCGGTGCTATCTCTGCTGTTTTTAGTATGTCAGGGACAATGCCAGTATCTTGGCTTTGTCTCCAAAGAATGTGAAGGGCCTGCGATAACGTTTTTTACAGTTCTTGATGAATATAGAGTTCCAAGAGTCAGGGCCTGGTGCAGAGTGCATAGGCATACTGTCTATGGCTTCTTCAAAATCCAGTGGGGATAGGATCACATCTGATTTATGATTTGATGTTGGTATCATATCCATGAAAAATTCATTTGGGTTATCAATCAGATGGATGGAGAGCTACACTCGTGGTGTCCCATTTTCCCAGCACTCTTTGTCATATAATGCTTTGAAACTTTTGACGGATTTGGCCTCCACCACCTTCTCACCTAACATGTTCCAACCGTTTACCATTCTGTTTGCAAAAGTGAATTGTCTTACATTTCTTCGGCATCTTTGTTTAGTTCGTTTAAATCTATAACCTCTTGTTCTTGAAATTCCAGGTCTCGGGAAATCTTCCCTATCAAGTTTATCAATTCCTGTTACTGTTTTGTACGTAGTGATCATATCTCCTCTTTTCCTTCTGTCTTCCAGTTTGGAATATTTAATGCCTCTAATGTCTCCTCATAAATCCTGCCCTTCAGTTTTGGTATGAATGTTTGTGTGCCTTCATCGTATATTTTGCAAAATATGGAATACATCTCATTTACTTTACTTTAAGAATATGGTTCGATCAATTAAAAACCCTCTTGTTCAAATTGCAAAGAGACTAAAAGAGATGCAGCATGCTCAATGGATTATATATTAGTGATTATTATTAGGATTATATATTAGTGAATCATATTAGTGATTCAATTATTATGGTCATAAAACAATAAACAAATAGTTTTGGTGTTATTACACTCTATTCACAGGTTATATATAAGTATCTGCATGTTTTGTTCACCATTACAAACCACTAAGTTGGTTTGATTTTTGTTGAGATTGTTATTTATGATAAGATTCCTTACGTTATCTGAGAATGAAGCTATGTCGGTATTGGGAAATCTATAGATGGCACTTATAGTCAAGGAGGATTTAAGGGATTTACTGGAGAACTTGGCAAAGGTATATTCACAATAGTCGTCTCTATTACTAATGAGACTATTGCAGATGAAGGTATCTTTGTAAGATATTGCTATGCCACCTCCTTTTTTTATTAGGCCTGCAGTTGTGAATGGCTTTATTATCAGCCAAGTTGTAGCATACAACATAGCATATATATGTATATGGCATACATATATATATATATACACACATATATATATATATATATATATATATATATATATATATATATATATATATATATATATATATATATATATATATATATATATATATATATATATATATATATATGTTATGTTATGTTACAACATAACAGGCCAATTACACTGGATTAATCTTTGTGTTTAGATAGGAGATGCCTCGTATGGGCCAATAAGCCTTCTGCAGCCCCTATGTTTATCCCTTATGTATCCCCCCATGTTTTCACCTTCATTGTATTATCACCTGACCTAATGCGGGTATAAAATCAACTAATATATATATATATATATATATATATATATATATATATATATATATATATATATATATATATATATATATATATATATATATATATATATATTCAAAATTCGTCAGTGTACTACATTTTTGTTGTTGCTTTTAGGTGATGCTTTTAACCAGTGTACGTGGGTCTGATTGTGCAACCACAGTTCGAAGAATAATGAAGATATGAACAAACGGCCTGTGGTCACTATACAGTCTGGAAGGGCAAAAGAAGAAATTGGCATTTCTACAAAAACAAGAACTATATAATGTTATTTTAAGTAAGTAACCAAAAAATTAAATAATTTTTTTAAAGTTTAAAATTCACTTAAAAATGTAAATTTTAAGTTAAAAAATTTTAACCAAAAAACTTGATATTTTTCATATTTGGAACCATTCCATAATCCCAAGCATAAATGATTATATTTCTATCACTTGCTCTTAAGATTGTTTCATTTAATAGAGGTTGGGCATAATTGTTCTCTGCTGCTAATAGAACTGACTGACTTAGCTATAGGAAAATGTAAAATTAATTGGTTTATCCATTACAGTATTTTGCAGTTTATTTCATGATCCTGTGCTTAATACTTGCATAAATAGTAGATTACAAAATGCATTTTTATATCATTAGTATTGAATAATAATAATGCAAATAATTGACTTATAAATGATGTACAATTAATTGGTAGGTGATATTATATTATTAATATTTTTTCATTCTTGCAAAGCCTTAACAAAGTCATTAACATGTTAATATAAACTTGATCACCTTCCACTTATTTTCTCATATGCTACCTACATGTACAAAACCTTATTCCTAAATGCATATTTTGTTCTGAAACTTGTCCTTTATATGTTGTGTATCACCATCTCTGGAGAGTTTTATCTGATTGATGTATAAATTACTTTTAATTTTACAGAATATTATTGTTATACTGAATTTATTATTATATAAATAACTTAATTTTACAGAAACATCTATCAACGCACATCCACAAGTTGAGGAGGAGGATGTGACCTTCCAGATGTCTGAAGTACTGAAACAGGCACCAAACAGGCCTGGTGGATCTAGGTACAAGGTAAAATAATTTAATTTTTTTTTTTTTTTTTTTTACTAATTGTCCGATATATATATATATATATATATATATATATATATATATATATATATATATATATATATATATATATATATAAATATATATATAATGTGTCGTACCTAGTAGCCAGAACGCACATCTCAGCCTACTATGCAAGGCCCGATTTGCCTAATAAGCCAAGTTTTCTTGAATTAATGTTTTTTCGACTACCTAACCTAACATTTTCAGCTACCTAACCTAACCTATAAAGATAGGTTAGGTTCGGTCATATATCTCTATTAATTTTAACTCCAATAAAAAAAGAATTGACCTCATACATAATGAAATGGATAGCTTTATCATTTCATAAGAAAAAAAATAGAGAAAATATATTAATTCATGAAAACTTGGCTTATTAGGCAAATCGGGCCTTGCATAGTAGGCTGAAAAGTGCGTTCTGGCGACTAGGTACGACATATATATATATATATATATATATATATATATATATATATATATATATATATATATATATATATATATATATATATATATATATAATATGTATGTGTGTGTGTGTAATTACCTAAGTGTAGTTAAAGGATGAGACCGTCTTCCCAGCACTCTTTGTCATATAACGCTTTGAAACTACTGACAGTCTTGGCCTCCACCACCTTCTCACCTAACTTGTTCCAACCGTCTACCACTCTATTTGCGAAAGTGAATTTTCTTATATTTCTTTAGCATCTGTGTTAAGCTAGTTTCAATCTATGACCTCCTGTTCTTGAAGTTCCAGGTCTCAGGAAATCTTCCCTGTCGATTTTATCAATTCCTGTTACTATTTTGTATGTAGTGATCATATCACCTCTTCTGTCTTTTAGTTTTGGCATATTTAATGCCTCTAACGTCTCCTCGTAGCTCTTGCCCTTCAGTTCTGGGAGCCACTTAGTAGCATGTCTTTGCACCTTTTCCAGTTTGTTGATGTGCTTCTTAAGATATGGGCCAACTTCTGTTGTTGGGCACCACACAACAGCTGCATATTCTAGCTTTGGCGTAACAAAAGTCATGAACAATTTCTTTAGTATATCACCATCCATGTATTTAAACGCAATTCTAAAGTTAGAAAGCGTAGCATAGGCTCCTCGCACAATATTCTTTATGTGGTCCTCAGGTGATAGTTTTCTATCTAGAACCACCCCTAGATCTCTTTCTTTATCAGAATTCTTTAAAGATTTCTCACATAATGTATAGGTTGTGTGGGGTCTATGTTCTCCTGTTCCACATTCCATAACATGGCATTTATTAACATTAAATTCCATTTGCCAAGTGGTGCTCCATATACTTATTTTATCCAGGTTTTCTTGAAGGGCATGACAATCATCTAAATTTCTTATCCTTCCTATTATCTTAGCATCATCAGCAAACATGTTCATGTAATTCTGTATACCAACTGGTAGATCATTTATGTAGACAATAAACATCACTGGTGCAAGAACTGAACCCTGTGGTACTCCACTTGTGACATTTCTCCAGTCCGATACATTGCCTCTGATTACTGCCCTCATTTTTCTATGTCAGAAAATTTTTCATCCATATTAGAAGCTTACCTGTCACCCCTCCAATATTTTCCAGTTTCCAGAACAACCTCTCTATGTGGAACTGTCGAATGCCTTTTTTAGGTCCAAATAGATGCAGTCAACCCAACCATCTCTTTCCTGTAATATATCTGTTGCTCGATCATAGAAACTGAGTAAATTCGATACACAGGATCTTCCAAATCGAAAACCATACTGTCTGTCTGAAATTATATCATTTCTCTCCAGGTGTTCTACCCATTTAGTTTTAATTATTTTTTCCAATATTCCAATTCCAATTTTTTCCAATAATGTGTGTGTGTGTATGTATATTTGTGTTGTTGAATATGACCGAAAGTCAGTCTTTCTGCCCCTCTCCTTACTGCTATTGTTGTTTCTCGCATCTGTGTATTGCTTGTATGTTTGGGCAATTTTTCCCCTTTTCCTAGTTCTGCATCTCTGCTTTAGTATAAATTTTGTTGTGCCATTATCATATATTTCACAAAACTTGACATACATCTCATTTACTTCATGTCCTAACAGCAAGTGTTTGTCAAATTCCTTAAGGAAATATCTGAGTTCCCCATAATGACCTCTCCACAAGTCAGGTTTTTCAACTGCTTCAAGCTCATTTTCTTCCAGATTATAATGCATTGCATACTTTATTCCCAAAAAGACATGGTCACTTTTACCCAAGTGACCATGTCACTTGGGTAAAAGGAGGGAGGTACCAAAGGAGGGAGGTACTGAAAGGAGGAAAAGGGAGGTACCAAAGGAGGGAGGTACTGAATGATAAATATATCTTTCTCTTTCCTGGTAAATATAATATCCAGCATGGAGGGAACATCCCCTTCCCTCATCCTCGTAGCTTGTTTAACATGTAGAAACATGAATGTTTACAGGGTGAGGTTTACGAAACTATATATATATATATATATAATTGGTCTCTGGTCTATATATATTATATATATATATATATATATATATATATATATATATATATATATATATATATATATATATATATATATATATATATATATATAAGTTTGTGTGTGTGTGTAATTTATATAAATAAATAATTAAATATTAATTTTGTTAATATCTTTTCAGGGAAAACTTGCAAGTACAATTCGTATACAAGAGGGGCAACAAGAGCCAGAGGATGTCTACTAAGAAAATATATAAGTCTTTATCCTCACACTCTTGATATATGGTCTTCTCTGGTCTCTTTATTTTCTCTCCTCACAAATGTCCCTTTTTTTATTTCTTTTACGTTTCTCTCCTGTTTTTCTTGTCTTTTAATCTCTCCTTTCCTCCTCTCTTCTAACACCTCTCGTTTCCTGTCTCTTCTAGCTTCTCTCTTCCTTTACTTTTTATATTTGTGGTATTCATTTATGTCATTTTTATCTTGTATATTTTTCTTGTATCTTTTTCTTATCTTGTGTTTCTCTTCCCCTTCTCTTCAATGATTTCTCATTTCTCTCCTCTCTCTGTTGTTTCTGTTCTGTCTTCTCTCTCCTTGCCTTAATTTTGTTCTGTCTCCTCTTTTGTTGTGTGTGTGTCTTTCTGTCTCTGTCTGTCTCTCTCTCTCTCTCTGGCTCTCTTGCTCTCTCTCTCTCTCTCTGGCTCTCTCTCTCTCTGGCTCTCTCTCTCTCTGGCTCTCTCTCTCTCTCTCGCTCTCTCTGGCTCTCTCTCTCTCTCTCTCTCTGGCTCTCTCTCTCTCTCTGGCTCTCTCTCTCTCTCTCTCTCTCTCTCTGGCTCTCTCTCTCTCTCTCTCTCTCTGGCTCTCTCTCTCTCTCTCTCTCTGGCTCTCTCTCTCTCTCTCTCTGGCTCTCTCTCTCTCTCTGGCTCTCTCTCTCTCTCTCTCTGGCTCTCTCTCTCTCTCTGGCTCTCTCTCTCTCTCTCTCTCTGGCTCTCTCTCTCTCTCTCTCTCTCTCTCTCTCTCTCTCTCTCTCTCTCTCTCTCTCTCTCTCTCTCTCTCTCTCTCTCTCTCTCTCTCTCTCTCTCTCTCTCTCTCTCTCTCTCTCTCTGGCTCTCTCTCTCTCTGGCTCTCTCTCTCTCTGGCTCTCTCTCTCTCTCTCTGGCTCTCTCTCTCTCTCTGGCTCTGTCTCTCTCTCTCTGGCTCTGTCTCTCTCTCTCTGGCTCTGTCTCTCTCTCTCTGGCTCTGTCTCTCTCTCTCTGGCTCTGTCTCTCTCTCTCTGGCTCTGTCTCTCTCTCTCTGGCTCTGTCTCTCTCTCTGGCTCTCTCGCTCTCTCTGGCTCTCTCGCTCTCTCTGGCTCTCTCTGGCTCTCGCTCTCTCTGGCTCTTTCGCTCTCTCTGGCTCTCTCTGGCTCTCTCTCTCTCTCTCTCTGGCTCTCTCTCTCTCTGGCTCTCTCTCTCTCACTCTCTGGCTCTCTCTCTCTCTCTCTGGCTCTCTCTCTCTCTCTGACTCACTCTCTCTCTGGCTCACGCTCTCTCTCTCTGGCTCTGTGGCGCTCTCTCTCTGGCTCTCGCTCTCTCTCTCTGGCTCTGGGTCTCTCTCTCTGGCTCTCATATTTCATTTGATTTAAAAATGTCTGAGATTTTTTACTTAATCTAAGTTATATTGCATGGTGCTAATATGAATATTATACATGACTGTTTTTTCTTTTCTTTCTCTTTCTCCCTTTCTTTCTTTCTCTTTCTTTCCTTCTCTCTCTTTTTCTTTCTCTTTCTACATGAATATTATACTTGACTGTGTTTACATTCACTTGTAGATTTTTATTTTTAGTTAATTAGTCCTAAACTTTTGATTAATAGATTTTTATTATTAGTCATAGAAAAACTATAGTGTTATATGTATACTCGGAAAATTTTGCTTGTTTTAGTTTTAAGTAACAATAACTGCTTATAACGTCAGACTGATCTCAGCATGACATGAATCACAGGCTGCTTGATCACAAAATCTATTGTGTTCACATATTGCATATATAGATTTTTAAATTTTTACTTTTATATTCTGTTATAGATATAGTCTATATATTTCGAGCTATTACATATATTTTGTTGTATTACTCATTCTTAATTAAATAAATATAATATTTTAATTCTCTTTTTGTACCCTATTTATTTGTAATTTACACATACATATATAGGATGTCCATTTCTATCTCAGATATGTCTTCTTTCTTTCTCTCCCTTTCTATTTCAGATATGAATTACAAAATTATTATACCCTAATTTACCCTAAACGCTTTAATGTAGGCAATTAAAAGATCATAAAAAAGTTTTTAGAAATGTTAATTATATACGTTCTAAGGTTGTATATAAAAGTTCTCAAAAAACCTTTTCTAAACGTAATTATAAACGTGCTGAAAACAATGAAATGTCGTTTTTAGGATGTTTTAAAAACATGAAAATGTTTGCTGGGCTGTGATTCATGTCATGCTGAGATCAGTCTGACGTTACAAGCAGTTATTGTTACTTAAAACTAAAACAAGTAAAATTTTCCGAGTATACATATAACACTATAGTTTTTCTATGACTAATAATAAAAATCTATTAATCAAAAGTTTAGGACTAATTAACTAAAAATAAAAATCTACAAGTGAATGTAAACACAGTCAAGTAAAAATTTAAAAATCTATATATGCAATATGTGAACACAAAATTGTGATCAAGCAGCCTGTGATTCATGTCATGCCGAGATCAGTCTGACGTTACAAGCAGTTATTGTTACTTAAAACTAAAACAAGTAAAATTTTCCGAGTATACATATAACACTATAGTTTTTCTATGACTAATAATAAAAATCTATTAATCAAAAGTTTAGGACTAATTAACTAAAAATAAAAATCTTCAAGTGAATGTAAACACAGTCAAGTAAAAATTTAAAAATCTATATATGCAATATGTGAACACAAAATTGTGATCAAGCAGCCTGTGATTCATGTCATGCCGAGATCAGTCTGACGTTACAAGCAGTTATTGTTACTTAAAACTAAAACAAGTAAAATTTTCCGAGTATACATATAACACTATAGTTTTTCTATGACTAATAATAAAAATCTATTAATCAAAAGTTTAGGACTAATTAACTAAAAATAAAAATCTACAAGTGAATGTAAACACAGTCAAGTATAATATTCATGTAGAAAGAGAAAGAAAAAGAGAGAAGGAAAGAAAGAGAAAGAAAGAAAGGGAGAAAGAGAGAGAGAAAGAAAAGAAAAACAGTCATGTATAATATTCATATTAGCACCATGCAATATAACTTAGATTAAGTAAAAATCTCAGACATTTTTAAATCAAATGAAATATGAGAACCAGAGAGAGAGACCCAGAGCCAGAGAGAGAGAGCGAGAGCCAGAGAAATAGAGAGCCAGAGAGAGAGCGTGAGCCAGAGCCAGAGAGAGTGAGTCAGAGCCAGAGAGAGAGAGCCAGAGAGAGAGAGAGAGAGAGAGCCAGAGAGAGAGCGCCAGAGAGAGCGAGATATATATATATATACTGTATATATATATATATATATATATATATATATATATATATATATATATATATATATATATATATATATATATATATATATATATATATAGGGCCATCAACACACCTCCAGCTAGGGCCACCAACACACCTCCAGGGCCATCAACACGCCTCTAGGGCCACCAACACACCTCCAGGGCCACCAACACACCTCCAGGGCCACCAACACACCTCCAGGGCCACCAACACACCTCCAGGGCCACCAACACACCTCCAGGGCCACCAACACACCTCCAGGGCCACCAACACACCTCCAGGGCCACCAACACACCTCCAGGGCCACCAACACACCTCCAGGGCCACCAACACACCTCCAGGGCCACCAACACACCTCCAGGGCCATCAACACAACACCACCATCAACACACCTCCAGCCAGGGCCACCAACACACCTCCAGGGCCACCAACACACCTCCAGGGCCACCAACACACCTCCAGGGCCACCAACACACGTCCAGGGCCACCAACACACCTCTAGGGCCATCAACACAACACCACCATCAACACACCTCCAGCCAGGGCCACCAACACACCTCCAGGGCCACCAACACACCTCCAGGGCCACCAACACACCTCCAGGGCCACCAACACACCTCCAGGGCCACCAACACACCTCCAGGGCCACCAACACACCTCCAGGGCCACCAACACACCTCCAGGGCCACCAACACACCTCCAGGGCCATCAACACAACACCACCATCAACACACCTCCATCCAGGGCCACCAACACACCTCCAGGGCCACCAACACACCTCCAGGGCCACCAACACACCTCCAGGGCCACCAACACACCTCCAGGGCCACCAACACACCTCCAGGGCCACCAACACACCTCCAGGGCCACCAACACACCTCCAGGGCCACCAACACACCTCCAGGGCCACCAACACACCTCCAGGGCCACCAACACACCTCCAGGGCCACCAACACACCTCCAGGGCCACCAACACACCTCCAGGGCCACCAACACACCTCCAGGGCCACCAACACACCTCCAGGGCCACCAACACACCTCCAGGGCCACCAACACACCTCCAGGGCCATCAACACAACACCACCATCAACACACCTCCAGCCAGGGCCACCAACACACCTCCAGGGCCACCAACACACCTCCAGGGCCACCAACACACCTCCAGGGCCACCAACACACCTCCAGGGCCACCAACACACCTCCAGGGCCACCAACACACCTCCAGGGCCACCAACACACCTCCAGGGCCATCAACACACCTCTAGGGCCATCAACACAACACCACCATCCAGCCTACCACCACAAGCTTATATATATACTACACATGTCTAAGAGCAAATAAAAGAAAACAGTTACCTTAACTATTGAAGATGCAGCAGGATTTTGTGGATAAGCCAGCAGCAGTCCCTCTCGACACGGTTTTAAAATGGCGGCGACTACCACAACATGCAACGAGCCTAAAGAATATCCAGCGCTAGCATTATCTAAACGCTATTATATATTATCAAGCAATACGGAAATCTAAAATAAAAAAATGATACAAATAATTGTATTAAATATTTATTTGCAATTACAATACCTCGGGAATATATTTTTGTGTTAGCAAAACATATTAAGTTCGTATTTAGTTTAACTCATTTAAATTCTTTACAAATAATAACCTGATTTTACCTGATGGCCACTAACATTAATGTTTTATGTTGATACATTTCATACCCTTATTATTTCAATTTCTTTCTTTATTATGCACCCCATACCCATCCCGTGGGCGGTGGTGTAAAGGATTACAGAGGCACATAATGGGTTCAGGAACTGAACTCTCTAGTTTGTTTAGCTAAGCAAATAACAATTTTTGACGCTAGTTACAAAATTATTAATGTTATATATACATGTACACACTCTCATACATACATGTACATATATATATATATATATATATATATATATATATTTTATTAAATATGACCGAAAAAGTAAGATTAATAATTCTAACACGAATTTTCTCAATCTTTCGTACATTATGCTTCACTGTTGGAGGTAAATCAAAAATCACTTCTCCAAAATTCATTTTTATTTCTAGTCTGACGCGACACGGGCGCGTTTCGTAAAACTTATTACATTTTCAAAGACTTCACAAATACACAACTGATTAGAACTTGCGTTTCCCTGATTTTATATCTACATTTGAGTGAGGTGGGAAGGGTGATGTGGCATTACATTTGAGTGAGGTGGGAAGGATGATGTGGCATTAGAGGATATTAATAGGGTATTAAAAGTATCAACACAAGACAGAACACGAAACAATGGATATTGAATAGAAGTGTTTGTAGAAAGCCTATTAGTCCATATTTCTTGATGCTTCTATATTGGAGCGGAGTCTTGAGGTGGGTAGAATATAGTTGTGCAATAATTGGCTGTTGATTGCTGGTGTTGACTTCTTGATGTGTAGTGCCTCGCAAACGTCAAGCCGCCTGCTATCGCTGTATCTATCGATGATTTCTGTGTTGTTTACTAGGATTTCTCTGGCGATGGTTTGGTTATGGGAAGAGATTATATGTTCCTTAATGGAGCCCTGTTGTTTATGCATCGTTAAACGCCTAGAAAGAGATGTTGTTGTCTTGCCTATATACTGGGTTTTTTGGAGCTTACAGTCCCCAAGTGGGCATTTGAAGGCATAGACGACGTTAGTCTCTTTTAAAGCGTTCTGTTTCGTGTCTGGAGAGTTTCTCATGAGTAGGCTGGCCGTTTTTCTGGTTTTATAGTAAATCGTCAGTTGTATCCTCTGATTTTTGTCTGTAGGGATAACGTTTCTATTAACAATATCTTTCAGGACCCTTTCCTCTGTTTTATGAGCTGTGGAAAAGAAGTTCCTGTAAAATAGTCTAATAGGGGGTATAGGTGTTGTGTTAGTTGTCTCTTCGGAGGTTGCATGGCTTTTCACTTTCCTTCTTATGATGTCTTCGATGAAACCATTGGAGAAGCCGTTATTGACTAGAACCTGCCTTACCCTACAGAGTTCTTCGTCGACTTGCTTCCATTCTGAGCTGTGGCTGAGAGCACGGTCGACGTATGCGTTAACAACACTCCTCTTGTACCTGTCAGGGCAGTCGCTGTTGGCATTTAGGCACATTCCTATGTTTGTTTCCTTTGTGTAGACTGCAGTGTGGAAACCTCCGCCCTTTTCCATGACTGTTACATCTAGAAAAGGCAGCTTCCCATCCTTTTCCGTCTCGTAAGTGAAACGCAGCACGGAACTCTGCTCAAATGCCTCCTTCAGCTCCTGCAGATGTCTGACATCAGGTACCTGTGTAAAAATGTCGTCAACATACCTGCAGTATATGGCCGGTTTCAAGTTCATGTCGACTAAGACTTTTTGCTCGATGGAGCAAATCTGCCATCGAGCAAAAAGTCTTAGTCGACATGAACTTGAAACCGGCCATATACTGCAGGTATGTTGACGACATTTTTACACAGGTACCTGATGTCAGACATCTGCAGGAGCTGAAGGAGGCATTTGAGCAGAGTTCCGTGCTGCGTTTCACTTACGAGACGGAAAAGGATGGGAAGCTGCCTTTTCTAGATGTAACAGTCATGGAAAAGGGCGGAGGTTTCCACACTGCAGTCTACACAAAGGAAACAAACATAGGAATGTGCCTAAATGCCAACAGCGACTGCCCTGACAGGTACAAGAGGAGTGTTGTTAACGCATACGTCGACCGTGCTCTCAGCCACAGCTCAGAATGGAAGCAAGTCGACGAAGAACTCTGTAGGGTAAGGCAGGTTCTAGTCAATAACGGCTTCTCCAATGGTTTCATCGAAGACATCATAAGAAGGAAAGTGAAAAGCCATGCAACCTCCGAAGAGACAACTAACACAACACCTATACCCCCTATTAGACTATTTTACAGGAACTTCTTTTCCACAGCTCATAAAACAGAGGAAAGGGTCCTGAAAGATATTGTTAATAGAAACGTTATCCCTACAGACAAAAATCAGAGGATACAACTGACGATTTACTATAAAACCAGAAAAACGGCCAGCCTACTCATGAGAAACTCTCCAGACACGAAACAGAACGCTTTAAAAGAGACTAACGTCGTCTATGCCTTCAAATGCCCACTTGGGGACTTTAAGCTCCAAAAAACCCAGTATATAGGCAAGACAACAACATCTCTTTCTAGGCGTTTAACGATGCATAAACAACAGGGCTCCATTAAGGAACATATAATCTCTTCCCATAACCAAACCATCGCCAGAGAAATCCTAGTAAACAACACAGAAATCATCGATAGATACAGCGATAGCAGGCGGCTTGACGTTTGCGAGGCACTACACATCAAGAAGTCAACACCAGCAATCAACAGCCAATTATTGCACAACTATATTCTACCCACCTCAAGACTCCGCTCCAATATAGAAGCATCAAGAAATATGGACCAATAGGCTTTCTACAAACACTTCTATTCAATATCCATTGTTTCGTGTTCTGTCTTGTGTTGATACTTTTAATACCCTATTAATATCCTCTAATGCCACATCATCCTTCCCACCTCACTCAAATGTAATGCCACATCACCCTTCCCACCTCACTCAAATGTAGATATAAAATCAGGGAAACGCAAGTTCTAATCAGTTGTGTATTTGTGAAGTCTTTGAAAATGTAATAAGTTTTACGAAACGCGCCCGTGTCGCGTCAGACTAGAAATAAAAATGAATTTTGGAGAAGTGATTTTTGATTTACCTCCAACAGTGAAGCATAATGTACGAAAGATTGAGAAAATTCGTGTTAGAATTATTAATCTTACTTTTTCGGTCATATTTAATAAAATATGTCTACAGGAAAGACTGCTACCAAAATATACTAATATATATATATATATATATATATATATATATATATATATATATATATATATATATATATATATATATATATATATACGTATACATATATACATACACATACATATTTATAATCACCCACACAAATACACACATCAATAATCTCTGTGTCACTTATTTTATACACGTTCTTGTAGAACATTCTATTGCGAACACATTGGGCGCTGCCCAATAAACTCGCCCCTCGGGGCAAAATTATTTTTTTTTTTTTAATCTTGGTGGAACATAAAATGGCCGCCTGTGTTTATGCTGTCGTCAGATGGCGCTGTGACGTCACAGATGAGGGAAGCACGTACTGCGCATTAATGCCTCGATCCCTCGTTATTTGTTTATTTTATTTATTTATATATATACAAGAACGTACATTGGGGGTTAAGAGACAACATAGAGCTTAAGTTAGAATTATAATCTTGTAAAACCACTAGCTTGCATATAGCGTTTCGGGCAAGTCCTTAAACTAATCTTTGAGCAAATTCTTAAACAAAGTTTTAGAGAAATAATTAAATGTAAAATTGATAAAAAGTGTTTAACAGGTACATTACAGCTTTACTTTACAAGTACAGATGATTTTAAGTAGGATAATTACAGTAAAATTGTCAAAAAATTGTTTACAGGTACGATGCAAGAATTTTCGACACAAAAGCAGATCAGAACAATACACAATAATGAACAAGGAATCCTAAGTACAATTAGGAAAACATCTCAGGGTTATACATTGGATTACTGAAGCACAATATGAGGATCATTACAAATAGTAATGCAGTAGAATATGCACTCATATTCTATTATTAAGTTAATATTAAGTTCCTTCCTCATGTTAAGTATCTTTGTGGTACTAGGGACATCCAAGGATTATCTTCAAGGCTTCGTTCTGCAAGTTTTCAAGCCCTTTAAGCTTTCTTTCAGTCATCAAGGCAAGCAGAGATGCAACATAATCCACTAAAGATCTGATGTATGCAAGGTACATCATTTTGACAATTGTGACATTGGCACCATAGCCTGAGTGATAACCTGCAACATCTCCAAGAGGGATTATGGAGCCTCTCATTATACTGACGACAGAGTCTGAATACAACAGGACAATACAAGACCAAGGTATTTGAATCTGTTAACACAGTCAAGCTGGGAGCCATCATACAGTTGAATCTTGCGAACAGCTCCTCCCTGCCTGGGTGGACACCCGTTTAGTATCTTTGTTTCCTCTGCTGAGATATGACTAAACTAATTTTTGTCAAGGGCAGAGTAAATTATATCAAGGAGACTAATAATTGCATCGTTGGTACTCTTTTGAGAGCGGAAGCCAAACTGACAGGGGCTAAGAATGTCGAATTTTACGAGATAGGAGTAGAGCTGTTTGTAGATAATTTTTTCAAATATTTTTGATAGTATGGGTAGGTTCGATATTGGTCTGTAGTTGTTTATGTCTGACGGATTACCTCCTTTATGAACTGGCGTTACTCTTGCTTTTTTAAGGATATCAGGGAAGGTATGACACTCAAGGGATTTGTTGAACAGCAGAGCTATAGGTGGTGCAAGGGCATGGGAGGCGCCCTTGTATACAATGGATGGGATTTCACTGATGTTCCCAGCTTTGGTTTTTAGTGAGTGTATGATGGACACAACATCTGACGGGCTGACTGGTGAGAAGAGAAGAAAGTTTGGATAGCTGCCTGAGAGATATGTGTTGATATGTGTCTGAGTCTGTGGGATTTTACTTGCAAGGTTAGCACCAATCGATGAAAAGAAGCTATTAAATTCATTCGCCATTTCTAAGTCAGATGACAGTGTAAGGCCATCCTTAGAGAGTGTTATCTGATTGTGGGAGTGTTGTTTAGTTCCCAGGATGTTAGAGATGGTATTCCATGTGCTTTTCATGTTGCCTTTTGCTTCTTTGAATCTAGTCTCATAGTATGAAAGTTTTGCTTTTCTTATGATACTGGTAAGCACTGATGAGTACCTTTTAACTACTTCCATTGGAATTAGGCCACTCCTAAATTTCTTTTCGTATTCATGTTTTTTTGTTGATTGATTTAATTATGCCACTTGTGAGCCACGGGTTATTTTTTCTTTTATCAGTTACTTGTTTGGTAAGGAGGGGACAGTGAGTGTTGTAGAGGCTTAGAGTTTTGGAGAGAAAGAGGTTAGTTGATGAGTTTATATCCTGTGAATTATTAAATTCAGATTCCCAGTTAATATTGTGAAGTGCATTAGAGAGATTGCCTAAAGCTGATTCACTATGTAGCCTGAATGAAAGTTTTTTGGTTTCTGGTGGTGATTTGTCAATGTTTGCTATGAGGAAAGTAGGATAGTGGTCAGTTGTTCTGTCATAAATTACCCCAGATGTAAGGGGAGCTGTTATATTAGTCCAAAGGTGATCCAGGGTAGTGGCAGATGTTTGAGTGACTCGGGTGGGCTTGGTGATTGTGGGGATTAGCATACAGGAGTGCATGCTGTTACGGAAATAGTCAACTTGAGGGTTGTTTTCAACATTCAATAAAGAAATTCTGGAGGGCTTCTGTGCAAGGGTTAGGATGAGCTAGCCTAAGCATTTTTATACCAATTTGACAGTTATTTTCAGTAACACGATAAACAACGCTCGGAATATTAAGTTCCTTTCTCATATTAAGTATCTTTGTGGTACGAAGGCACCCAAGGATTATCCTCACGGCTTCGTTCTGCAATTTTTCAAGCCCTCCAAGCTTTCTTTCAGGATGCCTTAAAGTTAGTTTAGTTCATTTATTATGCACCCCATACCCATCTTGTGGGCGGTAGTGGAAAGGGTTACAGAGGCACATAATGGGCTCAGGGACTGAACCCCACAATTCATTTAGCTAAGCAAGTTACAATCTTGATGAGCTAGTTACAAAATTCAGTATAAGTCGTCACATCAACAATGGGTTCGAGATCGATCACAAGTACAGTTTCTAAATTAAGCAACTGACATATGTGGAGAGCTAGTGTCACAATTGATATGTTTGTCCTGCACACCGCCCCCCATCCAGTGGGCAGCGGTGGATAGGTTACAATCACTTTGTTACTACTTACAGTTAGCAAACTGGGGATATTTGGCTAAAATTTCTGGTACCAGATACATTTTGAATGAAATATTGACACATCGTTGGTACATTGGTTATAGAATTGTCTCTGAATTCACTATCACATAGTGACGGAGGGTGTGCGAATAATTTTGTTGACAGTTAACATTTGGTCAGGTCTACATCGGCAGATAATGAGTATTCCCAGAAATACTTGTAACCGAGTCTAAGCCGAGCAGTAGTAACATCTAGAAGTCTGCTGATTTTATTGGATGAACCATAGATGTGTCGCTCCTCTTGCATAATAGTATTGAACGAAAGTTAATCTCCCCAAACACTTTCGCGTTTTGGGCAAGTTACCCCTCCACTCTCTCCATTTTTTTTTTTTGGACATTCCCTGGTAGTGTGCGGAAATACTGAAAAGTGTATACTCTTTTCAACTTTGTCACCTTAATTCTCGTCCTATGTCTTTCATTTTGGTATCAATGCGTTCGCAATAGAATTCCCAACAGAACTATGTGCATATAATGTCAAAGACAGCAGCGCGCTCCACCCGCCGACAAGATGAATGTAGGCCAAGGGTACCAGAAAAAGAAAGCTGAGCCACCCTGAGGCAACTCTCATTACATTAGAGAGCGTGATAATACTGAAAAGTGTATACCCTTTTCAACTTTGTTACCTCAATTCTCATCCTAGGGTTTTCAATTTAGCATCAATGTGTTCGCAATAGAATTCTCTACAGGACTAAAGGCATATAAACTCCAAAAGCCCGGCTTACCATCCGCAACAAACAGAGAAAGCGAGAGCGTGTTACCAGGGAGCGCACAAGAGCGATAAAATGTATACACTCTTTTCATTCTGGTCACCTCAATTGTCATCCTAGGTCTTTCATTTTGGTATCAATGTGTTTGCAATAGAATTTCCAACCGGAATATATGCATGAAATGTCAAAAACAGCAGCGTGCTCCACCCGCTGACGTGATGAAAGCACGGCGGACCATCCGCACAAAACAGAGAAAGTAACCCGGGAGCACTCTAGTGCAATGTAATGTCAACACTCTTTTCACTTTGGTTACCTCAATTCTCGTCATATGTCTTTCATTTTGGTATCAATGTGTTCACAATTGTATCTGCTGGCATTTTACCCTTTGCTTGGATCTGAAGGGTTTTAGGCTCACCACGATGCAATCTGATAGTACCACACATGTATATACCTATCTTCAAGCAGCAATTCACTCATTCAAACCGACTTATAATAGTTATCCATATATAAATGGTAATCTTTGTTCTACCTGTTAACCTGTCATATGAAGAAAGATTGTCAAAGCTTATATTACATTCTCTAGAAAAGCAAAGAATTAGGAGTGACATATGGTAGAGGTGCACAATGGGATGAATGGACATAAGAAAGGGGACATTAATGGGGTATTAAAAGTAGCAACGCAAGACAGAACTCGAAACAAAGTGTAAAAATTGGAAAAATTTAGATTTAGGAAAGAACTGCATGGGTAAATACACTGGGTTTGTACCTTAAGGTTCATGTAAGCAATATTACAGAGTTCCAATTAACTCCCATGCATGCTGTTAATTTATGTTATGTTCATGTTTTTTATGTTAAAATGTTTTTGTTGATTTGTTTGTATATTTTCATAAGTAAAGCATGCTTACCGTCTTATTCCAAGTTTTATGATAACTTTACAAGGTTTAAAACATAAAGTTCAATATATATTCTGGTTTTCACACAGGAATTATACATTAATATAACATCATAATAACGTAATGATGTCTTGTAAATAACGTTATACTGACGTCATATAAATGTTATATTTAAGTTATAAGAACATAAACTGGATAGCTTTACAGAAAGTAAACAAAAAAAACTAAATGTTGACTGAAAATTATTTATTCTTAAATATAAAGCATGAAAACATTATAATTCCATAGCATTTACTATTATTTTGAAATTTTTACATAAATCTTAAAAAACTGTGTCTCAAGAATAAATGTTTTTAGTTATATCCTTTGGTTTTAAGAACGTCAGATATACGTATTTATGTCAAAAGTTACAGTATTACCTTTGTGGCACCATTTAAAAACGTCCACAAACGTTCTGTGTTTGCTGGGACCAGGTGTGTGAGCCTCGCCCACTACACTGCTCTCAGTCCTGGCTGGTGCGAGTATAGTGACCTGGACAGTATCCCACAGGTGTCTTTGGTGGTGACCTTCTTTTGTGTCTCGAGGTCGAATATGTCGTCCAACAGGATCTCCAACTCCATTTTACTTTTTCGGTCATATTTAATAACATATATATATATATATATATATATATATATATATATATATATATATATATATATATATATATATATATATATATATATATATATATATATATATATATGTCGTACCTAGTAGCCAGAACGCACTTCTCAGCCTACTATGCAAGGCCCGATTTGCCTAATAAGCCAAGTTTTCCTGAATTATTATATTTTCTCTAATTTTCTTCTTATGAAATGATAAAGCTACCCATTTCATTATGCATGAAGTCAATTTTTTTTATTGGAGTTAAAATTAACGTAGATATATGACCGAACCTAACCAACCCTACCTAACCTAACCTAACCTATCTTTATAGGTTAGGTTAGGTTAGGTGGCCGAAAAAGTTAGGTTAGGTAAGGTTAGGTAGGTTAGGTAGTCGAAAAACAATTAATTCATGAAAACTTGGCTTATTAGGCAAATTGGGCCTTGTATAGTAGGCTGAGAAGTGCGTTCTGGCTACTAGGTACGACATATATATATATATATATATATATATATATATATATATATATATATATATATATATATATATATATATATATATATATATATATATATATATATATATATATATATATATTTAGAGCTATTTCCTTCAAAAAGTATAATCGTTTGGCTTTATGTTTAAAGAAACAATTTCAAGCACATTCTATGATTGAAAAACATGAATATAAATACAAATGTTAATTGTAAATGACCGGTTATAAACTAAAATAAGAAGTAGGAAAAATGATATGTGGAACCAGACAAAAACATTGGAACGTTTGATGATGAGAGGGTAAACAACTGCCGCCATTTCAGCAGCACCCACCGGTGATGTCCTGCACGAGCATTAAGGGAAAACCTTGACACAAACTGCACCTATCATAAAGAAAAAGCACCACCATTGACCGCCAAGTGCTCACATCAAGCCTAACTCTAATAAACAACTGTAGAGGGAACCACATTCAAAGTGCCCGCCAAAGGAGACATTTTACAGTATAGGCAGGGCTGTGCCCTGATTGGTGGACAGCGACGGCGCACAGCCTACCCGCGCAGCAGCCCCGCGCAGGCTGAGTGGGCCAGATTTGAACTGCATGTGACCCAGCGCGGACGACGCCTGCCTGGCACCACTGGCACTTAGGATATGTGCCCATAGGACCCCTAAAGAGGCATTGACTCCCTCTGTCCTGCCCTTCCTGAGGAGCCTAGACTTGCTCCACCTGCCCTACCAGCCCTACCTCTCCCTACGACGACAGTTCCAGGTGAAATATTACTGTACTATTGTTGTAACACGTGGGTCACCTCTACATTGGCGTAGTGAGTAAACGTTCCCACGCAGTGATCAAGAGGACCTCGCCAAGATATCTGCATCATCGTTCTGCCGACTTCAGTCAAGACGTCTTAGATAGTGTTCAACGTTTCCAGTCTCGAATTACTGGCTTTGGTTGCACCATAGATGTTCTTCGGTTTGTTGTTCAATAGCGGTGCCCAAGATATTTCAACCCGTTTTTTTTTTTTTTGTGCATATGTTTTATTCCACATCTCGTGCAATCCCCCAAGATTCTCCATAAGTTCCAGTTATCAGTGTTTTATACGGATTATTTCCCCAGATTTGTTGCATTTTATTGTCTTGTCCCCCAAGCACCTATTCCCGCGGTCCCCAAGTTCTTTGAAGAAGGGGAGACGAGTACCACCATTCACACGGCATACGGGCCACCGTTCATGAGCATACCCGACCTGTATTGTTTACGAATCCGCTCGCGGAGGATTTCCCCTGGGCGGTCCATAGAATTACCCCAATCACCCCAAATCAGGCCAAAACTACCCAAATCGTCCTAGCATTACGTAA
This sequence comes from Procambarus clarkii, assembly GCF_040958095.1. Classification (NCBI taxonomy): domain Eukaryota; kingdom Metazoa; phylum Arthropoda; class Malacostraca; order Decapoda; family Cambaridae; genus Procambarus; species Procambarus clarkii. Next base: position 48,616,499 of record NC_091168.1, on the reverse strand, counting down.
GTAATGAAGAAATATGGCATATTTACTTACTATAATGTTGGTGCTACACATAGAACATGATCAAACCTATTTTTACTCTGAAATAATCTAATTTCATAACGAAATTAGACGTAAATATGTGAGAGGTGACGCCATAGGAAGTCGACGGTCCAAGCGACAATTGTGTGGAGCGACTTATCCAAGAAATATGGTCGCCAGGAGAGTGTTTGCTGCCATATCAGCCTCCTGTACACAGTGATCCAGTCCTTTTCGTTCATTGAACACCGAACCCTACACGCCCTCTGATATATTGCTTAATTAACAAATATTCACAAATAAAGATTATATTTGTATATGTTATCAGAAAGGCAGATATAAAATAGTTTTTGTGAATCCATCACAGAGATTATACCTTATTAGAGAGGAAAAATATTCATACTTTAAACAAGGCTTCATGGCCGACGCTCTCCTTACCGATATGGGAACTATGACCTTCCGAAGATCAATGTTAATTTAATCTAGATATTGTAATAAACGAAGTTTTCTATGTCATCATAAAGACATAAATATAAGCTGCATGTTAATACTTTGGCATAAATATAACTGAATTGAAAGTTAAGATATATGCCTTTTTATAGTTGATGGCTCGCTCAGGGAGTGTGAAGGCCTCCACACAAGCCAATCAATTTTATAATTACTTTGCATATATGCAAAGTAACGCCATAGGTCTTTATGTCAGAATAAAGCCATGTAGACGATAATGTAACTACATTTCAAGGAAAACATATCTTAATATAATTATTAAATGAATGCAAAGTTATGGTTAAATAAATAGCCAATACCACACAATCGCCGGTGTCCGGACACATGAATAGTCGCATTAGGTGAAAAGAAATGTACCCAACCATTTCCATTTACCCAACCAGTTTGTGCACCCTATACTCATCCTCTGTGCGGTAATTTATTGTGCATCCCATACTCATCTTGTTACCAGTAGTTTGTGCAACCCATACTCATCCTGTGACCCGTAATTTATTGTGCATCCCATACTCATCCTGTTACCGGTAGTTTGTGCAGCCCATACCCATCCTGTGACCTGTAATTTATTGTGCAACCCATACTTATCCTGTGATCTGTAGTTTATTGGGCAGCTAATACACATTCTGTGAGTCATAGGACATTGCGCAACCCTTTCTCATCATGTGAATCTTTGTTTACTTTGCTCTCCATATTCATCCTCTGCGCGATAGTTTCTTGTGCAACCCATACCCATGATGTGAGTGGTAGTTTATTGTGTACCCTATATTCATCCTGTGAGTATAGGGTACACAATTCTTGTTTGGATTCTTGTAATGTTATTTGTCTATTTGTAGTCACAGTATTTGTGCGCCCCTTGAGGGACTTGAATTAGAGGGGGGTTGAAATAGCCTAAGCTACTCTATCCCTTTGAGATGTATTTATTGCTTATCTCAATAAACATACTTGAACTTGAACTTGGGTACACAATGAGTTCATTTGTACTCCATACTCATCATCAAGAAGTGTATTTTACCAGCATTGTAATATAAATTAAGAATAAAAGCTTAACTGGATTACGGACCCATAATCAAAATAAGAGTCATCACTAATTATCATGACAAATTGTCTAGGCTACACTTCCGCCTTCGACAAGCTGCCGCCGGATGTGGGTATAGTTTATTGTACACCCCCGCACCCCCAGTCCTGGAAGGGCGGGCATTGGGATGTGGACATGTGTACCATTATACCCCCCCCCCCACACACACACACTCCTCTCCTGTTAATAATAATACTAATAATAATAAAAATTAAAAATAATAACGTTAATAAATATTATAATTAAAACACTTACTGTAATACCCTAGTGCTTGAATGAAGGTGAAGGAAAGACCCAATAAATGTGTAAGTGTATTAAAAACCAAATTTTCGTTGGGTGAGCTGGCAGGTGAGCACCATCTGCCAGCTCACCCAGTAATGAACATCACCTGCACACTGCACCGAACCACTTGCCAGCAGGTGCAGAAGTACGATGGAGAGAGCAAAGTATACAATATTTCAAGTATAATATTAAAGATATATTTAGGATTTAATGTTTTCCTATAAAGTTTCAATAATACCTTTATTTGATTTTTTGTATTATTTTCTACCACAGACGTGGCCACACATTAGCAATGCTAACCAGCATATATACATTTTCTTCAGTCCGCCATGGACTCTAACCCTTTCCACTACCGCCCACAAGATGGGTATAGGGTGCATAATATAAGAACTAAACTAACTAACTCCATTGATAGGGTTAGAGATTTGTTAAACATATAGTTCAGGGATTTATTGAACAATCAACCACAGAAGGTGATTGTAGTGTTTTTAAAATGCTAGGCTAAGCTACATACGTAAATACATAAATACACAGATTTACGTATGCCCTACATAAAGTGTTCGATGTGACTTTTACATAGTGTCATTAACGTGCATTTACAAAGGTGAAATTGAATTCTGACCAGCTTCCACATATACTTTATACACATACATATACACACACAGACGTATGCGTACATATACATATATATACATACATATATACACACATACATACACATATGTTTGTCTCTTTTACTCTGACAAGGTGAGATAACTGATAGAGAAACTAGTGTGCAATTAAGCACTTAATCACTGAAGGTGATTAAGGTGCTTTCACAAGCTCAGGTTATAGAGTTACATCACATACATTCATTGTATAATTGATACGTTACATGGTCAATCTAGGGTACAAGTTCAATATATCATCAAGTGTTCCAGTACTCAAATAGTAATTACACAGTTCAGCATACCTTAGCCCAGGAGGGCGAAAGTCAGTCAGTATGGGACATTCTACAATATAATGTTCAAGGGAGTGCATATTTTCTCTTTCACAAAGTTGACACATTGTGTACTCGACATTTGGGTTTTGAGAAAGCTGCCAGATACGTCTATATCCCAAGCGTATTCTGGCCACTATAACATCACATTGCTGGGTTCTTGTTCCATTAATCCTGTATGTGAATGTCTCCGCACGATATCTATCATAATATTTAATGCTACAACTTTCAGGTCTTTGTGAATTTGTTAGGTCGGTGAGATTTTCATTAGATGTTTGCTTAAGTATTCTCTTTGTCACTGCTAATGAAACACCCATATCAATTTCTACCACTGGTTTTCTACAGGCTGTCTTTGCAAGCATATCAACAGTGTCATGCCTTGAGATGCCAACATGTGATGGTATCCATAGGAATTTAATTTCAAATTTCTTTTCTTTGGCAGCTAAAATATTCATTCGAATATCACTGACTATTTTCTGGGTGTCACTACTATGTGCGTTCAATACCAGGAGTTCACTCTGCGAATCACAGTATATAAGTCCACTGCCTTTGTCTTTTAAAAATTCCGTGGCAAGGTATATGCCTGCAAGTACGGTTTGAGTTGTACTTGCCCAATCATTGACGCGCTTCATTGCTGTATGTACGTGAGAAGATTGTTCAAATATATTACATGCGCATCCAGTACATCGTCCACCTTCTTCTACAGAACCGTCGGTATAGCACTGACACACATCGTTACCCATACCCTGAGTACTCTCAGTGATGCTTTTCAGTGTTAACTGTTTTAATAATGTAGAGTGTACATTATCTTTCTTGGGTGCATTTACAAAATCAACTGCTAGATCCAAGTTATCCCATGGAGTAATTGGTTGATTAATCGTTAATTGAGTTGGGTACATATTTAATATTTTGATGGAGTTGGCTACCTTGTAGAACCAAAATGCATAATCAGATTTCGCTCTTCTACGGACCTCAGGTGAGTGTAGCATATTAGAAAGTTTAGCTTGAAACTTCTTGTATTGCCGAGATCTACTCAATGCCTTCACGCCGAAAACTGTGCTAATAGACAAAATTATGTTAGAGATATGGGTCTATAATTATCTGAGTGTGCTTTGGGGATGGGAACAATGACACTGTCCAATCATCAGGTAATACTCCTTCACTTAAACTCATTCTGTACAACACTAAAAGTGGATTACCTAGTACTTGTGAGACTAATCTCAGTAAACTGTAAGTAATACCGTCCTCTTCAGGAGCAGTTGACTTATTTGATTGTGCTACACAGCCTTCCCGGCTTGGTGCCTTCTTTGGTAATTACTTATCAAAGGCAGCTCCATACGAGGAGCTGCCTCGTATGGGCCAATAAGTCTTTTGCAGTTACCTTCATTCTTATGTTCTTACTTACATTTATTGAACTTTATCATCATCATCATTTACAGAAATAAATTAACATAAAAAGTAGTCATTTTAATACACAAAACAGAAGTAGATATTATGTAAATTATGATGCAGGATAGGATCACTATTAAGAACTTAATTATAAACCACAATATGTTTTATATCGTCAGAAATTCGGAAACATACCATATATTTTCAAATATTTACAATTAAAGTATTTATTTAGGAAATAAGTATTTTAGTTACCCTAGTTAGCTCTGAGAACACACATTCTTGCAGCAAGAATTTCTTCCCACTAATCTGAGAGATGCTAATGAGACCAGTCTCGACCCACTGGACAGGTCATGAACAACAATCAACTACAGCACCATCTATGTCAGAAGATATTCAAAATATTCTTGATATCATTCAAATTGTCAATACGAGAACAGAATACATAAGTTGAGTGACGTCAAAGGAATCATATTGACTGACCGAGCCCCATTGTAAATATCCTTGGCTTCCTGACCATAAAGGTGCCGACGCGGTCGAGGGTAAGAGACCGGATGTACCCATATACCTATGAGGCCATCAAAAATAGTGAGTCACGCCAAACAAAAAGAAGTACTGGTAAACAGGTCAGACACAACCAGTACTATGATGATGCTAAACTGAAAGAGCTTAAATCAATTGCTAGACAGACAGGTAAAGCATATAAGAGCCTTAGAACTCCTCAAATGTTAAAACTGTTTCAGGCCGCGCTTGCAGCGGCAAGGGAGAGAATGACTGAACTGAGACAAAATGAATGGGAGGGTTTTGTTAGTGGACTTAACCTGCATACTCCCCTGGGCAAAGCCTGGAAAGGCATAAACAAAATTATTGGTAAAAATAGTAGACAAGTTTCACACCCAAACCCGCTACAGAAAGCCAATCAGTTAATTGCAAAATGGGCTCAGGTTTCCAGCCTTGGAATGCTACCAGCTAGCACTGGGGAGAAATTGCAGGCGAGGTGTACAGACAGAAATTCTCTCATAAATTTCATGTTGAGCAAGCAACATGATGAATGTGATGTTCCATATACAGATTATGAATTGGATGCAGCCCTCTCCAGGGGCAGTAGCACTGCTCCTGGTGAGGACGGTATCACCTATGATATTCTAAGACTCCTACATCGTGTACCCGGTAACCCATTATTAGAATTGTTTAATGCCAGCTATGTCTCTGGGCAGTTGCCTGTATCATGGACCACCAGTCTTACGGTACCTGTACCAAAGCCTGGCCAACCTGATGCTTTCCGTCCCATCTCACTGACCAGTTGCATGTGCAAAACCTTTGAGAGAATGGTGCTTAATAGATTATTGTATAGAGTTAAAGAGCACATGTCACCTGATATCAATGGTTTCACACATGGTAAAAGTGTACACAACTGTATCACAACCATTCTTACTGTTCATGGAGATAAAAGGCACAAGTACACAACATTTCTTGATTTAAAAAATTCCTTTGATATTGCTAATAGGGAAGTGATTATGTATGAATTAGCGAGAATGGATATAGGGGGACATTTATTACAGTGGATACGAGGCTATCTTACCAACCGGAAGTCCTCTGCGCTGTTCCAAGGCTACAAGAGTGAAACTAAAGTAATGCAACTAGGCACCCCACATGGAAGAGTACTTAGTCCTACCTTGTTTAATGTTCTAATTAATGCTTTACTAAAATCAATCCCAACTAGTCCGGCAAACATCACTATCAGCTATGCAGATGACATCCTTGTGCATACTAAAACCCACCGCAAAATGCAAACAGTCTTAAATTGTATACATACAGCTTGTGAGAGCCTTGGTCTTGTAATCAACGCTGCTAAAACTAAGGTATTTAACAGACAAATTGGCAACCGCAAAAGTGGACCACGAAAACTTAAGATAGACAACATACCAATAGACTATGTCTCTTCTTTCAAATACCTTGGTGTCTCTGTCCCTTGTACCTCAACTGCAGTCAATAAGTTACATCAACAATGTAGAGACAGACTCAAGGCTCTCAGAACTGTAGTGGGGTACAGCCCGAAATATGGTGTTAATATTAGAATAGCAAGAATGATGTATTTAGCGTATATAAGGTCTCTGATAGACTATCATGCACCAGCTTTGGTCCTGCAGAATGGCAAAAGTATTGATAGACTGGAAAAAATGCAAAATGAAGCACTCAGAATTATACTTGGCTGTCCTATAACTACCAAAGTTCTCAACATGCGGAAAGAATTAAATATACTTAGCATTAGAGATAGAATATTTGAAATTAATCTTATGATGGGACTAAAGCTGCTGCGTGATAACAAAAACAACATTGTGTCAGTTGCACTGTTAGAACACATACGAAATGGAACTAGCGAGTCTAAATGGATTCAAAGAACTGCCACTCATATTAAAATGATGGGACTGCACGATGTATATACAGATGAAAGAGTACAGCACTTCCTTCCACCCTGGCAGATAGTACCTTTTGACATCCTGACCCCTGCATACCCCACCAAGAAACTAATCACAAGCAACCCTCATGCTCAGCTTGCTGCTAAATTAAGCACCATAGAACACATTCACAATATACAAGCTGAAAACAACATTGCACAGACCATATACACTGACGGATCACTCAATACAGGGAGGGCAGGAAGTGCTGTTATTGCTCATCAGCCCGATGGCAGCTCAATTCAAAGAAATATCCGAATTAGTAACTGGGCGTCCACAATGCAAGCCGAGTTGGTAGCGATACTGGTAGCACTCGAAATTATTGACAACACTGAAGTCGACAGCTTAATTATTTCTGACTCCCTATCCTCACTACGAGCAATAAACAGTTTGCAATCAAGTAATAACGTGCTTGTCTTGGAAGCTAGACGTAGATATATAAGAATACTTAGCAAGAGGGTAAATATAAAAATGTTGTGGATTCCTTCTCACATTGGCATGCAGGAACATGACAAAGTTGACGCCCTTGCTAAGGCTGCAGTAAATAAAGACAGTATTGAATGGAATCTTGAGTTATCAAATACGTCCCTTAAAAGTGTCATTAGACGAGAACTCCTGGATGGATTTGAAGAAAGTAGAACAGTGCAAACTGGAACTAGCAGGTCCATCGTTCATCACAATGAAATGTGTGAAATAAAACATGTGTATGGGGCAAATAACAAAGTCAGTAGACTAACAGATGTTGTCACAGCTCGTATAAGACTTGGCTACAAGTATCTCTGGCAGTTCGGCTTGTATAGGGATCTAGATGAAGTAAAGTGTAAAAAGTGTGGACATAGGCAGGGACACACACTCGAACACTATATCTTGGATTGTTGTAAAATTGAGCCTTTTAGAGATAAATCTAAGCTCACTCTGTATGATATGGCAACCTATCTTATTACTATGGATAAATTACCTGAAATCCTTGCACTGTACCCACATTTCGCTTCCAGTAGATGAACGACATATGAGATTCAGAAACAAGTAGTGTATTGTGAGGATTAATAATAAACAGAAGCTCCCCTATGACTCTGTAATATCCCCATTGGCCAAACTATTATGTATTAACGACAAGACCTACCATTAATGTATGATGACTTACTGTAAATATGTAGCTCTTGTAATAGCACTTTCTCTGTAACTAGCTGACATTGTATCTATAAGGTGTGAAGGATTGAAGAAATTGTTTATGTAATAATCTAAGATGAGGTCTGATAAAGACCTTTTGTGCCCTCTGTAATGCTTTTGCGCTACCGCTCACAGGATGAGTATGGGGTGCACAATAAACTAGCCTCCTTCGGCGGCAACAATCAAATCAAACAAGCCGCACTAGCTATTAGTTCTTATAAGCTGACAACTTACCCAAATAAACATTACTTCCTAATTATATATATATATATATATATATATATATATATATATATATATATATATATATATATATATATATATATATATATATATATATATATATATATATATATATATATATATATTGGTGTATACTGGCAGCAGGTTTTCTTTCAAACATGTTTCATTGAATATGACCGCATATTCTGTATTTATTATTTTCTGGTTTAGGGCTTCTATCCCTCTAACTATTTTCTTAGCATCAGGGCTTAATTGAAATAGGAGTTCTCCAAAACTCATTTTCGTACTTTTAAGGTGAAGAAAAGAAGTGATTTACTATAGAGTGTATTACACTTATTTGTATAATTTGCACGACGTTTCGAACCTCCATGGTTCATTCTCAAGTGAACAGATCTTACAATACTAGTTGATTTTATACCCGCATTAGGTCAGGTGATAATACAATGAAGGTGAAAACATGGGGGGATACATAAGGGATAAACATAGGGGCTGCAGAAGGCTTATTGGCCCAGACAAAACAGCAGCATATGTATTGATTCCTACCCATGAATACATGAACAAAATTAGCGACATCCTAAGTGACGACTCCAAATTTCAACGAATCACGAGGAACCCCGTAGATGACCTTAAGCGGAAAGTAAACAAAACAATTACAGCAATCAACGCAAAGAAAGGTAGTGTGCATTTCAATAAACTTCAAGGCGACTATGGCTTAGGATATGCCTACGGCAATGTTAAGACGCATAAACCAGGTAACCCACTACGCCCTATAATCAGCCAAATACCAACCCCAACTTATCACCTGGCAAAGAAACTCAATGAACTCCTAACTCCATACACTCCAAGTAAGTTTAGTCTACAATCATCAGCAGATTTCCTAGAATTGATCAAATCTACCCAGCCCGATGGAATCATCGCTTTCCTGGACGTTGAATCCCTTTTTACCAACGTCCCAGTCGACACAACCATAGGAATGATACTGGACAGAGTATACAGAGACGAGAGCACCCCCAAATTAGACATACCTGAGCCACACTTGAAAAGTCTTCTCGAAGCATGTACAAAGGAAGCCCCTTTCATCAGTCCACAAGGAGACATGTATTTACAAATAGACGGAGTAGCAATGGGCTCCCCCTTAGGAGTTTTATTTGCTAATTTTTATATGGGAACCATCGAAGATAGGGTCTTCAGTAGCAGACAAAAACCAACTGTATACTGCCGTTATGTAGATGACATATTCGTAATAGTAAAAGACTCAGATGAACTAATTGACCTAAAAAGACACCTAGAGAGAGAGTCAGTACTCCGATTTACACATGAAAATAGTGAAAATAACAGTCTGCCATTCTTGGATGTACTAATAACAAAAACAGGAACCTCTTTAAGCACCAACGTATATACCAAGCCCACCAACATAGGATTATGCCTGAACGGTAGAAGTGAGTGCCCCCAAAGATACAAAGCCAGTGTTCTCAATGCTTATATTCGTCGAGCGCTTACCCACTGCTCTGAATGGAGCACCGTGAGTAGAGAGTTTGAAAGAGTAACTCAGGTATTGGTGAACAACGGATATAGCAACGCAGAAATAAACGCTGCTATAAGAAGACACTTGGACCGTTGGTATAATTCAGAACCTAGAACAGAAACCACAACACCCCCAATAAAATTATATTACAAATCAACCATGCACAGTGAACATATAAAAGAGGAAAGAATAATGAAAGAAATAATCCGTAAAGGAGTAAAAAGCACTACTCCTAACCAAAACATAAACCTGATAATATTCTACAAAACCAAGAAGACTTCCGAACTCCTTATCAAAAACAGCCCGAAGCCGACGGAGAACCCTCTACAGCAGTCAAGCGTTGTATACATGTACACTTGCCCCCACGAAGGATGTAACCTTCAATGTAAGTACATAGGTATGACGTCGACCAAGCTGACGAGGCGTTTGACATGCCATCTTCAATCTGGTGCCCCTAGGAATCACATGAGACAAGCCCATGACATTACTCTAACAAGAGAAATGTTGAACAAGAATACTTGCATAATAGACAAAACCCAAGATTCAAGAAGATTACAAATTCTTGAGGCAATTCACATAAGAATAGAGCGACCTACCATGAACACCCAAATCACGGAACTATTTACTCTACCCACCATGAGAGTAAGGACAAGACAAGAACATATCGATGCCAACACAGAAGACAATGTCCAACATAACAGGCCAATTACACTGGATTAATCTTTGTGTTTAGATAGGAGATGCCTCGTATGGGCCAATAAGCCTTCTGCAGCCCTTATGTTTATCCCTTATGTATCCCCCCATGTTTTCACCTTCATTGTATTATCACCTGACCTAATGCGGGTATAAAATCAACTAGTATTGTAAGATCTGTTCACTTGAGAATGAACCATGGAGGTTCGAAACGTCGTGCAAATTATACAAATAAGTGTAATACACTCTATAGTAAATCACTTCTTTTCTTCACCTTAAAAGTACGAAAATGAGTTTTGGAGAACTCCTATTTCAATTAAGCCCTGATGCTAAGAAAATAGTTAGAGGGATAGAAGCCCTAAACCAGAAAATAATAAATACAGAATATGCGGTCATATTCAATGAAACATATATATATATATATATATTTATATATATATATATATATATATATATATATATATATATATATATATATATATATTTATATATATATATATATATATATATATATATATATATATATATATATATATATATATATATATATATGTTTCATTGAATATGACCGCATATTCTGTATTTATTATATATATATATATATATATATATATATATATATATATATATATATATATATATATATATATATATATATATATATATATATATATATATATATATATGTTTCATTGAATATGACCGCATATTCTGTATTTATTATTTTCTGGTTTAGGGCTTCTATCCCTATCTAGTAGCTTCTAGGGCTTCTATCGTACCTAGTAGCCAGAACGCACTTCTCAGCCTACTATGCAAGGCCCAATATGCCTAATTAGCCAAGTTTTCATGAATTAATGTTTTTTTCGACTACCTAACCTACCTAACCTAACCTAACCTAACTTTTTCGGCTACCTAACCTAACCTAACGTATAAAGATAGGTCAGGTTAGGTAGGGTTGGTTAGGTTCGGTCATATATCAACGTTAATTTTAACTCCAATAAAAAAAAATTGACCTCATACATAATGAAATAGGTAGCTTTATCATTTCATAAGAAAGAAATTAGAGAAAATATATTAATTCGTAAAACTTGGCTTATCAAGCAAATCGGGCCTTGCATAGTTGGCTGAGAAGTACGTTCTGGCTACTAGGTACGAGATATATATATATATATATATATATATATATATATATATATATATATATATATATATATATATATATATATATATATATTTATATATATATATATATATATATATATATATATATATATATATATATATATATATATATATGTCGTACCTAGTAGCCAGAATGCACTTCTGGGCCTACTATTCAAGGCCCGATTTGCCTAATAAGCCAAGTTTTCCTGAATTAATATATTTTTTCTAATTTTTTTCTTATGAAATGATAAAGCTACCCATTTCATTATGTATGAGGTAAATTTTTTTTATTGGAGTTAAAATTAACGTAGATATATGACCGAACCTAACCAACCCTACCTAACCTAACCTAACCTATCTTTATAGGTTAGGTTTGGTTAGGTAGCCGAAAAAGTTAGGTTAGGTTAGGTTAGGTAGTCGAAAAACAATTAATTCATGAAAACTTGGCTAATTAGGCAAATCGGGCCTTGCATAGTAGGCTGAGAAGTGCGTTCTGGCTACTAGGTACGACATATATATATATATATATATATATATATATATATATATATATATATATATATATATATATATATATATATATATATATATATATATATATATATATATATATATATATATATATATATATATATATATATATATATATATATACACACATATATTTATAATATACACACACACACTCATCCTAGCGCAGTAATTTATTGTGCAACCCATACCCATCCTGTTACCAATAGTTTGTGCAACCCATGCTCATCCTGTTACCTTTAGTTTATTGTGAAACCCATAGTTGACAGAACCATTATTATTATTCACTATGATGAAGTTGCACACTTAATGCCTGAATATATATTTTGCTTGTATGTACTCGATATTTTTGTTCACTACCTTTTGTTCAAAATGGACTCGGTAAGAGATGCCGCAGTTTCGCATGATTACTAAATTGTCCTGGTTTCTAGTAACTGTGAGCATGGGTCTGAGGAAAAACTGTCCTTACTCTGAATACCGCAACGTCTGTGCTTATATGAATATATGTCACATACACATATTTTATAGCACACATTTAATTTGTATCTAGTTCTTTATTGTTAACTTACATAATCAAAGAACCTTGCAACATCTACATTCGAGGAAGGATTCCAGAAGCAGTTAACAACTGCCATTTCTTGTTTCTGGAATTCTTCTTTATGCTGTAGGTAAAGTAGTTAATAGAACTACTGTCTCCTGCTCCTGGGGTTAGTGGTTCGAGACTTCTTGTGCCCAGGGTGAATGTGGAGGTCAGTAGTTCGACCTTGGAGGTCGACCTCGATATACACCTAACGAATAGACATGCACAAGCTGCCTGTCCTCAGTGTATATTTTACACACACACACACACACACACACACACACACACACACACACACACACACACACACACACACACACGTGAGTGTGTGATTATGCGAGACTGGCTAACATCAGAACAGCCTTCAGGAACCTGTGTAAGGAATCATTCAGAACCTTCTATACCACATATGTAAGACCAATCCTGGAGTATGTGGCCCCAGCATGGAGTCCGTACCTTGTCAAGCACAAGGCGAAGCTTGAAAAAGTTCAGAGATATGGCACTAGGCTAGTCCCAGAACTAAGAGGCATGAGCTACGGAGAAAGGCTGCGAGAAAAGCACCTCACGACACTAGAAGGCAGAAGAGTATGGGAGACATGATAACTACCTACAAAATTCTCAGAGGAATTGACAAGGTAGATAAAGATAAACTGTTTAACACGGGTGGTACGCAAACAAGGGGACACAGGTGGAAACTGAGTACCCAAATGAGCCAGAGGGACGTTAGAAAGAACTTTTTCAGTGTCAAAATAGTTAACAGATGTAATGCATTAGGCAGTAATGTGGTGGAGGCTGACTCCATACACAGTTTCAAATGTAGATATGATAGAGTCCAGTAGGCTCAGGAATCTGTACACCAGTTGATTGACAGTTGAGAGGCAGGACCAAAGAGCCAGAGCTCAACCCCCCAAGCACAATTAGGTGAGTACACACACACACACTCACTCTCTCCCTCTCATAAGGGAGGTGGTGGCCGAGTGGACAGCGCTCTAGACTCGTGGACCTAGGGAGTAAATGTTACTCCTACTGCTATGTAACAAGATTTTGTTGGTACATTTTCATGTAAATTCACAACTCTTCGCGTCGGAAACAAGTCATGAGAGAGCCACACAATAATTTTCGGATCTAACCTTCATTCTTTCTCAATGTGTTGTATACAATGAAATGATTATACATTGCTCTGTTGTGAACATTGTATACAGTACCTCAAGATATACATCCCACAACAGTTAACTAGCTCCCAGATACCTAATTAATTCTCTACTCTCTGTAAATGTTAATGTGATGTCACCGAGCAGTAAATAGGTACCTGGAAATTAGACAGTTGCTACGGGTTGCTTCCTGGTGTGTGTGTACTCACCTATTTGTACTCACCTATTTGTGCTTGTGGGGGTTGAGCTTTGGCTCTTTGGTCCCGCCTCTCAACTGTCAATCAACTGGTGTACAGATTCCTGAGCCTACTGGGCTCTATCACATCTACATTTAAAACTGTGTATGGAGTTAGCCTCCACCACATCACTGCCTAATGCATTCCATCCGTTAACTACTCTGACACTGAAAAAGTTCCTTTTAACGTCTCTGTGGCTCATGTGGGTACTCAGTTTCCACCTGTGTCCCCTTGTTCGCGTCCCACCAGTGTTGAATAGTTTATCCTTGTTTACCCGGTCGATTGTTTGTGTGTGTGTGTGTGTGTGTGTGTGTGTGTGTGTGTGTGTGTGTGTGTGCGCGAGAGAAAAAAAATTAGTTAGTCAGTAATAGTTGATTGACAGTTGAGAGGCGGGCCGAATGAGCAGAGCTCAACCCGCGCCTGCACAACTAGGTGAATACTCTCTCACTCTCTCTCTCTGTCTGTCTCTCTCTCTGTCTGTCTCTCTCTCTCTCTCTCTCTCTCTTTCTCTCTCTCTCACCACTCACATATGTGTTGTATGTGGATGCTGAAGTTCAGTCTCTTGTCTATGTATAGGTCAAGGAACTTTCCATAATCATTATTGCTAATGTTAACATTGTGTATCTGAAGTTGAATTTGGTTTCAGGATTTACTTTCGAACAAAAATAGTAGTCGGTCTTTTTTATGTTTGATGTGAGTTTGTTAGTTTACATCCATGAGTGGACTTTTTAAATCTATTATTTTCATTATTATATAGTGCGTTTGGGTTGGGGTCTGAATAGAGGAAGGTAGCATCGTCAGCACTTATGTTTACACTTATTGGAAGTATCTAAGTATCAACTAAAGTATCTTCACACTTGACTTAAACTTTAGTAGCTATTTTCTGGACCATTCCTCAAGTTTCGGAGGTCAACGAAGATGGAATTCACATGAAATGGCTTATGTTACCATCACTAATAATGTTGTGTTTTCTGTCTAGCTTCAGACACGGTCATGTTACAATTGTGTCTTAGAGAGTTGCGCGCAATTAAGCATGATAGAAATCACTTACAATTAATGCAGGATGGTAGAAAATCACTTACAATTAATGCATCAAGTTTGGAGACTTGAATTGAAATTGAAATTGAAATAAGTTTATTGAGGCAAAATACACACAAATGGATGAGGTAGCTCAAGCTATTCTCACCCCGTTCAGTACATCGTGTTAATACATACATAGACACACACACTTGTACACATTTTAGTGTAACAAGCAAGGCAAATAGTTCTGTCTGATGGGTAGAGGCAACTGCACTTGCAGCTGCACCCGTGTGGCGGTGTAGGAAACCATCAATGTATATGATTTGAGAGAGAGAGAGAGAATGATCTGTAGACAGAGCATCAATATGGCGTAAGGTATTGGGCTTTGCCTCAAGATGAAGCATAATAAAGAACCCGAATATCAGGAGAAAAAATTACATTAAAAACTGTCCACATGATACATATATATAATCACGTTTTAAACATTTTAATTGTATTATTTGCATATATATATATATAATTAGGAAGTAATGTTTATCTGGGTAAGTTGTCAGCTTTTATGAACTAATAGCTAGTGCGGCTTGTATATGGGTACATCCGGTCTCTTACCCTCTGCGGCGGTAACTTTATGGTCAGGAAGCCACAAATATTTACAGTTCAAGTTCAAGTATGTTTATTGAGACAAGAAAAAAATACATCTCAAAGGGATAGAGTAACTTAGGCTATTTCTACCCCCTCTACTTCAAGTCCCTCAAGGGGCGCTCAAATTCAGTAAGTACAAATAGACAATTAACATTACAAGAATCCCATTTAACATTGCAGGTTAATATAGTAAGTACAGCATACAATTGTTACACTCTTGGGGCAAAATTTTTGTAGCTCCTAAGTATACTGTCTATCATACCATTATCACACATACAAACAATTTGATGTGGTACATTACTTATTTCCTTATTTCTATAGTTATCAATAAGTTGACACTCTAATACATAATGTTCTAAGGTGTGGGCGTGCGGCATACTACATAATTTACAATCCTTATCTTTTTCACTGACATCAACTCCGTATTGCCAGATATATTTGTATCCTAATCTTAATCTCATGTAAATAGAATCCTTCCAAGTTGACTTTCCTTTATCATAGGTGAAGGACGAGTTTGTATTTATTACTGAATAATTCTTAGGTGTGTTACTACTATCCACTATTGCCATTCTTTTTATCATTTCTTCATCTTCATTTCCTCTTATTAATGTTATATATACATGTACACATAATCATACATACATGTACATATATATACATATGCGGTAAATCCAGAGAAATGAAATATGGAATTTTCCGCATACAAATGATTATTGTTTCGTGATCGTCAATTGCATATATACATATACATACATATACATTCACATACATATTCAATCACCCACACAAATACACACATCAATAATCTTTGTATCACAAGTGATTCAACAAGAGGCTCACAAGTCACTATACTAGGCACTTTACATCTATGGTGAGTTGTCCAATTACTAGTCTTGCTCTACACCCACCCAACTGGGCGGCAGCTTTACAGTCATGTGCTCCACACCCACCCAACTGGGCGGCAGCTTAACAGTCATGTGCTCCACACCCACCCAACTGGGCGGCAGCTTAACAGTCATGTGCTCCACACCCATCCAACTGGGCGGCAGCTTAACAGTCATGTGCTCCACACCCATCCAACTGGGCGGCAGCTTTACAGTCATGTGCTCCACACCCACCCAACTGGGCGGCAGCTTAACAGTCATGTGCTCCACACCCACCCAGCTGGGCGGTAGCTTAACAGTCATGTGCTCCACACCCACCCAACTGGGCGGCAGCTTAACAGTCATGTGCTCCACACCCACCCAACTGGGCGGCAGCTTTATAGTCATGTGATCCACACCCACCCAACTGGGCGGCAGCTTAACAGTCATGTGCTCCACACCCACCCAACTGGGCGGCAGCTTAACAGTCATGTGCTCCACACCCACCCAAATGGGCGGCAGCTTTACAGTCATGTGCTCCACACCCACCCAACTGGGCAGCTTAACAGTCATGTGCTCCACATCCACCAAACTGGGCGGCAGCTTTACAGTCATGTGCTCCACACCCAACCAACTGGGCGGCAGCTTAACAGTCATGTGCTCCACACCCACCCAACTGGGCGGCAGCTTTACAATCATTTGCATGAATTACTTACAGTAAGCAAATTTTTGATACTTCGCTAAGATTTCGGGCAGCACATCATTATAAATGAAGTACTTACACTTCTCTTGGACACCAATGATGGTGTTATCTCTGAATTCCGCGATTTTTTTTAAATTCCAGTACTGTATATAAAGACGCAAAGTATGCGAATAGTTCTGCAATAGTGATCCTATCCTGCGTCATAATTTACATACATATCTACTTCTGTTTTGTGTATTAAAATTACTACATTTTTATGTTAATTTATTTCTGTAAATGATGATGATAAATTTCAATAAATGTAAGTAAGAACATAAGAACGGAAACTGGTCGCGTATATGGAAATGGTTGGGTACATTTCCTTTCACCTACCTAATGCGAATATTCATGTGTCCGGACACTGGCGATGGTGTGGTATTGCCTATTTATTTGACCATATCTTTGCTTTCATTTAAGATATGTTTTCCTTGAAATGTATTTACATTATCGTCTACATCTGTCTTTATTCTGAAATAAAAACCTTTGACGTTACTTTGCATATATATGTACATTAATTATAAAATTGATTGGCTTGTGTGCAGGCCTTCACACTCCCTGAGCGAGCCATCAAGTAACTATAAAAAGGCATATATCTTCACTTTCACTTCAGTTATATTTATACCAAAGTATTAACATGCAGCTTATATGTCTTTCTGATGACATAAAAAACTTCGTTTTTTACAATATATAGATTCAATTAACATTGATTTTCAAAAGGTCATAGTTCCCATCGAAAGGGAGAGCGTCGGCCAAGAAGCCTTGTTTAAAATATGAATATTTTTCCTCTCTAATAAGGTATAATCTCTGTGATGCATTAACACAAACTATTTTATATCTGCCTTTCTGATAACATATATAAATATAATCTTTATTTGTGAATATTTGTTAATTAAGCAATATATCAGAGAGCGTGTAGGGTTCGGTGTTCTATGAACGAAAAGGACTGGAGTAGTTTAAATAGCGAACGCATACCAACGAATAACGCTAGTATCTATATAACAAATTTATTGTCATGTGGGATTTAACTTCCAGACACTTTTTTTTTAATAAATATTAAATATTTTGTGGCTGTTTATGAAAAATATTATTATAAATACACATTCTACTTGTTAATATTACCAATTAAATTTGCGACAATTTGAGCCATGAAATACGACGACTGGATCACTGTGTACAGGAGGCTGTTATGGCAGCAAACACTCTCCAGGCGACCATATATCTTGGATAAGTCGCTCCACACAATTGTCGCTTGGACCGTCGACTTCCTATGGCGTCACCTCTCACATATTTACGTCTCATTTCGTTATGAAATTAGATTATTTCAGAGTAAAAATAGGTTTGATCATGTTCTACGTGTAGCACCAACATTATAGTAAGTAAATATACCATATTTCTTCATTACTTACGTAATGCTAGGACGATTTGGGTAGTTTTGGCCTGATTTGGGCCGACTTGGGTAATTCTATGGACCCGGTCCCAGCTCTGCAGGGTGCTTGCTACAGGTCTGTTACTTTCTCATTTCTACTGTTAGCTAGACGTAACCTGTTCTAGGCTTTCTACAGAAGTAACGGCTCAAGGGGAACAGATACATTAAGTAAGCCTGTGAGTTTGTATTCATACCAGATTTAAGGGGGATGGTGATCCGCCCTGCACACAGTTCCACACGTTCACCTGAAAAAAGTTTTTGAGAACCCTCAGCCCAGTGCTTATGAAAATCAGGCACATTGCTTGTTAAAGTTCCTCAAAGTGCCTGCCATATCAGATTTTCCAGTTTTGCAAGTGCAGTAAGTGCCCAGTTTTTGTCTAAGCCTCAAGTGATTTAGGTACCAATTAAGTGTGCAGTGTTTTATGTTGCTTGAAACCCACCTGGCCCCATCATTTACATTATTGACTGTGCAGTGCTTATTTTTCCTTGTGGAACATTTATCTCTATCTCTGAACATTGGAACCTTAAGTGTGGCCATTGGTGTCTGTGTTTTTTTTTTGCTGTTTGTTGTTTTGTTTGGTGTGATATACATGTGAGGTGCCTGGCCCCAGATCTAAGGCCTATTACCAGGCATGGCACGATATATTTGAGCTTTAGTTTTTGACACCAGCACAATGGCTCTAATCAAGATAAACTCTGCTTCGGCTGCTGAGCTGCAGCTGCTACCGGGTGTAGGAGATACATTGGCCGCTCGCATTATCAAGTTTCGGCATCGCCACGTGATCACGGAGGACAACATTTATGATATCAACCGCCTTCGGGCCACACCCGATTTGATGGCTGCTATATCGTTTGAGGCGGACCCGTCCCAACAGGGCCCCGGGCCCTCAGGTCAGGGGGCAGGAAGTCGTTCATCGTCCTCGTCCAGCGAAACGGGTACCCGCCGTTCCTCTAGGGGTGCCGCCAGCGGCAGACAACGTGGACGCCGACCTCAGTCACCAGCTTACTCCAGGGCTAGTGGCCGGCAAGGTACTCGGCAGGGGAGCCCCTCCCACCATCGATCGACTCGATCAAGGAGACGGACAGCTCGACACTCGTCACACAGCTCTCGGACTTCCGATTCGGATGCCTCTCTATCCCGCAGCAGGCGGACAGGTTATCGCCAGCAGAAAGAGACCTTCCGCACACCACCTCGGGCGTTGGATTATGACGGGAAGTCAGATTGGGCCACCTTCTACCGCCGTTTTACGTCTTATGCCTCGGAAAAGGACTGGAGCGGGCCTACGTTATTGACACAGTTAGGGTGGTGCCTCAAGGGTAAGGCAAATGATTTTTACAATCACTTACTGGACAGAGAACCGTCGATCGATTATAATCGCATGATGCATAAGATGATCAAGCGATTTGGCGATAGGGAAGTTCTGGATGTAGCCATGATGAAGTTTAACCAGGCCCAGCAGGAACCAGAAGAGTATATCGCTGATTGGGCAGATAGGGCCCATCACTTGGCTCATCGGGCCTACAAACATGTGCCACGATGGGAAGTGGAACAAATCGCAGTAATGAGATTTGGCCAGGGATTACAGGATAAGAGTCTGGCAGGATACATTTCCAATGCGAGGAACTCCTCCATGGAGGAGGCTATTGATCGGGCCCAAACCTTCCAGCACAATGCCATAGCGATCCACGGTTCCTCAGGTTCCAAAGGATACGACTCCCATCACCGAGTGCCCCAAGGTCCAGCAGTGCGAGTGAATGCAGTGGGAAGGTACTCCCAGTATGAGCGGCCACCCAGGAGTAATGACGCTTCTCGGCGCTCGACACTCGCCCTTCCCAGCTCCCCAGGCATGTCACCGGCTACCAGCTCTTCAGGTTTTGGAATCAACACTTGCCGACCATCGAGTGCGGGCTCGCATCCTTTATCTTCCAGGGGCGTGGAGGCGAAGTTGGACACCTTGGTAGCAGGTATCTCAGAGACCAACGGGAGATTGGACCAGGTGTGTGAGAGTTTGAGGCACCTTACAGTTGCTCTTATGTCACCACAGCATCGCCGTAGCCCATCCCCTAGGCGACCTGTTCAGTGCTACATGTGTGGGAAAGAGGGTCATTTTGCTCGGGACTGTAAGGAATCCGAAAGGGATGAGGAAGCAGTCCGCCAGCACGGGGACACCTCGGGCAACAGGCCACGTGTTTCATTTAAGGACCAAAATTCGTCTTTAAACGCTGCCGGGTCGGCTCATTCGGCCTAAATCCGACCCAGTGCATAACAGGCCAAGGAGGGGCATCGGAGCAAGATGCTGACCAGATATTGTCTAGAGGTGTGGAAGACATCTCGGCTCACACTGACAGGGGGGACAGGGACACTAGCACATCAGACACGTACAACCAGCAGAGTTTGGTTATGCTAAGTGAGAACTCGTCAAGTGAGGCTCCTTCAGGAATCCAATGCAGGACAAAAGTGGCAATTCAGGACCATGCCACTACTGAACAGACAGGTCTGGGTCAGGAAGCAAAGCAAAATTCTTACAGGAAGTGGGGCCCGTTAAGACACAATGTGGAAAGGAGGGCTCAGAAGAAAATAAAGAATGAACTAGCATTTGGTCAGTTCTTGGAAGGCATAGATCCAATTGCTTTCCCTTGGGATCCTGGGGGTGAGATGTGGGAAGAGGGTTGCTCTGTCAAAAGACTCACATTCAAGGAGCAGCGCTTCGGTGCAAGGAATATTGTTAGGACAGAGTAAATTCCTAAGAGTGAAGCCGAAAAGTAAAAAAAAAGAAAAAAGGAAAGAGAATAGTGTAGTGTATGCAATGTTGAAACAGTTCGTGTATAGTGCAAAGATAATACGGGTAATAATTGTAATGTTCGTGTATAGTGCAAAGATAATACGGGTAATAATTGTAATAGGACCCATTCATGAAACCAGACTTTTTACAAAAAGACATGTTATATATAGTGAAACATTTTCCCTCCAATATACCCATTGTTCTATAGGGACGGGAGGAGTGTAGAGGGAACCACATTCAAAGTGCCCGCCAAAGGAGACATTTTACAGTATAGGCAGGGCTGTGCCCTGATTGGTGGACAGCGACGGCGCACAGCCTACCCGCGCAGCAGCCCCGCGCAGGCTGAGTGGGCCAGATTTGAACTGCATGTGACCCAGCGCGGACGACGCCTGCCCGGCACCACTGGCACTTAGGATATGTGCCCATAGGACCCCTAAAGAGGCATTGACTCCCTCTGTCCTGCCCTTCCTGAGGAGCCTAGACTTGCTCCACCTGCCCTACCAGCCCTACCTCTCCCTACGACGACAGTTCCAGGTGAAATATTACTGTACTATTGTTGTAACACGTGGGTCACCTCTACACAACACTCAAGCCTTGACGCTTCTCCCAACATCCGGGGGAGAAAACCTTCACACAAACTGCACCTGTCATAAAGAAGATGAAGACTCACCAGTGTCCGAAGGTATTCACCAGTCCTTCACATGTGAAGACTCACATGTTAGTGCATTCAGGTGATAAATCTCATGAGTGTCCAGAGTGTGGGAAGAGATTCAGTGAGCGTGGAAATATGAAGGCTCACATGTCAGTGCATTCAGATGATAAACCTTATAAATGTCCAGAGTGTGGGAAGAGATTCAGGCATCTTCAACATATAAAGACTCACAGGATGGTGCATGCGGATGAGAGTCCTTTTCAATGTGCCGAGTGTGGCAAAAAATTTAGAGCACGTGGAAATGTAATAAGGCACATGTTAGTGCATTCAGGTGACAAACCTCATGAATGTCCAGAGTGTGGGAAGAGATTCAGTCGTCTTGGAAGTATGAAGACTCACATGTTAGTGCATTCAGGTGATAAACTTCATGAGTGTCCAGAGTGTGGAAAGAAATTCAGTCAACGTGGAAGTATGACGACTCACATGTTAGTGTATTCAGGTAACAAACCACATGAATGTCCAGAGTGTGGGAAGAGATTCAGTCGTCTTGGAAGTATGAAGACTCACATGTTTGTGCATTCAGGTGATAAACTTTACGAGTGTCCAGAGTGTGGGAAGAGATTCAGTCGTCTTAGTGATATGAAGAGGCACAAAATGATACATGCTGATAATAGGCTAAACACTTAGAGTGTGGAAGGTAATTAAGAGAATGTTGAAGGATAATGAGGCACATACAGCTATATTAACTTAACATTAATCTAACAGTGTGTATGCTATCACAATGTCAGTTAGATGTTCTTCAAAGGTAATTCTATTTTGTTTGAGAAATACACTTCACCATGAAAGGTAAAGATCAAGATATTTTATTATATTGTTCTTTTATGAAAGTTAGGTGACCAAGCAAGAACTAGAGAAGCTGTCACTATAGGAAAATTCAAAATTGCTTATCAGTATAGAAATATCTCTTTAGTTTAGCAAAGATAAATCAAAGCTTTAAATGTTTTTCTTCATATTTATGTAAATAATAATGTGCTTTCTGTTTTTGTTCTCTGTGAAAATTTATTTAAAATGTAATATACTCTGTAGCTAAGTTATGGATATTATTGTTGTAATATTATTTAGCATTGGTGCTGGTGAAGAAGACAGTCTGAGACGTACTTAAGATGAGACCATTTGATTGATAGGGAAATGTAGGTTAATCAAGGAATTTTCTCATCAGATTCATATGCAAACTGATGTATATTTTATATTTTTTGTTTAGGCATATTTATAAATAATACTCTTGATTATAAATATTTCACCGAAGAGTTTATTGAAGGCAGATTGCCATTTATAACTGTCAGTCAAGTTAATATGAAATTTAAATTTATGTTACTCTAGAAATTTACATCACTCTAAATTTACCAGAAATTTATATTACTCTAGCCTAACTTTATCAGTTATGCTGTAATTGTCTTGGAATAATATTTTACCCGATTTACCTGAGGGCCACTAACCCTAGTGGCCTCGATAAAAACGGGAAGCTGGCAGCTTGTTGAAGGTTCCCTTCCCCCCCCCCAATTTTCCTTGATTTTCTCCAGGTATATTTTGAAATTCAGCACATTTTGGCAGTTATAGCGTTGGCGGGTAGTCAGTTCCATCGATCAATAACCCTGTGGGTGAAAAAGCCTGATTCAAAGTTATTAGCTTGATTAGCAATAATATTATCCTGATTCGTATAGTCCTCTGTCAATTATATTATCCAAACTGGCAATTATATTAAGATGATTGTGAATTACATAAACCTTACTGGCAATTATATTAGCATGACTGTCAATTTATATCAAACAGATATTTATTTATGTTGTGGTGCTCGTGGGTTCTATTACATCTATCAATTGAGAGTTTCGGATCAGGATTAGCATTTAGGAACAAGGTTTTGTACATGTAAATAGCACAAGAGAATGTGTAGAGCGAGTGTATATTTAGCATGTTCATGGATTTAAACAGAGAGGCTGTGTGTTGTTTGAAGACAATTTTATTGTTCTGATAGCAGATTTATATTGGGTGGTGATGAGCATCAGGTAATTTGAAGTGGATGAATGAACCCCATGCACAGATAGCATATGTTCACATACCAACCCTAATTTTCAAAGAAACCTCTAGATTTTTAGCTCCAGCCATTTCATTGCTCTACAACAAATCATTTGAACTCCAAACCTTTCCTGATATTCTAAGGGAAAAAAAAGCAGGAGTAACCTTAGTCCATTAAAGTGTCAATCTCATTGAAGTCAACAATTATATACCAATATCAACTCTGCAGATTTTGTCTAAAATATTTTAAAGAGTTAATCTACAAGCAGCCTTAATCCTATTTAGCAAAACAAAATTTACTTAGTTCTTGCCATAATGGTTTAAGGCCCAAAAAAGGACCAATCATGCACCGATTAGTATGATTAACTTTATATATGCAGCTCTTGGAAGAAATGAGTACCCTTGTTCATATATTTGTTGACCTACATAAAGACTTTTTTACACTGTTAACACATTAACTTTCTTAAATTACAACATTACGGAGTAAGAGGTTAGTCCCTCCAATACCTACAGTCTTACCTTAGTGACAGGCTCCAGTATGTCTCTGTGAATGATTCCAATTCACCCACTCTACCTATTAACACTGGTGTTACACTGGGCAGTATTCTTCACCTCTCGTCTTTCTCATCTCCCCCTCCCTTTCCAGCCCATTGCCATCATGAGGGGGGCTTGGTTGGCGGATGCTAGAGTGTGATGCTCCATGGGACAGTGTCCTCTGTCCTTTTGAAGCCTAATGCTCTTGCTGCCATCTTCGCTAATTGTGCTGAATGCTTTTTCCTATTAAGTTTAATTTTTCCTTCCCAATTCTCCTGTTTAATTGCTATTTCCTTGTGACGTTTTGCAATTCTTGATTATTCTTTCAGATGTTTTCTTCTGTTTAGACACCGGTTTTTTTGGGAGGCACACCCTCTCACCCGTAAAACTGTGGTACTCGGCATTGTCGAGTAAGAGGACACCTTTATTGTCAATCTTTTCCTTCATTGCTGAGCCCAATTATATCGTGCTGAGCTTCCATTATATCTTGACGGACTGATGATTCCTATGGTTGCGATTGTAGGGCATATATCTACAGTGCACCGACCGGGAAGCTGGTCGGCCAAGCGGACAGCACGCTGGACTTGTGGTCCTGTGGTCCTGGGTTCGATCCCAGGCGCCGGCGAGAAACAATGGGCAGAGTTTCTTTCACCCTATGCCCCTGTTACCTAGCAGTAAAATAGGTACCTGGTGTTAGTCAGCTGTCACGGGCTGCGGGGTGGAGGCCTGGTCGAGGACCGGGCCGCGGGGACACTAAATGCCCCGAAATCATCTCAAGATAACCTCAAGATAACCCCTGGGGGGGGGGGGCCTTTGCTTGTTGGTTGTCCTATCCTCTAATTGTGGCTCCATGGTGGGTATGGGGCCTTGTTTGTTGATGAAATGTTTACTCGTTCATTTACATGCTGATATCTGACCCTCTTTTTAACTTGTAAGACGTGAGGGGTGGGAGACCTGGCCCCCAAGTCGGACTGTGATGGAAAGCTGGGCTCTGTAGCCCACACTACATTGGTCCCAGATCAAGCAGCTCCTGACTCTCACTGCTTGATGGGGTTTTGGGAGCTCTTCTACTACCTGACTTGTGAGTGCTTGGTCCACCAGGTCCCAACTACCCCTATCTGCTCCCCCTCCCACCTCTGTGGCTGGGTTGAGCCCCAACCTCCCAATGATGACCACCTCATCACATGGAGTGGCTCTCATTGTAACAACTGGGTCTCTTTGTCCCCCCCCCCCTCTTACTGGGGGTGCTCGGTGCTGTTCCCTCCACAGTCACACTCACACGATTCCTTCCAGTTCTAATACGTTCCAAGCTTTATTTGGTTCTGCTACATGGACTAAGTATTTTGATTTTAGTCATGTTGATTCTACTCGTCCTGATGATTTATTCATCCATAAACACCTAGTTGATTTGGTGGATACCTTTGTCATTTTTATCCCCACGCCTACTGATACATGTTTCTTTGCTGCTCCTTCTCGGGAAGCAGCTGTCTGCTTAGCCTCGTTGTCCTGCATTGGGAAACCCCGGTTCGGATCTCCAAAAATGCCTAGTTAAATGCTAGGATTTACACTGCTATTCTCCCGCACCATGTAGCGACTGGTGATAGCTGTCAATGCTATCAATCAGAGCTATGGATGTGCTTAATATACCTAGTAATCTCTCATTTTTTTTACCAAGTATCTGTCAACTTTTTATAAATTTTACTACAATTTACCTACTTAAAATTATCCGTTAGATTAAGGACCTTCTCGAAATGCTGCATGTACTAGTAGCTTTACAAGAATGTAGTACCCCTAACAAACCCAATGTTCCTTGTGTGTGTGTGTATATATATATATATATATATATATATATATATATATATATATATATATATATATATGTCGTACCTAGTAGCCAGAACGCACTTCTCATCCTACTATGCAAGGCCCAATTTGCCTAATAAGCCAAGTTTTCATGATTTAATTGTTTTTCGACTACCAAACCTACTTAACCTAACCTAACTTTTTCGGCTACCTAACCTAACCTACTCTATAAAGATAGGTTAGGTTAGGTTAGGTAGGGTTGGTTAGGTTCGGTCATATATCTACGTTAATTTTAACTCCAATAAAAAAAATTGACCTCATACTTAATGAAATGGGTAGCGTTATCATTTCATAAGAAAAAAATTAGAGAAAATATATTAATTCAGGAAAACTTGGCTTATTAGGCAAATCGGGCCTTGCATAGTAGGCCGAGAAGTGCATTCTGGCTACTAGGTACGATATATATATATATATATATATATATATATATATATATATATATATATATATATATATATATATATATATATATATATATATATATATATATGTCGTACCTAGTAGCCAGAACTCACTTCTCAGCCTACTATTCAAGGCCCGATTTGCCTAATATTAATATATTTACTATAATTTTTTTCTTATGAAATGATAAAGCAACCCTTTTCTCTATGTATGAGGTCAATTTTTTTTTATTGGAGTTAAAATTAACGTAGATATATGACCGAACCTAACCAACCCTACCTAACCTAACCTAACCTATATTTATAGGTAAGGTTAGGTTAGGTAGCCAAAAAAAGCTAGGTTAGGTTAGGTTAGGTAGCCAAAAAAAGCTAGGTTAGGTTAGGTTAGGTAGGTTAGGTAGACGAAAAAACATTAATTCATGAAAACTTGGCTTATTAGGCAAATCGGGCCTTGAATAGTAGGCTGAGAAGTGCGTTCTGGCTATTAGGTACGACATATATATATATATAAAGTTAAATATGACCGAAAAGGTAAGATTAATAATTCTAACACGAATTTTCTCAATATTTCTTATGTTTCTTTTCACTGTCAATGGTAATTGAAAAATCAATTCTCCAAAATTCATTTTTATTTCTAGTCTGATGCGACGCCTGAACGCGTTTCGTAATAACTTATTACATTTTCAAAGACTTTATATATTGACCTCTGCGAGCCAGAACACCCTACTGCTGTTAGCTTCCTCAACTGTATGAATTCCTGCTTCCTCATACCCTTAATCACTAGACCTACTAGAATCACTGATAGCACTGCCACGACTCTAGATCACATCTGGACAAACATAACATCTCCGCTTACTTCAGGTATAATCACCGATAGCACTACAGACCATTACCCCACATTTCTCTTAACTAACATTAGCAAACCACCTCTTGAGTCAAGAGAGTTTTACATACAAGAGTTTTTACATTCTTGTAAAGCCACTATTACGCGTAGCGTTTCGGGCAAGGTCCTTAACCATAATTTCCCCGGAATACGACCCCGCCGAATCGTTTAACAACCAGGTACCCATTCACTGCTGGGTGAACAGAGGCTACAGTTAAGGATTGGCGCCCGGTCAATCCTCCCCGGCCAGGATTCGAACCCAAGGCAAGGCACTTGCGAAACGCCAGGCGAGTGTCTTGCCACTGCGCCACGGGGACTGCCACGGGAGAGATACGTTTTAGACTACACAATGAAACTGCTATAGACAATTTTATAACTGCTGCTGATAATGTCAACTGGGAGTCCGAGTTAGGTAACATAGAGGACATCAACCTAGCAGTTCAATCTTTTCTTCAAAAAACTCTTAGCCTTTATAATACCCACTGTCCTATGCTTACAAAACAAGTCACAACAAAAAGCCTTAACATTCCCTGGCTTACAAAGGGAATACTTAACTCTATTATTAAAAAACATGACCTTAAGAAGAAGTATAGGTTAGGAATTGTCTCCAAAGAATTCTCAAAGAATTACTCATTATTGCTATCTAAGATAATTAGACGAGCCAAAACTAAATACTACGAAGATAAATTTACCCAAATAAAGAGCAATATTAAACAAACTTGGAGAACAATTTCACAAATATTGGGATCAAAGAAGTCTATAAATAACAAACCGACTCTCCTGTCTAATAACGATGGTCAGCTTTCAGCCTCTGATTCTGCTATTGAGTTCAATAGGTTCTTCTCTTCCATTGGTTCATCCCTTGCTAATGATATTCCATCTTCCAGTACTGACATTAAGGACTATCTTACAGGTAACTATCCACAGTCTCTGTACCTAAAGCCTATTAATTCCACTGACGTCAATGAGATAATCCTTTCCCTTAAAACCAAGTCTGGTGCCCTTGAGGAGATACCAACTTTAATCTACAAAAAAGCCTCCAGATCTTTAGCCCCTGCTATTGCTTTGCTCTTCAACAAGTCACTTGAACTCCAAACCTTTCCAGATATTCTAAAAAAAGCGAGAGTAACGCCTGTCCACAAATGTGGAGATCTCACAGATGTTAACAACTACAGACCTATATCAATCCTGCCAAACTTGTCAAAAATTTTTGAAAAACTAATCTATAAGCAGCTTTACTCATATCTAGCCAAACTCAATATACTTAGCCCTTGCCAATATGGCTTCAGGCCCAAAAAAAGCACTAACGATGCACTTATTAGTATGCTTAACTCAATTCATACAGCTCTTGATAAAAATGAGTTCCCTGTTGGGTTATTTGTGGACTTGCGTAAAGCTTTCGATACTGTCAACCACCAAAACCTTCTTCTTAAATTACATCATTATGGTGTCAGAGGACACTCCCTACAATACCTCAAATCCTACCTTACTGACAGGCTCCAATGTGTTTCTGTGAATAATACAATTTCTCCCACCCTACCCATCAACATTGGAGTTTCCCAGGGCAGCATACTTGGCCCTCTCCTCTTTCTCATCTACATTAATGACCTTCTAAATGCCTCCCAACACCTCAAACCAATTCTATTTGCTGACAACACAACATTCATTTACTCCAGTCCTGATCCCCTCGCTATAAATGCCATAGTAAATACTGAGCTTAATAAAGTCCATCTGTAGCTAACTGCCAACAAACTCACCCATAACATTGACAAAACTTTCTATATTCTGTTTGGCAATAAATCCTCTAATCAAATAAATCTCAAAATAAACAATACCCAAATTTGTAACAAATTAGATGGCAAATTCCTTGGCGTTCTCATTGACCACAAGCTGAATTTCCAGGGACACATTCTAAACATATCAAAAAAAGTTTCAAAAACTGTGGGCATTCTTTCTAAGATCAGATATTATGTACCACGCCCTGCCCTGGTGACTCTCTATTACTCCCTTATCTATCCATATCTCAACTATGGTATTTGTGCTTGGGGCTCTACTACCCAAAATCACTTACGTCCTCTAATTACTCAACACAAAGCTGCTATTAGGACAATATCCAATTCTGGCCCCAGACATCACTCGGTACCCCTACTCAAATCTCTGAATATGTTAGACATTAAGTCACTGCACATTCTCTTCATGTGTATTATACATATATAAAACGCTAAACTATAATGCCAATCCTGATCTCAAAAGCTTCATAGAAGGTTGTAACAGAACCCATGAGCACCACACCAGAAATAAATACAGTTTTGATATTCCTAGAGTACGACTTAATCAAACCAGAAATGCTCTACAAATCAAGGGGCCCAGAATGTGGAATGACCTTCCCAACCATGTTAAAGACTGTACCTCTCTCAACCAGTTTAAGTTAAAAACGAAGCTATACCTAATAAATTCCCTGTAACCCACCTTTCCCCTCTGTTGTCAACCCATGTATGTTTTTTTTTTTTTTTTTTTTTCAAATCAACGCTGTTTGAATGTAATTTTCTGTAATAATTTGTAATTGTATTTGTGCTGCTTTTTCAACAATGTTCCCCCCTCTTTTACCTCTATTTTTATTTGTACTCAACACATCTTATTCTTTTTACCCATTAGTTTTAAGCTTTAGTCATTAATGTTTTTCCTGCCCGAAACGCTTTGCGTAATAGTGACTTTAGGCATTGTATGTACTAGCTCTATCTATAAAGCCAACAAACTTTGTAAAATCTCTTTATGTATGTACCTTACCTAAATAAAAATTATTATTATTATTATTATTATTATTATTATTATTATTACTTTAGTTTACACACACAACTGTAACCTGTAAACACTCATTATACATCCATACTATTACTCGCATTTGGGTGAGGTGATATTTTACAACAGTTTTGGGTGATGAGAACAAACTTGTGACAAGCACAAGACAAAACATGAAACAATGGGTATAACTTGGATAAGAGAACATAAAAATGGAAGTAACGGCAGAGGGCCTATGGACCTATACCTCTATATTGGTTAGGAGTCTTGAAGTGGGTAGAACATACAGTAGTTGTGTATTAATTCGCCGTTGATTGCTGGTGTTGACGTTTTGATGTGTAGTGCATCGCAGATGTCGAGCCTCCTGCTATCGCTGTATCTATCAATGATTTCTGTGTTGTTTGTTAAGATTTCTCTGGTGATGGTCTGGTTGTGAGAAGAGATTATATGTTCCTTGATGGAGCCTCTATGGATATTATATGGAGAACATTATAATCTCTTCTCACAACCCATCGATAAGACATCACCAGAGAAATCTTAACAAACAACACAAAAATCATTTATGCATACAACGACAGCAGGAGGCTCGACATCTGCGAGGCACTACACATCAAAAAGTCAACACCAGCAATTAACAGCCAATTAATATACAACTATATTCTACCCACTTCAAGACTCCGAACTAATATAGAAGCATCAAGAGGAAGTATGGGCCAATAGGCCCTCTGCAGTTACTTCCATTCTTATGTTCTCTTAACTAAGTTATACCCATTGTTTCATGTTTTGTCTTGTGCTTGTCCCAAGTTTGTTCATCTCACCCAAATGCGAGTACAGTATAAGTATGGATGTATAATGAGTGTTTACAGGTTACAGTTGTGTGTGTAAATTAAAGTCTTTAAAAATGTAATAAGTTATTACGAAATGTGTTCAGGCGTCGCGTCAGACTAGAAATAAAAATAAATTTTGGAGAATTGAATTTTCAATTGCCATCGACAGTGAAAAGAAACATTAGAAATATTGAGAAAATTCATGTTAGAATTATTAATCTTACCTTTTCGATCATATATAACAACATATGTTTACAAGAAAGACTGCTACCAAAATATACTAATATATATATATATATATATATATATATATATATATATATATATATATATATATATATATATATATATATATTATTAAATATGACCGAAAAAGTAAGATTAATAATTCTAACACAAATTTTCTCAATATTTCTTATGATTCTTTTCACTGTCAATGGTAATTGAAAAATCTATTCTCCAAAATTCATTTTTATTTCTAGTCTGACGCTACACTTGAACGCGTTTCGTAATAACTTATTATATGCAGGCGATAAGTTACAATAACGTGGCTGAAGTATGTTGACCAGACCACACACTAGAAGTTGAAGGGACGACGACGTTTCGGTCCCTTCAACGACGTTTCGGTCCGAAACGTCGTCGTCCCTTCAACTTCTAGTGTGTGTGGTCTGGTCAACTTATTATATTTTCAAAGACTTTAATTTACACACACAACTATATCCTGCAAACACTAAACTGAGTTTAAACAGCTTTCATTTTATACCTGCATTTGGGTGAGGTGATATGTTACAACATATCTTCTTCCTTCCTTCTTGAACGCTCATCCGCTCCTGACGACCCTGCTGCCCCTCCAACTTTATCAGCTGCTCCTTGAGCCCACAACATCCCAAACATGATGTAACAACCCAAGAAGGCAGCTAAGTACCCAGTGACCTAAATGTGACCGAAATATTCGACAAAACCCAACCTACTAGCTCATCTCGACCTCATTAGTGTTGCTCCCTGGAGGAAGCTAACCTGATGTTTGCTGCTGCCATATCAGCGAGCCTACCCCATCTGCCTGCGTACATCTCTGCTGCTACCATGCAAAACAATTCTAAACTCGGCAAGGCCGCAAAGAAAGATAGCACACCTATCAGGATGAACCCAACCAGCCAAGCTAGCAACAGGAATAACGCGGCAGACTCTCCTGTAGTGGCTACCGGGGGGAGTACCGACCCTCCCTGCGTCAACAATAACAAACCTTCTCAGCTGATTGAAGCGTCGTCACTGACTCGAGCCTTACAACAGTTATGTAACCATATGGAGCAACTTAAACGAGCTGCCTCCCCATGTTCTGACTTTAAACGTCTCGCTGATAATCCATGGCTCAGATTATTGACTCAAATACATGATGACCAAAAGTCTATAATCCGAGAGCAGTCGGACCTGATAATGAAGCTTCAGAGTGATGCTTTGGCCATGCACAAGATTAACCAAGATCTGTCTGCCAGAGTCGGCCACCTCGAACAGGAATTAAACTCTCTTCAGATCTCGGTTACTAACTTTAAACCAGCAGAAACCTCTAAGAAGCAAGAAGAGATGTTACAAAAGTTAGAGAACCATTTTAACTCCCTACAACAGCAACACACTGCAACCCAAGACGAATCAGACCAACTTAAGCTCCTTGATTCTGTCATCATCTCATCACATGATTTTCCCCATGAAACTGACAGAGAAGACTGTACTGCCATCGTGATCCAGGAATTGCGTACTAAGTTGAATTATTCAATCGAAGCAAGAGACATTAAGTCAGCTTATAGAGTGGGTACCAAATCATCTGGTACAGACAACAGAAAGATACGTGTGAAGTTAGATAGCTGCTCCCGCAAGTCAGACCTTATCACTGCTGCAGTCGCTAGGAAATCCAATGTTTATGTGAACGAATGTCTTACCAGATTCAGACAAAATCTCTTATTTAAACTACGTGGAATTTGCAATAGATCCACTGCTATTAAACATTGATTTGTGCGCGATGGTAAAATAATAGCTAGGAAGACTGACTCTGGAAAAACTTATGTCATAACCACTGAAGCACACCTCACTTCTTTCCTGGATGACTGTGGGATATCAGCTGAATAGCCAGAACATAATTTGTAGTCTCACATACAACCAAAGTGTACTTAAGCTCTGCCTTTCCTTTCCAAAGGTGTTTATTTTTATTTTTATTTTTTTATTTTATTTTTTTTTGTTTGTCATCTTTGCCTGTTTTATACTCTTAATTATTTGTTCTTAGTTAATCCTCCGTGGTGTAGTGGTAAGACACTCGCCTGGCGTTCCGCGAGCGCTATGTCATGGGTTCGTATCCTGGCCGGGGAGGATTGACTGGGCGCAATTCCTTAACTGTAGCCTCTGTTTAACGCAACAGTAAAATGTGTAAAATGTCTTCTGTCTCATATCTACACCAACCAGCACATTGATCATCATTAATGCAAGTATTTCACAGCACACCAGGCTAAAAACAAACTTCAAAATAGCACCTGTCTATCAGTTTATAACCAAAATGTTAGATCACTTGGTAAACATTTTGACGATTTAAATGCATTACTCACAGCACTAGGTACTAACCTATCGTTCATTATTTTAATAGAAACTTGGCTAAATAAAGACTATACCCAACTCTACAACTTAGCTGGTTATAAAGCCATTCATAACTGTAGGCCTAATAAAAAAGGTGGTGGCACAGCTATATATTACCGAGATACATTTATCTGCAACAGTGTTATTAGTGACAGAGATGACTACTGTGAATATACTTTTGCTCAGTTTACAATTAAATCCCTTAAATCCTCTTTGACTATTGGAGCCATCTATAGATTTCCCAATACTAACATAGCTTCTTTCTCAGACAACCTAAGGAATCTTATTATAAACAACAATCTCAACAAAAACCACATCATTCTGGGAGGAGACTTTAATATTGACCTGGGTCAACAAAATTGCTCTCAAGTTGACTATTTCCTTAACAGCATGAACTCCTGTATGCTAATCCCCACAATCACCAAACCTACCCGAGTCACTCAAACATCAGCCACTACCTTGGACCACATATGGACAAACATAACAGCTCCCCTTGTATCTGGTATAATCTACGACAGAACAACTGACCACTATCCTACCTTTCTCATAGCGAACATGGACATAACACCACCAAAAAGCAAGAAACTTTCATTTAGGCTACACAGTGAATCAGCTTTAGACAATCTTACAGAGGCACTTCACAATATTAACTGGGATTCTGAATTCAATAATACCCATGACATAAATTCATTAGCTAACCTCTTGCTCTCCAAAACTCTAAGCCTCTACAACCTTCATTGTCCACTTCTTACCAAGCAAGTAACTGACAAAAGATGAAACAATCCATGGCTCACAAGTGGCATTTTCAACTCAATCAACAAGAAACATGAATATGAAAAGAAAGTTAGGATTGGCCTAGTTTCAAAGGAAGTAGCTAAAAGGTACTCATCAATGCTTACCAGTATCATAAGAAAGGCAAAACTTGCATATTATGTGAATAGATTCAATGAAGCAAAAGGCAACATGAAAAGCACTTGGAAAACTATCTCTAGTATCCTAGGAACTAAACAACACTCACATAACCAAATAAAACTCTACAAGGATGGGGATATACCGTCAACTGATTTAGAAATGGCAAATGAATTTAATAGTTTCTTTTCATCGGTTGGTGCTAATCTTGCCAGTAAAATCCCACAGACTCAGACACATATTAACACATATCTCTCAGGCAGCTATCCAAACTCTCTTCTCCTTTCACCAATCAGCCCGGTAGATGTTGTGTCCATCATACACTCTCTAAAAACCAAGGCAGGGAACACCAGTGAAATTCCGTCCATTGTGTACAAGAGAGCCTCCCATGCCCTTGCCCCACCCATAGCACTACTGTTCAACAAATCTATAGAGTGTCACACCTTCCCTGATATCCTCAAAAAAGCAAGAGTAACGCCAGTCCATAAAGGAGGCAATCCGGCGGACATAAACAATTATAGACCAATATCAAATCTACTCATTCTATCAAAAATATTTGAAAACATTATTTACAAACAGCTCTATTCCTACCTCGTAAAATTCGACATACTCAGCCCCTGCCAGTTTGGCTTCCGGTCCCAAAAGAGCACCAACGATGCAATCATTAGTCTCCTTGACGTTATCTATTCAGCCCTTGACAAAAATGAGTTTCCGATTGGACTCTTCATTGACCTAAGAAAAGCCTTTGATACTGTTAATCACAACTACCTCTTACTTAAACTCCAGCATTATGGAATCCGAGGCCTTGCCCTTGACTACATCCGATCCTATCTTAGTGACAGACACCAATATGTAACCATCAATGATACAACTTCTTCCACTCTACCAATTACCGTTGGAGTGCCACAGGGCAGCATCTTAGGACCTCTTCTATTTCTTATATATATAAACGATCTGCCTAATGTCTCTAATATTCTCAAACCTATATTGTTTGCTGACGATACTACCCTTATCTATTCAAACCCCAACACACATACACTAAATAATGTTGTGAATAATGAATTAAAAAAAGTCCACTCATGGATGTCAACGAACAAACTAACATTAAACATCGAAAAGACTTATTACATCTTATTTGGAAGCAAATCATCAAATGCAATTCAGCTACAGATAGACAACATTAACATCAGTAATAAAAATGATATCAAGTTTCTTGGCCTATTCCTAGACAAGAGACTCAACTTCAGCACCCACATTCAACACATAACTAAGAAAGTCTCTAAGACAGTTGGTATACTCTCCAAAATCAGATATTATGTTCCTAACTCTGCTCTCCTCTCACTATATTATGCACTAATCTACCCCTATCTTAATTATGGTATCTGTGCATGGGGGGTCTACCACTGCAAACCACCTTAAGCCCATCATCACACAGCAAAAATCTGCTATCAGAATAATAACTTAACTCTGCTTTCAGACAACACTCAGCTCCCATATTTAAATCCCTAAACTTGCTAAATATTAACTCCCTCCACACATTCTCTTGTGTCAACTACATTTACAAAACCCTGTTCTTAAATGCAAACCATGCTCTGAAACTCTCCCTGGACAGATGTAATAGGACCCATTATCACCACACCAGAAATAAATATCTCTTTGATATCCCCAGGGTCAAACTTAATCTGTGTAAACACTCTATGCAAATTAAGGGACCTAGTCTATGGAACTCACTCCCTAGTGAATTGAAAAACTGTAAAACTTTTGCCTTATTTAAAAGCAAAACCAAAAAGTACCTAACTTCATCTTCTTAGTTTCCTACACTGAGCTTTAAATTTGCTCTGTACCTAGTGTTACCCAATCTCCTAATTTTTATGTAATATCAAACAACCTTATCATTGTGTTCATTGCTATCTTCTTTTATGTGCTAGCCATATGCTGTATTGTGACTACCAATTTTTGTCAACTACCATTCAAGCTGTCATTGCAATCAATCTTATATTGTTTCTGCTGTATTGTGCCTACCAATTTTTGTCAACTACCATTCAAGCTGTCATTGCAATCAATCTTAGCTACCTATGTGCTTTAATATACTGTACCTACAATTTTCTCTCACCTTCTTTTTTTCATTTAATGTAACTGTTATCATTTTTTTGTCTATAAATTTTGCAAGTATTTACCTCCTTAAAATTTTCTTAGATTAAGGACCTGCCCGAAACGCTGCGCGTGCTAGTGGCTTTACAAGACTGTAATTACCATATTTGTATCCTCACATTCCTTATGTACATTCTTGTATATGCATAAATAAGTAAATAAATAAATAACAGTTTTGGATGAGGTGAAAACAAACTTTCAACACAAGACAGAACACGAAACAATGGGTATAATATTGGGTAAGTTAAAGGAAAGAATGGAAGTAACTGCAAGGGCCTATTGGCCCATATTTTTTGATGCTTCTATATTGGTGCAGAGTCTTGAAGTGGGTAGAATATAGTTGGGGACGAAACATCCTCAACCTATTCTTAAACTTTAAATGGGTGAGATGCCGAGCTTGCTTGAACGCTGAAGCTTCGGCGACAAATCTGAGTATCTAGTGGGCCATTTTTGGTAATGAAAAAATTTTGGTAACGTCCCCACAACTATATTCTACCCACTTCAAGACTCCGCACCAATATAGAAGCATCAAGAAATATGAGCCAATAGGCCCTTGCAGTTACTCCCATTCTTCCCTTTTACTTACCCAATATTATAACCATTGTTTCGTGTTCTGTCTTGTAGTGAAAGTTTGTTTTCACCTCATCCAAAACTGTTGTAACATATCACCTCACCCAAATGCAGGTATAAAATGGAAGCTGTTTAAACTCAGTTTAGTATTTGCAGGTTATAGTTGTGTGTGTGTGTGTAAACTAAAGTCTTTGGAAATATAATAAGTTATTACGAAACGCATTCAAGTGTCCCGTCAGACTAGAAATAAAAATGAATTTTGGAGAATTGATTTTTCAATTACCATCGACAGTGAAAAGCAACATAAGAAATATTGAGAAAATTCGTGTTAGAATTATTAATCTTATTTTTTCGGTCATATTTAATAATATATGTCTACAGGAAAGACTGCTACCAAAATATAC
>NC_091168.1:48510842-48573342 GCF_040958095.1 Procambarus clarkii | reverse complement strand
AGAGCGCAGCATAGAAGAAAGACAGATGCAGATAGATGGTTGTTTGTTTTCTTTCGTTTCACAAGGCGAGTGCGGTCCGTACGGCTAAATGTGTGAGTTTGAAATCTTTTGTCTCCACCATTATGACTGATATTCCTCTGCCCCAGATCAGGAAGAAAATCTGTAAGATATCGGGTAAGTTTGTTCTAGATATCTCGCCAGTCCTTCACTTCCGTGGTTCTATTGTGGTGGATCCAGTGTCGGTTGCCACCGAACTGGGTTCCCCGTTTTTCGACTCTTGGCTCCAGCTCTAGTCTTCCTCCATCTTTCCTTATTCGTAAGCACCTTCATGAATCTTGTTCCATAGATTTTCACATGCATCTCCTGCTTCTCTATAATGATCCTTTCTCTCTTTTCAAACTCCAGTCTGCCCTGACTCATTGTGGTTCTATGGCAGGGGGCTCAGATGGCAAAACATCTCATAATGAATGTTATCTCCCTCAATGCACATTTCAGTATATACTGAATCTGTTTAACCGTATCTGCGAGTCGTCATCTGTCCCTAAGGACTGGCTTGAGGAGGTTGTTTTTCCTATTCGGAAACCAGGGTCTCTAGCGACAGCTCCTAAGGACATCTGCCCCATTGCCCTCACGAGTTGCGTCTCCATACTCTTTGAATGTATGTTCAATGTCGGTATGATGTGGTTTTTGGAACACTATTGCCACCTCTCCCGTTCTCAATTTGGCTTTCGCAAGTGTCAAAACATGACTGATGTCTTGATGAACTTGGTGGTCTATATTCATACTGCTTTTGCTGCAAAGATCTCTGTTGTTGCTGTTGTCCTTTTTTGACCTGGAAAAGGCATACGACACCACCTGGAGATGGCATACTGTATTCTGTCCCAACTCTGTTACTTTGGCCTTCGTGGTAATCTCCTTCTCTTCCTACAAAGCTTCCTCTCTAATCGTTCCTTTAGAGTGAGGGTTTGTACCATTCTGCCTCTTTTCGGCAATACGATGGTGTACTCCACGGTAGTGTTCTGAGCACTTGCTCATTTTCCTGGTTGCCCTCAATAATCTTTACTCCCTTTCCTTTGGCATCTTCTCAGCTCTCTATCAGCGATCTTACCCTTCGATGTCGAGGTGATGAATTGCCTTTCCTCCAACTGCATCTTCAACTTGCGATTGATGTCGTGTCGTCCTGGACAATCAATCATGGCATCAAGTTCTCCACAACTAAAACTTGTGCTCTGACTTTTACTCGGAAGTAGGTCATTCTTCGTCCCCCTTTGTCGCTTTATGGTAATCCTCTTTTGTGCATAGATTCTGCTAAACTTATGGGGTTATTCTTTAACACTCATTTGTCTTGGTCTCCCCATATCTCTTCCCTCTGAGTTGAATGTTTTAAGGTCCCTAACTTACTTAAGGTAAGTTATACTTCCTGGGGAGCTGATACGAGCACGCTCCTTTCTCGTACTGTCTAAACTCAATTATGGTTGTCGTGCTTACTCATCTGCCTCTCATTTTACTCTTTGCTGTCTTGATGCTCTGCATCATACTGGGTTATTCTTCAGCCCTGGTGCCTTGCGTTCGACTCCTACCCTAAGCCTGTATGTCGAAACAGGCATCCTGTCTCTACAGGATCGCCGTGATCGCTACTGTCTTCGTTACATTGTACAGTCCCTACGACACCCTCTTCACTTTCACTTATGTCGTACTTTTCCTTGTGCACTTTTCTTCACACTTCCGCTCCATTTCCGTCTTCACAGATGGGGTCAAAGTCTGCAGATGGTGTAGCCTACTCTGTTGTTTTTCCTGACCACACCTATGTGTTGCCTGCCTCCAGAGACTAGCATCTCCACAGAAGAACTTCATGTTATTTTGTATGCTCTTCGTCAACTGCTTTCTTGCTGTCACTTTTTCTTTGTTGTTGTAGTTAACTCTCACAGGGCCTTTTCATGGCTCTGTAGTCATTTAATCCAGTTCATCCTGTGGTTGTCGAAATTCAACATTGTCTGTTTCTTATCTCCAGCAGATTTAAGACAATGGAGTTTTGCTGGGTCCCAAGCCATATTGGTGTCCTTAAATGGGTGTGCAGACTTTGTCACTAAGGAGGTTCTTTGCACTTGCCCCATCTCCCGTAAAGATGTTCCTTATTCTGTCTTCTATCCAGTTATTCATTCTTCAATCCTTGCCCATTAGCAGGGTTGTTGGTCTTCTGTTACTCATGATAAACTGCGTTCTCCTAAAGGTAGCATGTCCCCTTGGCCTTCTTCCTACCACCTTAACCGGCGGTGAGAATTGGCTCTGACGAGATTACGTATTAGCCATACATGTTTAATTCATAGGCACTTAATGGAGCGCCTCCCTGCTCTTTATTGTTCATATTGCATTGTCCCTCTTACGGTTGTACACATCCTTGTCGAATAACCTGACTAACAGGAGGTGCGTATGTCTTACAAAACAATGCTTACAAAACTATGCTTACAAAACAAGTCACAACCAAAAGGCTTAACAATCCCTGGCTTACAAAGGGAATACTTAAATCTATTAATAAAAAACATGACCTTGAGAAAAAGTATAGGTTAGGGATTGTCTCCAAAGAATTCTCAAAGAATTACTCATTATTGCTATCTAAGATAATTAGACGAGCCAAAACTAAATACTACGAAGATAAATTTACCCAAATAAAGAGCAACATTAAACAAACATGGAGAACAATTTCACAAATATTGGGATCAAAAAAGTCTTTAAATAACAAACCGACTCTCCTGTCTAATAACGATGGTCAGCTTTCAGCCTCTGATTCTGCT
Source organism: Procambarus clarkii (assembly GCF_040958095.1). Taxonomy (NCBI): domain Eukaryota; kingdom Metazoa; phylum Arthropoda; class Malacostraca; order Decapoda; family Cambaridae; genus Procambarus; species Procambarus clarkii. The sequence continues at coordinate 48,570,550 of NC_091168.1, read as the reverse complement.
ATTGAGTTCAATAGGTTCTTCTCTTCCATTGGTTCATCCCTTGCTAATGATATTCCATCTTCCAGTACTGACATTAAGGACTATCTTACAGGGAACTATCCCCAGTCTCTGTACCTAAAGCCTATTAATTCCATTGACGTCAATGAGATAATCCTTTCCCTTAAAACCAAGTCTGGTGCCCTTGAGGAGATACCAACTTTAATCTACAAAAAAGCCTCCAGATCTTTAGCCCCTGCTATTGCTTTGCTCTTCAACAAGTCACTTGAACTCCAAACCTTTCCAGATATTCTAAAAAAAGCGAGAGTAACGCCTGTCCACAAATGTGGTGATCTCACAGATGTTAACAACTACAGACCTATATCAATCCTGCCAAACTTGTCAAAAATTTTTGAAAAACTAATCTATAAGCAGCTTTACTCATATCTAGCCAAACTCAATATACTTAGCCCTTGCCAATATGGCTTCAGGCCCAAAAAAAGCACTAACGATGCACTTATTAGTATGATTAACTCGATTCATACAGCTCTTGATAAAAATGAGTTCCCTGTTGGGTTATTTGTGGACCTGCATAAAGCTTTCGATACTGTCAACCACCAAAACCTTCTTCTTAAATTACATCATTATGGTGTCAGAGGACACTCCCTACAATACCTCAAATCCTACCTTACTGACAGGCTCCAATGTGTTTCTGTGAATAATACAATTTCGCCCACCCTACCCATCAACATTGGTGTTCCCCAGGGCAGCATACTTGGCCCTCTCCTCTTTCTCATCTACATTAATGACCTTCCAAATGCCTCACAACACCTCAAACCAATCCTATTTGCTGATGACACAACCTTCATTTACTCCAGTCCTGATCCCCTTGCTCTAAATGCCACAGTAAATACTGAGCTAAATAAAGTCCATCTGTGGCTAACTGCCAACAAACTCACCCTTAACATTGACAAAACTTTCTATATTCTGTTTGGCAATAAATTCTCTAATCAAATAAATCTCAAAATAAACAATACCCAAATTTGTAACAAATTAGATGGCAAATTCCTTGGCATTCTCATTGACCACAAGCTGAATTTCCAGGGACACATTCTAAACATATCAAAAAAAGTTTCAAAAACTGTGGGCATTCTTTCTAAGATCAGATATTATGTACCACGCCCTGCCCTGGTGACTCTCTATTACTCCCTTATCTATCCATATCTCAACTATGGTATTTGTGCTTGGGGCTCTACTACCCAAAATCACTTACGTCCTCTAATTACTCAACACAAAGCTGCTATTAGGACAATATCCAATTCTGGCCCCAGACATCACTCGGTACCCCTATTCAAATCCCTGAATATGTTAGACATTAAGTCACTGCACATTCTCTCATGTGTACTATACATATACAAAACGCTAAATTGTAATGCCAATCCTGATCTCAAAAGCTTCATAGAAGGTTGTAACAGAACCCATGAGCACCACACCAGAAATAAATACAGTTTTGATATTCCTAGAGTACGACTTAATCAAACCAGAAATGCTCTACAAATCAAGGGGCCCAGGATGTGGAATGACCTTCCCAACCATGTTAAAGACAGTACCTCTCTCAACCAGTTTAAGTTAAAAACGAAGCTATACCTAATAAATTCCCTGTAACCTACCTTACCTCTCTATTGTCAACCCATGTATGTTTTTTGTTTTTTTTTTGTTTTACAAATCAACGCTGTTTTAATGTAATTTTCTGTAATAATTTGTAATTGTATTTGTGCTGTTTTTTCAACAATGTTCCCCCCTCTTTTACCTCTATTTTTATTTGTACTCAACGCATTTTTTTCTTTTTACCCATTAGTTTTAAGCTTTAGTCAGTAGTGTTTTTTCCTGCCCGAAACGCTTTGCGTAATAGTGGCTTTTGGCATTGTATGTACTAGCTCCTATCTATAAAGTCAACAAACTTTGTAAAATCTCTTTATGTATGTACCTTTGCCTAAATAAAAATTATTATTATTATTATTATTATTATTCTTGCTTCCCGACAGTCCCTCACTTGTCCCTCGATAGAATCCTTGATGAATCAGATACCTTTGATATTTTATTTTATTTTATTTTATTTATTTATATACAAGAAAGTACATTGGGTTAGAGAGGATACATAGCACAGTATTTACAATCTTGTAAAGCCACTAGTACGTGCAGCGTTTCGGGCAGGTCCTTAATCTAACAGATTTTAAGTAGGTAAATTCTAGCAGAATTAATAAAATGATAACAGATACATTGCAAGAAAAAAAATGAGATGAGAGCGAATAATAAGTATATTAACCCTTAACATGCTCGGGGTTTAATATCCTTGTCATCCCCACAGGTGCATGTCATTTTGAAAAAAAAAAATATTATTTTTTCTTCCTAACCTGTTAATTTGTGTTCACTGATTACGGGAAAAATAATAAAAAAATCGTAAGTGGCATATATTGCCCGCGATAGGGCGGGGAAGTCTGGCAAATTATAGGCGCTGACTCAGCGTGCGTCCCAGGCGGTCTGTTGATCGCCAGCTGTCAGGCCGGAGTTGCCACAAAGAGATAATTACCTAATTATTACAATGTCTCTGATTGATTTTTCAGTTTTTTTGCTGTAATATTATTCAATAATGTGTAGTTTGATATATTTATATAATAAAATGAGTGAATCATCGCTGTACTCATAAATATGGTGTGCATATTGTTGATTCAATTATGTTCATCAATCAGTGAACAAATACTTTGTCGGTTATTACACTATAAGCACAGGTTATATATAAGTATATGCATGTTTTGTTCACTATAACGAACCACTAAGTAGCTATTATGAGTCAAAAAGTAACAAGGAGTGACTGCCGTGTACCAGCCAGCCACTCCCGCCCTCCCTCCAGTCATCTGACTCACCCACAATACTGTTTTTGCTATAATTCACTATATACAGACGTTATATATAAGTATCTACATGTTTTGTTCACCATAACTGTACATCTAAGCTTGTATGGTGAGTAAAGGCACAAAGACGTAGGACCTCACACAGTCAGCTGATGGCTGCCGCCCTCAAGGCCAGACGCACTAATATTTTTCCTCCAACAATACTGTGTGGTGTTATTACGCTATATTTTTTTTTTTTTTTTTGAGATATATACAAGAGTTGTTACATTCTTGTACAGCCACTAGTACGCGTAGCATTTCGGGCAAGTCCTTAATCCTATGGTCCCTGGAATACGATCCCCTGCCGCGAATAATCGTTTTTTCATCCAAGTACACATTTTACTGTTGCGTTAAACAGAGGCTACAGTTAAGGAATTGCGCCCAGTAAATCCTCCCCGGCCAGGATACGAACCCATGACATAGTGCTCGCGGAACGCCAGGCGAGTGTCTTACCACTACACCACGGAGACTGCTGACTGTGACTGACTGCTGATATCTTATATACAGACGTTATATATAAGTATTTACATGTTTTGTTCACCATAACTGAACATCTAAGCTTGTATGGTGAGTAAAGGCACAAAGACGTAGGACCTCACACAGTCAGCTGATGGCTGCCGCCCTCAAGGCCAGACGCACTAATATTTCTCCTCCAACAATACTGTGTGGTGTTATTACACTATATACACACATTATATATAAATATCTACCTGTTTTATTCACCATACTTGTACAAATAAACTGGTATGGTGCCCAAAGACCATCGTGGTAACCAGTAAACAACACCGTCGTCTGCACGGTGGCGTCGTGCAGACGACGCCACCGCCCTCACCAAAATGGTGGCTCCAAACCTTCTCTTGCTGTTTATACCCTCTATACACACGTTATATATAAGTATCTACATTTGTGTTCACCATAGCGAACTACTAAGCTGGTATGGTGAGTGCAGTCAATAAAAGGTGGCCACACACAGTCAGAAGACATCGCCACCACCCTCCCTTCCACAGCATTACTCCTCCCTCCATGGCGCACAGCGCTAAATATCACCACAATCCTGCTATTATCAGCACCCTGGTCAGTTTTATCACAGTCAGGGGTCTTCTGTAATAATATCATCGCTACATAATAGCATGAACAAGTATATTTTGGCATTTTTAGGCGATGCTGTGGTCACAAGCAGATCAGCAGTGCTGTTAGCTCATGCTGCGTGCATCAGGCTTGGTTGCTCACTCAATACTGAGGCCAATAACACCTGGGAGTTTGGCCCACGATTTTTTTTTTTTAAATGGCGTCTGTTTACAAGAGCCCTGATGAAGGTGTGGTGAACCCATGTATCCACAGGCCGTTTAAATCTTGCATAGTACTCCAACACATCATATGACATGATGCGCAGTTGACTGGAACAACGTCCAACACGTCATATGACGTGATGTGCACTTTAAGGGTTAAAGCACATTGGTATATTAAAGCTCTGGTTGATTACATTGACAACTTGATTGGTAATTTAAACAAGATTAACAGACACCGTACAGCAGATTGATAGCACATATAAGAAGACAGTAATGATCACATTGGTAAAGATGTTTGGATTGGGTACATAAAGATAGGGAGATTGGGTAGCAATACATACAGTGCACTTTTAAAGCAACAAGGTAAAAAAACTATGCAGATGAGATTAGGTACTTTTTAGTTTTGCTTTTTGAATGACGCAAGACTTGGACAGCTTTTCAATTCATTAGGGAGTGAGTTCCATAGACTGGGTCCCTTTATTTGCATAGAGTGTTTACACAAATTATGTTTGACACTGGGGATATCAAAGAGATATTTATTTCTGGTGTGGTGATAATGGGTCCTATTACATCTGTCCAGGGAGAGTTTCAGAGCAGAATTTGCGTTTAAGAACAGGGTTTTCTAAATGTAATTGACACAAGAAAATTTGTGGAGATTATATTTAGCATGTTAAGGGAGTTAAACAAGGGGGCTGAGTGTTGTCTGAAAGCAGAATTTGTTATTATTCTGATAGCAGATTTTTGCTGAGGGATATCATTTGCCTTATGTGCTTTTGTTCTCGAATTGGCATTCTTAGTGATATTTACCATTTTTTTTATACTTCACATAGTTAATGGTGCTTCATAGCCTTCCCGGCTTGGTGCCCTCTTTAGATAATTACTTATGTACTCTTTCTCATCTACATAAATGAAATTCCAAATGTGTCTCAATTCCTCAAGCCAGTTTTATTTGCTGTTTACACAACCCTCATTTTCTTAAATCAAGAATTGGCAATATCCAGATTGGTAATAAAGTAGATGCCAAATTCCATGAAGTTCTCATTGATAACAAGCTGAATTTCCAGTGCCACATACAAAATATAGCTAAAAAATATTTTAAAATCACTTGGCATTCCTTTCTAAATCAGATATTATGTACATAAATAAAAAAATCAAATGTTTATTCTGGTAAAATACAAACATACAAGGGGTGATACAAATATTGATGAATTTATAGATACAGCTAGTACATACAATGCCTTAAGCCACTATTACGCAAAGCATTTCGGGCAGGAAAAACACTAAAGACTAAAACTTAATACTAATTAAGATTAAAGTATAAAATGTGTTGAGAAAATAAAAAAATAAAAAAAGGGGAACATGGCACAAAAACGGCAAAAAATACAATTTGGTCGACAAACAGCAATGTTTAAAAATTACAGACATGGGTTGACATTATAGGGGTAAGGTGGGTAACAGGGAGTTAGTTAGGTAGTGCTTAGTTTTTATCTTGAACTGGTTGAGAGAGGTACAGTCTTTAACATGATTGGGAAGGTCATTCCACATTCTGAGTCCCGTGATTTGTAGAGCATTTCTAGTTTGATTAAGTCGTACTGTTGGAATATCAAAAAGTATTTGTTTCTGGTGTGGAGCTCATGGGTTCTGTTACAACCTTCAATGAAGCTTTTAAGGTCAGGATTGGCATTACAGTTCAACATTTTATATATATATATATATATATATATATATATATATATATATATATATATATATATATATATATATAATACACATGAGAGGATGTGCAGTGACTTAATATCTAACATATTCAGAGATATTCAGAGAGCCTGAATTCAAATTATAATCTCATTTAACTACCTTTGTGTACTCTAGCTCTGCCTTTCCCTTCAAAAGGTTTTAACTTTAGTTAAAAAAAAAAAAGAATAATATTGTCATCTTTATTATTGTCTTTTTTTCTTTTTACTCCCATGTTCCATAGTACACTGGCTTTGCCTGTGTCCTCTAGTATTAACTTCATTATCCAGTGTTCCTGAGTGTATCTCTATTTAAACTACCTCAGTTTGTTTTAGTGTAACTTTAGTATTCAACTATAGTGTACTTATAATAGTATAGTAAGCAAGCTTTTCATCTTATAGATTTCATAACTGTTTTTTTTTACTTTTTTGGTCATCTATTGTTATTAATTATTCTAGTTAATTCTTTACATTCCTAGTTCCCATTAAGTTTTTTTTCTTTTTACTTAAAATTACCCATAATTTTATTTTACTTTAGAATTTTTAATCTACTTTTTTCTTTGTTTTCTATTTTGTAATTTGCCATTCTTGCCTTGTTTTCCTGCAAACAGCCTTTTTATGCAGACAAGTATAGACCCAAAACTAAACCTCTTATCCACTATCTATGACAATCATCACTTCAATGATCAAAGTTGCAGATATTTTACAGCACATGATGTAAACAATGTATTAACAGATAATCACAATATCTCTGTAATCAACTTGAACGTTAGATCCCTAGGTAAACACTTCGATGATGTTAGTGCCTTGATTGAAACTATTGACAACAAATTCTCTTTTATTATACTTACTGAAACGTGGTTGAAAGAGGATAATACTCAACTCTTTAACATGCCTAACTACTCGGCAATTCACGACTGTCGTCAAATGCAGAGAGGTGGTGGTACTGCTCTTTACTACCACCAAGAACTAACATGCTTAAAAATAATTAGAACTAGAGACTGCTGTGGGGAGTATATCTTCGCCAGTTTCAGAGTCAAGGGTGCCGAGTCTGTCCTGTCTGTGGGTGCAGTCTATAGAATTCCTAACACTGATGTGTCTGAATTCAACTCAAACCTTAGAAATCTAATACTAGATAACAGATTGAACAAAAACCATCTAATTATCACAGGGGACTTTAATATTGACCTCTGCGAGCATGAACACCCTACTGCTGTTAGCTTCCTCAACTGTATGAATTCCTGCTTCCTCATACCCTTAATTACTAGACCAACTAGAATCACTGATAGTACTGCTACGACTCTAGATCACATCTGGACCAACATAACCTCTCCGCTTACTTTAGGTATAATCACCGATAGCACTACAGACCATTACCCTACATTTCTCTAACTAACATTAACAAACCACCTCTAGAGACAAGGGAGTTAAGCTTTAGGCTGCACAATGAAACTGCTATAAACAATTTTATAACTGCTGCTGATAATGTCAACTGGGAGTCCGAGTTAGGTAACATAGGGGACATCAGCCTAGCAGTGCAATCTTTTCTACAAACAACACTTAGCCTTTATAACACCCACTGTCCTATGCTTACAAAACAAGTCACGAGCAAAAGACTTAACAATCCTTGGCTTACAAAGGGAATACTTAAATCCATTAACAAAAAACACGACCTTGAGAAGATGTATAGGCTAGGAACAGTCTCCAAAGAATTCTCAAAGAATTACTCGTTATTGCTATCTAAAATAATTAGACGAGCCAAAACTAAATACTATAAAGATAAATTTACCCAAATAAAGAGCAACATTAAAAAAACTTGGAGCACAATTTCACAAATATTGGGATCAAAGAAGATTTTAAATAACAAACCAACACTCCTTTCCAATAACGTTGGTCAGCTTTCAGCCTCTGATTCTGCTGTTGAGTTCAATAGGTTCTTCTCTTCCATTGGGTCATCCCTTGCAAATGATATTCCATCTTCCTGTACTGATGTTAAGGACTATCTTACAGGTAACTATCCACAGTCTCTGTACCTAAAGCCTACTAGTTCCACTGATGTCAGTGAAATAATCCTTTCCCTTAAAACCAAGTCTAGTGCCCTCGAGGAGATACCAACTTTAATTTACAAAAAAGCCTCCAGATCTTTAGCCCCTGCTATTGCATTGCTCTTCAACAAGTCACTTGAACTCCAAACCTTTCCTGACATTCTAAAAAAAGCAAGAGTAACCCCTGTCCACAAATGTGGTGATCTCACAGATGTTAACAACTACAGACCTATATCAATCCTGCCTAACTTGTCAAAAATATTCGAAAAACTAATCTACAAGCAGTTTTACTCTTTTCTAGCCAAACACAATATACTTAGCTCTTGTCAATATGGCTTCAGACCCAAAAAAGCACTAACGATGCACTTATTAGTATGATTAACTTAATTCACGCAGCTCTTGATAAAAAGGAGTTTCCTGTTGGGTTATTTGTGGACCTGCGTAAGGCTTTTGACACTGTCAACCATCAAAACCTTCTTCTTAAATTACATCATTATGGAGTCAGAGGACACTCCCTGCAATACCTCAAATCTTATCTTACTGACAGGCTCCAGTATGTTTCTGTGAATAATACTATTTCTCCCACCCTACCCATCAACATTGGTGTTCCTCAGGGCAGCATACTTGGCCCTCTCCTCTTTCTCATCTACATTAATGACCTTCCAAATGCCTCCCAACACCTCAAACCAATTCTATTTGCTGACGACACAACCTTCATTTACTCCAGTCCTGACCCCCTTGCTCTAAATGCCACAGTAAATACTGAGCTAGAGAAAGTCCATCTTTGGCTAACTGCCAACAAACTCACCCTTAACATTGACAAAACGTGTTATATTCTGTTTGGCAATAAATCTTCTAATCAGGTAAATCTCAAAATAAACAATACCCAAATTTGTAACAAATTAGATGGCAAATTCCTTGGCGTTCTCATCGACCACAAGCTGAATTTCCAGGGTCACATTCTAAATATATCAAAAAAAGTTTCAAAAACTGTTGGCATTCTTTCTAAGATCAGATATTATGTACCCCGCCCTGCCCTGATTACTCTCTATTACTCCCTCATCTATCCATACCTCAACTATGGTATTTGTGCTTGGGGTTCTACTACCCAAAATCATTTACGTCCTCTTATTACCCAACACAAAGCTGCTATTAGGACAATATCCAACTCTCGCCCCAGACATCACTCGGTACCCTTACTCAAATCTCTCAATATGTTAGATATTAAGTCACTGCACATTCTCTCTTGTGTATTATACATATATAAAACGCTGAACTGTAATGCTAATCCTGACCTCAAAAGCTTCATTGAAGGTTGTAACAGAACCCATCAGCACCACACCAGAAATAAATACAGTTTTGATATTCCTAGAGTACGACTTAATCAAACTAGAAATGCTCTACAAATCAAGGGACCCAGAATGTGGAATGACCTTCCAAACCATGTTAAAGACTGTACCTCTCTCAACCAGTTTAAGATAAAAACTAAACACTACCTAATAAATTCCCTGTAACCTACCTCACTCCTCTATTGTCAACCCATGTCTGTTATTTTTTTTTTTTTTTTTAATCAACACTGTTTGTCAACCTATTGTATTTGTGCTGCTTTTTCAGTCATGTTCCCCCCTTTTTTTTATCTTTATTTGTATTTGTTCTCAACACTTTTTATTCTTTATGCTCAATTAGTATTAAGTTCTAGATATTAATGTTTTTCTTGCCCGAAACGCATTGCGTAATCGTGGCTTTAGGCATTGTATATACTAGCTCTATCTATATATCAATCCATTAATGTAACATCACTTGTATGTATGTACCTTACCTGAATAAACATATTTATTTATTTATTTATTTATTTATTTGAGTAGGGGTACCGAGTGATGTCTGGGGCCAGAGTTGGATATTGTCCTAATAGCAGCTTTGTGTTGAGTAATTAGAGGATGTAAAGGATTTTGGATAGTAGAACCCCAAGCACAAATACCATAGTTGAGAAAAGGATAGATGAGGGAGTAATAGAGCGTCACCAGGGCAGGGCGAGGTACATAATATATGATCTTAGAAAGAATGCCAACAGTTTTTTAAACTTTTTTTTTTATATATTTAGAATGTGTCCCTGGAAATTCAGCTCGTGGTCAATGAGAACTCCAAGGAATTTGCCATCTATTTTGTTACAAGTTTTGGTATTATTTATCCTGAGATTTATTTGATTTGAGGATTTATTGCCAAGCAAAATATAAAAAGATTTGTCAATGTTGAGGGTGAGTTCGTTGGCAGTTAGCCAAAGATGGACTTTATTTAGCCCAGTATTCACTCTGACATTTAGAGCAAGGGGGTCATGACTGGAGTAAATGAAAGTTGTGTTGTCAGCAAATAGAATTGGTTTGAGGTGTTGGGAGGCATTTGGAAGGTCATTAATGTAGATGAGAAAGAGGAGAGGGCCAAGTATGCTGCCCTGAGGAACACCAATGTTGATGGGTAGGGTGGGAGAAATTGAATTATTCACAAAAACATACTGGAGTCTGTCAGTAAGGTAAGATTTGAGGTATTGCAGGGAGTGACCTCTGACTTCATAATGATGTATTTTACGAAGAAGGTTTTGGTGGTTGACAGTGTCAAAAGCCTTACGCAGGTTCACAAATAACCCAACAGAGAATTCATTTGTATCAAGAGCTGCATGTATCAAGTTAATCATACTATTAATTGCATCGTTAGTACTTTCTTTGGGACTGAAGCCATATTGACAAGAGCTAAGTATACTGTGTTTGGCTAGATGTTTGGCTAGTATATTGTGTAAAGCTGCTTGTAGATTAGTTTTTCAAAAAATTTTGACAAGTTTGGCAGGATTGATGTAGGTCTGTAGTTGTTAATATCAGTGAGATCACCACATTTGTGGACAGGGGTTACTCTCGCTTTTTTTAGAATATCTGGAAAGGTTTGGAGTTCAAGTGACTTGCTGAAGAGCAATGCAATAGCAGGAGGTAAAGATCTGGAGGCTTTTTTGTAAATTAAAGTTGGTATCTCCTCAAGGGCACTAGATTTGGTTTTAAGGGAAAGGATTATCTCCTTAACATCAGTGGAATTGGCAGGCGTTAGGTACATAGACTGTGGATACTTACCTGTAAGATAGTCCTGAACATTTGTACTGAAAGATGGAATATAAATATAAATAAATAAAATATAAATATGTTTATTCAGGTAAGGTACATACATGCAAGTGATGTTACATTAATGGATTGATATATAGATAGAGCTAGTACATACAATGCCTAAAGCCACTATTACGCAATGCGTTTCGGGCAAAAAGGATTATCTCAAATATCTAGCAAATCTAGCAAATATCATTTGCAAGGGATGACCCAATGGAAGAGAAGAACCTATTGAACTCAATAGCAGTATCAGAGGCTGTAAGCTGACCATCGTTATTGGACAAGAGTTTTGGTTTGTTATTTAAAGTCTTCTTTGATCCCAATATTTGTGAAATTGTGCTCCATGTTTTCTTAATGTTGCCCTTTGTTTGGGTAAATTTGTCTTCGTAGTATTTAATTTTGGCTCTTCTAATTATTTTAGATAGCAATGATGAGCAATTTTTTGAAAAAATTTTGGAGATGATTCCTAACCTATACGTCTTCTCAAGGTCATGTTTTTATTAATAGTTTTAAGTATTCTCTTTGTAAGCCAAGGATTGTTTAGCCTTTTAGTTGTGACTTGTTTCGTTAGCATAGGACAGTGGATGTTATAAAGGCTGAGAGTTTTTTGAAGAAAAGATTGCACTGCTAGGTTGATGTCCCCTGTGTTACCTAATTCGGTCTCCCAGTTAACATTAGCAGCAGCAGCTTTAAAATTGCCATGGCAGTTTCATTGTGCAGCCTAAAGCTTATCTCCATTGTCTCTAGAGGTGGTTTGTTAATGTTAGGAGAAATGTGGGGGTAATGGTCTGTAGTGCTATTGACGATTATCCCTGAAGTAAGCGGAGAGGTTATGTTGGTCCAGATGTGATCAAGAGCCGTGGCAGTACAATCAGTGATTCTAGTAGGTCTAGTAATTAAGGGTATGAGGAAGCAGGCATTCATACAGTTGAGGAAACTAGCAGCAGGAGGGTCCTCAGGCTCGCAGAGATCAATATTAAAGTCCCCTGCGATAATTAGATGGTTTTTGTTCAGTCTGTTATCTGTTTCCCTCACTAATATGATCACTTCAACGTCTGCTCTATTCATAGAATTATTTCTTCGATCTCTCTGTTTAGATTTATTTTCCTTTCTAAAGACAGTTGTGTCTGTTTAAGCAATTTCCGTTATTTTTTCCTTCTGTACTGTCGTCTGTGTGTTCTCTTTCTAGAGTTGTCCTCTTTCTGACCCTCCTCACAGGCATGTGCTCTAAGCAGATCTAGTAGGTTTCAGCTGTCAGTGGAGCTATTCCCTTTGTGAGAGTTTTGTCGCTTAAGATGGTTTCCCAATGAATGTTTCCAAGGTCTATATTTATTTCTTCCCAGTCGATCCTCTTATTGTTGAAATTGAATTGATTGAATAAGCCTTCTAGCTTGTTGGTTCTGTTGGACTTACTACTGTTATTAATGTTAGTTTGCACTTCAATGAGCTTACGGTGTGAGTGTGTAGAATCTGAGATTGTAATGTGTCTGATTAGTCTGGTGAGTAACGGTTGTGGTGTCAGTGTAGCCAAAAGTTTTGTTGTGTTTTAAATTATTTTTAATTATAAACAGTTTGTTAGGGTGTGCTAGAGGTACACTTTACTTCTCATTTGACTTTTACACTAGAATATGAGCTCATTTTGGACATTGCCAAGATGAGTGTCTATTTACCATAACTGTTGTTGTTGTCTACCTTACATGGTACAAGCTGGTGAAATGTGGAGTTCATTTACATAATTGTGTGTTAGACTTTAGACCAAATAGATCTTTTGGATGTAATTTGATTCATTTGTTAAGAGCACGTTGTTACGGCCCTACTGGGACGCAACCGGGTTCTTTTCTGATGGTATTAGTTTTTTGGGTATCCGGCCCCAAGTTAGGAGAGGCTTTTAAGGGGTGAGCTCCGTAACGCAAGTAAAATCAACGGGGGAGGTACATTAAATTCTCAAGTATACTTAATTTATATATTCCTTTCCCACCACCATATGTAAATTAAAGTCACAAAGGGAATTATTACTACACAGTATTTACATCTTCGTCTTCCTCTGAAGACACTGGATACTTGGTGATGCTCACTCTGGGTAGCCTTTCCTGGTTTTCTCTTCCGTCGCCCAGAGCTCACGATGAATCTTCCCTGGCCACAGGCCAGCCAAATTACAATCCCACTGGGTGCCTCGTCGTGATGGCCTACAACCACACTCCAGCCTGTAGCTGGCATGTACTAGTCAGCCTCACTGTTAGACCACTCCACAACTAATACTAGGGTTGCGAGCCCTAGGCAGGAGCCTCGTGTGACTTGCTGTTCACTCTCCTCGGTCGGCACCGCAGTGGGTGGTCTCTTCCACCAGCTAGCCCCGGAGACAGCGAATCCCATCACTGCCACTTCTCAGGCAGGCTATCACACACTCAGCAGAGTTCGTCCGGGGGTGGCTCACGACTTCTACAAAGCAGACTGGTGAAGGGACCTTGGCTGCCTTGGGTAGACTGATTCAGCGTACCTCACAGCCATCCTAGGATGACTCTGAAAGCAGACATGTCATCAGTACTGGGGACACTACATGGGATCACTAGGAAACATCACTTACTAGCTTAGACACAAACGTCCACCTATTCACTCCATAGATGGCGTTCACTGTCTAAACGCCACCTCACCAGAGATCAGCAGCGGCTACGTCACGAGCCAACTAGGACAGGCATCCAGCACTTATTGCTGGCATCTCTCGTCATCACTAGATGGCGTTGTCCATGTTGTGGGATTTTGGGGAGCGGACTCACAGATGGCATGGACTTCACGGCTTCGTGCTCAGGCGAGGAATTTTGGTTCGTAACACACGTGCCCAAAGCCCATGCTTTGGGCACACTATACAGTAATGTAAGTTTGCCTTGGGTAATAAATAACAGTGATCATCATTACCCGGTTTCAGGGGATGGACGGTGTTTCAGGCCATCCTCCAAAGGTTTCACAATGTCAAGAAAACGGTCAATTTAAAGTAGTCTCTTCTACCCTTCCAGAGGCTCCAAAACAGAAAATGGGACAGTACATCACTTTCTTGAGTTGCTTTCATTTTCTCGTAATTTTTTTGGCCTTGTGTGATGCATATGAGCAAAAAGTGATGCTCTTTATCGGAGGACAGGTTAGGTATTTACTCGGAGTAAAGAGAATATTATAGAGAATCTTTTTTTTTTCTTTGTCGGGAACACCACTTGAATATGGCGTTGCTTGTGTGGGTGTGGTGGCGAAGTGATCTGGCCGCAGCGGTGCATCCCATCGTTGCTGTACTGATTTACGTGCTGGATGATCCCGGAAGCACCTTAGTCGGACCTTAGCGTGCATCTTAGCCCGGACACAAGTTTGAACCCTCATTACGGCCTTTGTGCATTTGTTCATTAAATGTATCATGATACTGTGATTTCTGTATCACAAGAGATGTTCTTTTCCTTAAGAATGTATTCCATGATTTGTATACAGATAAAGGTTTGATTGATAACAGTTGTGTACCTCAATTTGTATTGATAATAAACAATAAAAGTATATTTGAGTTTAAAAACTTATTATTGCTGTCAAGTTTCATAATTTCTGGAGTACAAGACGACTGGTATTGCCCCTTTTAACCCCTCCGTTGTGCCTCCTTGCCGTGGTGAGGGGCTCACGTACAACTCCCTGTGACTGGTGTAGGTTGCCTTTGCTCCCTCTCCTGCCCCTTTTTGGGTGGTGGAAGTGCTGAATGGCACCACGTAGAGGCCTTATGAGCCATCGGACCACCCGCTGGAGGAGTCGCCTGTGAGGGGCCACCCTGAGTGGATGGTTGGGTGTCCAGGCAGGGGCGATAGGGGGAATGGGGTCTTAGCACCAGTGTGGGAGAATGGACGATGTAGTAGGACTCCCCTGTTGAAAAGGGGGAGCACCGCTCGGGACAACGCACCCTTCCTGCACTGGCCCGCGCTCAGTCTCCCTGGCTGCCCTGGTAGGTAGCATCTCTTGGTTCCAGGTCCCAAACTTTTGATACTGTTTGCTGCATGGATGACGACACGACTTCTCTTACCCAGGCTCATAGGGTGGGTGACCAGGCCCCTGAGTCGGACCGTCCTGGAAGACCAGGATCTGTAGCCCCCGCTACAGGGCCCGGTTTAGGCCCAGACCGGACTCTTCCTTCCTGCTCCCCTCCTTCCTCTGTGGTTGGGTCGAGCCCCAAGACTGCTGTGGTGACCACCTCGTCCCCTTGCATGGCTCCATCTTATTGTGACTACTGCACCTTTTGACCCATCTCTCTCTAAAGGTTCTCATCGCCGTCCCCGCCACGGCTACTCTCGTATGCTTCCTTCCCATACTAATTCGTACCATGCTTTGTTTAGTCCTGCTTCATGGACTAAGTACTTTGACCTCCATCCTTTACATCCAACTCCTGACAATTTTTCCCTTCATAGGCATCTTGTAGATTCCGTAGATGCCTCAGTTACCTTCAACCCCACCCGTCTTGGTACCCGTGTCGTTGTTGCTCCTCAGGATGCAGCCACCCGCTTGGCCACCTTATCCTGCCTTGGCGAGACCCCTATTCGGGTCTCAAAGAACGCTCGGGTAAATGCCAGTGTTGGCACTGTTCTCCTCCCACACCATGTTGCGACAGGTGTTAGGAATCTAATCTAAAAGACTGAATAGACCATGAGGATATCAAGCATATCCTCAAGGCCCAGGGTCATTCTGTTCTCCAGGTGGATACGTTTACTCATCCCCCTCATGGTCATCGCCATCTGCCCCTTCGGGTTGTGAAGATTAACTTTGATGGTAGGGCCCTTCCGCCCTCTGTCATTCTTGCTGGTGCCAGATGCTTCGTTCAGGAGTATATTCCATCTCCTCGGCTCTGCAATAAGTGCTGGAGGTTTGGGCATGGTGCCCTCAAATGCTCTAGTCCTGTCTCTCTCTATCCCATGTGTGGAGGCGAGGGTCACTCTAAGCTGGAGTGCACTTCTCCCTAGGTCCGCTGCCTCAATTGCAGTGAGTCCAACCCTACCTTCTCCCGCACGTGTATACGTTACAAACTTGAGATGGCTGTCCTCAACTTGAAGCACCGGGACCATTTGTCTTTTCCTGAGGTTCGGCACTAAGTTCATTGTCTCCCCTGTTTCGCTGGCGTATCCTATGCTTGCATGGTGCGCTTTTCCTCTCCTCGTCCTTCCCACCTTACTCAGTCTCACAACCATTTCCAAGCCTTAGACCCGGACACGCCCACCATCACCTCCCCTGTTTCCCATCTGTTCTGTCCCAGAGGGTCCCCCCTTCTGGTTCTCTGTCTAGGGTATCCCTTCTTTCTACCCAGTCTGTCATGTCTCCTGTGTCTTCTTTCTCCTCTCCTTCTGGTCTTCCTTCCCATCATTCTCCTCCGTCTCTTGGTTCACCAAACCACCTGACTGTGCGGTCCGATGTCCATCGCTCTCCTGGTGGTCATGTTGTTCGCTCACGCTCTTCTTCTCCTTTCGAGATGCTGGAGTCTCTTGCCCAGTACATTGCTACTGGGAAACCTGTCTCTTTGAGTCAGAAGCGGAAACCTGGCTCCTCTCCTTCCTTCTTCCCGGTAGGTAAGAAGGCTTCGCTTTCTTCTCAACCCCCTATCTCTGATTCTTTTGTTCCTTCCCCTCCTGATTCGGTGGTGGAGCTCCCTGTTCCTACTGTGGGGGTTTGTTTAGCCCCCAGTTCCGTCTCGGATACTGCCCTTGTTGAGGTGAGCTCCCCTCCTCCTCCTCCTCTTCCTTTCCTCCTCCAAGCACTGTTCGTCCACCTGTGGTCTGTTCTCCAACTTCTTTCATTCCTTCTTTACTCAGTTTACCCATGCTCCCTAACCCTGACTTCGCTGATCCTGACCCTGTGCTTATTTCACATGCTGTATTCCCTTTTCACCTTTGTTTCTTCTTTGATCTCTGTTGCAATCCTTTCTCTTTTTGCCAATGTCTATTCTTCCGTGGAACATCCGTGAATATTACGCCTATTTCCTTGACCTCCAACTTCTAATTTCACAGTTTTCACCCCCTTTGTGTCTGTCTCCAGGAGCCGATGCTTGGTGCTCGTCCTGGTCGCTTCCGGGGCTATTCTTTTCTCTCACCCCCCCCCCCCTGCCAGCTGTTGCTGGGGCCCATAACTCTTCTGCTCTCTTGATTCACTCGGATGTTCCCTTCGTCCCCTTACTTTTTTCCTCGTCTCTCCACTGTTCTGCTGTGTGTGTCTTTGTGCGTAAATGGTACGTGGTTTGTTCCATTTATCTCCTCTCCACTGTCCCACTTTCTCTTCCCGATCTTAAACACCTCATAGACTCCTTGCCAGAACCTGTGCTCCTGCTGGGTGATTTCAATTATCGTCATGCCCTCTGGGGTGATGTGCTGATAGACACCCAGGGTCGCTGTTACCTATCATACGTCACGGCTCGAAACCCTAACAACAGCAAGACCTTAAATGTCAAGGGCTACTACAAACTGCTGTTCTCTAGAGCGGGTCACCAGTGTAACCCCTTTATTGGCACAGGTTAATTTAAGGATTTCTCCCTTAAGACTGAAGAGATATACAATAAAATTTATATATTCAATATAATTCTCAATAATATATAACTTACAGATGGTTAATATATCACTATTAAAGCAAAATCACAAGTAATGTCTCTCATATAATATAAGTATTATGGCAAAACATAAATGTTAACAAACTTATCTCCACAAAGATGTTATCCCTCCTGGTCTGTGGTAGCTACTGACCTACTTAAGCGACGGGAGTCAAAATCGTTGCTTCCGCCCCGCGAAAAATTGCCAAAGTTACAGAGTATTTATAAAACTTACATGGAGCAATATATTGAGACAAGAGTAATCTTAAACTAACTTAGTAAATGGTCAGAATAACATGCGTAACAGAAAATGTAATTAATACTTCATGCAGTAATTAAAATAAAACAAATAAGTTGAATTGTTGGCACGCCGACCAGCAACTAAACTGTCCCACTGACATTTGCCGTCTAATGTTCAAACAATTAATATTTCACAGACTGTTACCCACTTATGATCATACAAAACACTTTTCCCACGGGAATCAACCGTGAGCAAACAAAGAAAATATAACCGCTCCCACGGATGGATAAAGTTGGGATTATTTCAGCATATAATATATAATTCAAAACAGCCATGAAATATATAACACAATAAATCACATGCAAGTGATTTCAACTATACATATATACGTAATGACTTATACAATCATATTACACGCACTGCATATATAAGTATAAATTAATTTATTTAATTATGTATCTATTAGAGGTACGTAACACTTCCACCTCCAAGAAAAAAAATGCAATGGATTGAAGATCAATGGCATTTTTTCCAAAGTAAAAAAAGAACATTTCTGCGGTTGGAAGAAAACGCTTACTGAGTGGGGGACTTGTTTATTTTATAATAATAATAATAATAATTAATTATTTAAACAAATAATTAATAATAGTCATAATTAATGATTTAATAATTGATAATCCTTAAATGAAGCCTAGTAGCTCATTATAACGAATAAATAGATGACTAAAGTGGAATTAATTATGGTGACTAATAATGATTAGTGAATAACCATAAATTATTATACAGAAATAAAATTATTGGATAGCCGTTATAATGATTAAATCAAATACAATGAAGAGAGATCTCGTATTCTTGGCTTACCACTTTGGGGGTTCCATCGGAGCACCCCCACTGCTTTAGCGTCATCCCTTAGAGAGTAAAGCCGGGGAAGCTGGGTTTCCTGGGAGGAGGGTGGGCGTTTTGTAGTGTAACTGGTGAGGCGGAGGCGAGCAAGAGGGCGCTGTGTCCGCAGCTCGCATTTAAGTACCCCACTCGGTGCGCGCGCTACTTAGTCGGTTAGTCTCCGACTCATGGTAATGCATTTTCTTCTTCGCAGAATTTCACCGCTTTTGCTGAGAAAATCAGTGATTATTTCTGCGGTTGGAAGAAAACGCTCACTGAGTGGGGGACTTGTTTATTTTATAATAATAATAATAATTATTTAAACAAATAATTAATTAATAATAGTCATTAATGATTTAATAATTGATAATCCTTAAATGAAGCCTAGTTGCTCATTATAACGAATAAATAGATGATTAAAGTACAATTAATTATGGTGACTAATAACGATTAGTGAATAACCATAAATTATTATACAGAATTAAAATTATTGGATAGCCGTTATAATGATTAAATCAAATACAATGAAGAGAGATCTCGTATTCTTGGCTTATCACTTTGGGGGTTCCGTCGGAGCGCCCCCAATCCCGTGAGGGCCAGCGCCGCGGAACCCCCACCCCCGAAGGGCGAGCGGAAGCTGGCTGCTCTAAGTAGGAACATGACATCACGCTACCGTGGCCGTAAGCGTGCCCGTACGCCCGGAGAGGCCATTAAAAACAATCAGGTTTTCCTGACTGAAAGAGGTACCAATCCGGGTCTACTAGACAGATGCAGCTAACAGACGCAGCTCGCTTGGTGGGCCGACGGAGCTCCAACTTGACGAGCCGTGGAGCAGAGAGACGGGTTGGCCCGCCGACTGTGCCCTGGAAGGAGTACCTACTGCCGGGTTTGTACTCAAAGCAGGGAGCGGTTTCCACCATGGCGAATGACTGGTCGATCCCGTTTATATCTTCGTCGTAGTAGCCCGCCCTCACAGAGACCAGTCCTGGAAGGCTGGCCCCAGGGCAGGTGTGGGAATGTGAACGCTGTCCACTCCGAGGCCGACTCCCCAGGGTCGACCCCGTGTCGGTCATTCCCAGCAAACACAAATCATCTACACAACGTTCGCCTATCTCTTCCCATAGGTGTGGGAATGATTTGCATTGAGAATGGTGCAGGAGAGCCTTTGAGAAACTTTTACTCAAAAAATCCAAACACAAAGGTTTAATTATAAATAGTTTTTCTACAATTATTTTCTTCCAAATGTAAAACAAATAGTTTTTACATGTTTAAATATAAAATTTATGGTGTTTTTTTGTAAAATTCATTAATAAATTGTGAATGATATATATTGGCTGAGTGAAACCTTTAAAATCCATTTAGTTATAATATGAACAGAAAAAAGTAGTTTTCCAAATTTTCTAAAAATCGCTCTTTTTAACACAATTTTACTCCTTATGCATTCCACTAAACACTAATATCATGTTTAAATATATAATTTATGTATTATTCCCTATGATAATTGATATAAATTATAAAAGTTGCTGGAAAGTGGTGAGAAAGAATCTGAAAACGTTTTGTTGTCTTATATTGGCGTGTTCTTATTAACTAGAGTGAGTAAGAGTGAGCGAGAGTGGGTAAGAGTGAGTAAGAGTGACTGAAGGTGAGTGAGAGTGCCAGAGAGTGTGTAAGTGTGAGTAAGAGTGAGTATAAGTAAGAGTGACTGAGAGTGAGTAAGAGTGACAGAGTGAGTAAGAGTGAGAGTAAGGGTGACAGAATGAGTAAGAGTGAGAGTAAAGTGATTGAGAGTAAGGGTGAGTATGAGAGTAAGAGTGATTGAGAGTTAGAGTGAGAGTAAGAGTGATTGAGAGTTAGTGAGAGTAAGAGTGATTGAGAGTAAGAGTGATTGAGAGTAAGAGTGATTGAGAGTAAGAGTGATTGAGAGTAAGAGTGATTGGGAGTAAGAGTGATTGAGAGTAAGAGTGATTGGGAGTAAGAGTGATTGGGAGTAAGAGTGAGAGTAAGAGTAAGAATGAGAATAAGAGTGATTGAGAGTAAGAGTGATTGGGAGTAAGAGTAAGAATGAGAGTAGGAGTGATTGAGAGTAGGAGTGATTGGGAGTAGGAGTGATTGGGAGTAAGAGTGATTGAGAGTAAGAGTAATTGAGAGTAAGAGTATGCGAGTAAGAGTGAGAGAGTGAGTATGAATGGGTAAGGGTGACTGAGAGTGAGTAAGAGTGACAGAGTAAGAATGACAGAGTAAGAGTGATAGAGAGTAAGAGTGACAGAGAGTAAGAGTGACAGAGAGTAAGAGTGACAGAGTAAGAGTGAGTAAGGATGACTGAGAGAAAGAGTGAGTAATAGTGCGTAAGAGTGATTGAGAGCTAGAGTGAGAGTAAGAGTGATTGAGAGTTAGTGAGAGTAAGAGTGATTGAGAGTAAGAGTGATTGAGAGTAAAAGTGATTGAGAGTAAGAGTGATTGAGAGTAAGAGTGATTGGGAGTAAGAGTGATTGAGAGTAAGAGTGATTGGGAGTAAGAGTGATTGGGAGTAGGAGTAAGAATGAGAATAAGAGTGATTGAGAGTAAGAGTGAGTAAGAGTAAGAATGAGAGTAAGAGTGATTGAGAGTAAGAGTGATTGAGAGTAAGAGTGATTGAGAGTAAGAGTGATTGGGAGTAAGAGTGATTGAGAGTAAGAGTGATTGGGAGTAAGAGTGATTGGGAGTAGGAGTAAGAATGAGAATAAGAGTGATTGAGAGTAAGAGTGAGTAAGAGTAAGAATGAGAGTAAGAGTGATTGAGAGTAAGAGTGATTGAGAGTAAGAGTGATTGAGAGTAAGAGTGATTGGGAGTAAGAGTGATTGGGAGTAAGAGTAAGAGTGAGAGTAAGAGTAGGAATGAGAATAAGAGTGATTGAGAGTAAGAGTGATTGGGAGTAAGAGTAAGAGTAAGAATGTGAGTAGGAGTGATTGAGAGTAGGAGTGATTGGGAGTAGGAGTGATTGGGAGTAAGAGTGATTGAGAGTAAGAGTAATTGAGAGTAAGAGTAATTGAGAGTAAGAGTATGAGAGTAAGAGTGAGAGAGTGAGTATGAATGGGTAAGGGTGACTGAGAGTAAGAATGACAGAGTAAGAGTGACAGAGAGTAAGAGTGACAGAGAGTAAGAGTGACAGAGAGTAAGAGTGAAAGAGTAAGAGTGACAGAGAGTAAGAGTGACAGAGAGTAAGAGTGACAGAGAGTAAGAGTGACAGAGAGTAAGAGTGACAGAGTAAGAGTGACAGAGTAAGAGTGACAGAGTAAGAGTGACAGAGAGTAAGAGTGACAGAGAGTAAGAGTGACAGAGAGTAAGAGTGACAGAGAGTAAGAGTGACAGAGTAAGAGTGACAGAGAGTAAGAGTGACAGAGTAAGAGTGACAGAGTAAGAGTGATAGAGAGTAAGAGTGACAGTGAGTAAGAGTGACAGAGAGTAAGAGTGACAGAGTAAGAGTGACAGAGAGTAAGAGTGACAGAGTGTAAGAGTGACAGAGTAAGAGTGACAGAGTAAGAGTGACAGAGAGTAAGAGTGACAGAGAGTAAGAGTGACAGAGAGTAAGAGTGACAGAGAGTAAGAGTGACAGAGTAAGAGAGTGAGAGTGATTATGAGAGAGTTAAGAGTGTGAGGTGTGTGAGTGTAGCAGGCCAGGGAGGCAGGATGTGTGGTCACAGGCGAGGCCTAGGCCTCATGATCTCTAATGTTGGTTTTTATATATATGTTGGATTTTTTGACCTGTTTCAAATTATAATTATTTAGCAGGAATGTAATAAGATATTGCACAGTATTAATGTGACAATAATATATGCATTATTTCCTTGATAATCAAACTTGTTGTTCAAAGATAATATACAATCTTTGAAGGAAACATTTTGAGAGCTCGAGCTGGCAACACTGGGCTGGTGGGTGAGAGAGACATATGGTTAGTTGTACTCAGACCTTCAGTGGTGAAGGGTGTGTCCCAGCTGGCCGCCACCAGCCGCCACCCGCCGCCACCCGCCGCCACCCGCTACCCACCACCAGCCGCCACCCGCCGCCCACCACCAGCCGCCACCCGCCACCACCCACCACCAGCCGCCACCCACCACCAGCCGCCACCTGCCACCACCCACCACCAGCCGCCACCCGCCGCCACCCGCCACCCACCACCAGCCGCCACCCGCCGCCACCCGCCACCCACCACCAGCCGCCACCCGCCACCCACCACCAGCCGCCACCCGCCACCACCCACCACCAGCCACCACCTGCCACCACCCACCACCAGCCACCACCCGCCACCACCCACCACCAGCCACCACCCGCCACCACCCACCACCAGCCGCCACCCGCCACCACCCACCACCAGCCGCCACCCGCCACCACCCACCACCAGCCGCCACCGCCACTCACCACCCGCCGCCACCACCCACCACCCGCCACCCACCACCAGCCGCCACCCGCCACCACCCACCACCAGCCGCCACCCACCACCACCCGCCACCAGCCGCCACCCGCCACCAGCCACCGCCACCCACCACCGCCACTCACCACCCGCCGCCACCACCCACCACCAGCCGCCACCCGCCACCAGCCACCGCCACCCACCACCGCCACCCGCCGCCACCTCCCACCACCAGCCGCCACCCGCCACCACCCACCACCAGCCGCCACCCGCCACCACCCACCACCAGCCGCCACCCGCCACCAGCCACCGCCACCCACCACCGCCATTCACCACCCGCCGCCACCACCCACCACCCGCCGCCACCCGCCACCCACCACCAGCCGCCACCCGCCACCACCCACCACCAGCCGCCACCCACCACCAGCCGCCACCCGCCACCACCCACCACCAGCCGCCACCCGCCGCCACCCACCACCAGCCGCCACCCGCCACCACCCGCCACCAGCCGCCACCCGCCACCAGCCACCGCCACCCACCACCGCCACTCACCACCCGCCGCCACCACCCACCACCAGCCGCCAGCCGCCACCAGCCACCGCCACCCACCACCGCCACCCGCCGCCACCACCCACCACCACCACCCACCACCACCACCCACCACCACCAGCCGCCGCCGCCACCACCACCCACCACCACCGCCGCCACCACCCATCACCGCCGCCGCCACCACCACCCACCACCACCGCCGCCGCCACCACCCATCACCGCCACCGCCACCACCAGCCGCCACCACCGCCCGCTATCAGCCGTCACCGCCCGTTGCCACAGTCGCCACCGCAAGCCGCCACCGCCAGCCGCCACCAGCCCCCCCCCACCGCCGATCGTCACCACCCACCACAGCCGCCGCCGCCCGCCACCGCCCGCCACCGCCCGCCACCACCCACCACAGCAGTAGTGAAATATGTGACTACGACCGCGCGCACCAGCTGCCCCAGGTGGCACTCTTGAGTGCCACCCGACAGGTGCCACGCGCGTCGTCGTCACATGGGGTTTTGGGGGAATTTCCCGGAAGTTTTGGCGTGTTTCGGACGCGTGTGAGCGTGTTGTGTTTGGGTATGTGGTCATGAAAGAGGGGAGGTCATGTTGATGAGTGCCAGGTGGTGCGCGTCGCTCCCGTCCTCAAGTTTTTTTGGGGGAATTTCCCGGAAGTTTGGCGCGTGTCGGTCTTGAGTGGCGGGTGAGCAGGTGCGGCCCCCCAACCCGCGCGCGCGCGGGTCTAGTCCTCGGGGGTTAAGGCAAGTGGTCAGGAAAGATGGGAGTTCATGTTGTAGGAGAGTATGTGTGCTATGTGGTAGAGTAGGAAAAATACAAGGATAAGAGTGGAATATGAGGAAGGAGTAAATGCATATGTATGTGTGTTTGTCATAGACTTAATCCTGAGTGATGTTAATATTAGTTTGATGATCGTGATTAGAGGATGAGAGGGGAACCAGCATATTGGATATGTTGTTTGGGGAGGGGTGAGGGGGTGAGGGAGAGGAGAACCCACATACCTGAGAGGAAGGCCGGGGAGGTCCATTAGCTTCCCCCCTACAGGAAGTCGCACGTGTTGAGGGGTGAGAGAGCGAGAGGGCACTCTCCTGCGGAAGTGGAGGCCATTTTGTCTAAAAGGTTTTCTTTGTCTTCAGAGTGTTGATGTTCGTCCCACGACGACTCCCCATACACTGTGGATTCCGGTAAGGAGGCGCGAGGTACTTACTCCTGCCGACAGACACACCTGTCAGCCATCAATCAATCACTCCCACCCCTCATCCCCACCCGCTCCCATACCGGGCAACCATTACCAGTGCGTTTCGCTACGGTTCGCGACTCTCTATCTCTCTGTCTCTGTCTCTCTCTCTATCTCTCTCTCTATCTCTCTCTGTCTCTGTCTCTGTCCCTGTCTCTGTCTCTGTCTCTGTCTCTGTCTCTCTCTCTATCTCTCTCTCTCTCTGTCTCTCTCTCTCTCTCTCTCTCTCTCTATCTCTCACTCTGTCTCTGTCTGTCTCTCTCTCTCTCTCTCTCTCTCTCTCTCTCTCTCTCTCTCTCTCTCTCTCTCTCTCTCTCTCTCTCTCTCTCTCTCTCTCTCTCTCTCTCTCTCTCTCTCTCTCTCTCTCTCTCTCTCTCTCTCTCTCTCTCTCTCTCTCTCTCTCTCTCCAGATCATTTAATAGTTGGGGAAAGTAACATCATTTTCCTTTCTCCTGCTGCCGCTGTTCACATATCTTTCTCCATTTCACTTAGACTGACAACGCATCAGAGGATGATCACCATGTCAATTTTCAAGCCCGCCTTCACTCTCACCCTTACATCCTTGTAAGGTAACACGACCAATATGCTAACTTCGTTCTTTACCCAATATCATTAATGTAACGTGGAGAATATACCAACTTCGTTCGTTCTTTGCCCAAATAACATTTTAAGAGTAACGATCTGTCTCTCTGTCTGTCTCTGTCTCTGTCTCGGTCTCTGTCTCTCTCTCTCTCTCTCTCTCTCTCTCTCTCTCTCTCTCTCTCTCTCTCTCTCTCTCTCTCTCTCTCTCTCTCTCTCTCTCTCTCTCTCTCTCTCTCTCTCTCTCTCTCTCTCTCTCTCTCTCTCTCTCTCTCTCTCTCTCTCTCTCTCTCTCTCTCTCTCTCTCTCTCTCTCTCTCTTTCTCACTCTCTCTGTCTGTCTCTGTCTCTGTCTCTCTCTGTCTCTCGCTGTCTCTCTCTGTCTCTCTCTCTATGTCTCTCTGTCTCTGTGCCTCTCTCTGTCTCTGTCTCTCTCTCTCCCTGTCTCTCTCTCTCTCTCTATCTCACACTCTGTCTCTGTCTCTGTCTCTGTCTCTCTCCCTCTCTAAAGTCCACCACACGACACTTCACTTAGTAAACTCAGTCAAAGTCATTAGGCTAGCGTTTACTAAAAGAGAGAAACATTTCACATCGTCACGGAGACGCGATCTCTACCTACAAATTGTTCTTGTTAACTGTGATCAATGAAATGTATGCATGTTTACTCAATCTCCATCACCTCTCCGTCCTACATCCATCCATTACAGCTGTGCGGGGCTATCTTTTCAAGGTCTCACCTTCGCGGCGGATTGAGGCGTACTGAGATAGTCAATGTAAAGGGATGACCCTTACCCTCCTCCCGTCCACCCCCACTTACCCTTACCCCATACCACCCCCTCCATGGCCGAACCATCACTGCCCCTTTCCCAGACCGGATGTTCAACTAAGCTTTAGTATCACCATTCTTTGCTAATATAGCATTTTTTTAAAGATTATCCAGTCATAAGCTGGTCTTCAGTCTTATTATTATAACAAATCATAATTTGCTGTTCTCTCTCTCCGTCTCTCTGTCTCTCAGTCTCTCAGTCTCTCTCTCTCTCTCTCTCTCTCTCTCTCTCTCTCTCTCTCTCTCTCTCTCTCTCTCTCTCTCTCTCTCTCTCTCTCTCTCTCTCTCTCTCTCTCTCCAGATCATTTAGTAGTTGGGGAAAGTAACATCATTTCCTTTCTCCTGATGCCGCTGTTCACGTATCTTTCTCCATCAAGGCTGTCTCTCTTAAGACCTACGTCATCCAATGTAAACACCAATCGATGAGAATAAGACCGGTGAGTCGAATAGTGAAATAGGTGTGGGTTAAGTCTGTTTTTTCAGTTCTTGTAATCACAGTCAATGTAGCGTAATGGGAAACCAGTCTTTCTACTGCCTACATAAATAGCGTTTGAAAATGTATGCAAGTCTAGACAAACTCCTATAGCCCTTACATTCTAACACAAATAAAATATTAGCACACGATTGCATCGCATTATATCATCATTAAGTAACGTAGAGATCAACTTTCTGGCTGTTGTCCGAATATCATTATTGAAATGTGAACTCATTTAGCCAAACACAATATCTCCATTACATCTCATAGCATATGAATATTACGGTATACCAGTTTTAACCCTCTATAACACAATGTAACGTAACGTAACGTAACGTAACGCAAATCAACTTTCTACAGACCAAATATCGTTTTTAAATGAAAGTATGACTTAGTCCATCTTCATTACATCTCTCACCATATAAAATATTGGCGTCTACCCCTTTTAGCCCTCTGTAACACAATGTAACGTAACGTAACGTAACGCAATCAACTTTTGCAGCCCAAAATGACATTTTTAAATAAAAGTATGACTTAGTCCATCTTCGTTACATCTCTCACCATATAGACATATGGTGTTAGCATAATATGTGAAAAAAATAGTTGATTTCAATTCTTAGCTTGTTCTTCACATGTTCAGTGTTCATTCTTGTATTCCCTATGTTCCTTATCATGTTTCCATATTCTCTATAAGTTCATATTCCCCTGCATGCTCACTCTATTCATCAACTTTTTCTTACATGTTTTCTGCGTTCACCGTATGTTCACTGTGTTCATTCCATGTTCTACAAATGTTCACAGCATGCTCAGTTCAATTCTTTTCACCTGTTTTTCTCATTTTTTTCTGTTTTCTACCATTTTCCCCGTATGTTCACTATGTTCTTTGTCAGGTTTTCATGTACATCATATGTTCTCTGTATAACTTTTATACTCAATATTCATGTTCTCAATGTTCTTAGCTTGTTCTTCACATGTTCAGTGTTCATTCTTGTATTCCCTATGTTCCTTATCATGTTTTCATATTCTCTATAAGTTCATACTCCCTGCATGCTCACTCTATTCATCAACTTTTTCTTACATGTTTTCTGTGTTCACCTGTATGTTCACTGTGTTCATTCCCCTACTTAACCTCAATTTTTTTTATGTTCTTTGTTTCTTTAAACCAATTTGTTTCTTCCATTCACTAACTAGTTCTTTGTCAAATAATATTATACGGCAATACAGTCCCCTCAACAATTTTAGTCACTCAGTTTTTATTTACAAAACTGTGTCAAAGTAATTCTCGTCAGTCGTCAGCTTAATAGTTCTACCAACCCATTTCTTAAACAAATCTACACTTTATTCAGTTCCAAATTTACAAAGACAAACCTTTTCTTGTAACTTCTTAACTAAAAATCTTTCGCCAATCAACTAAAACATAGTCACTTTCCTCATTTCTCAACTAAACTTATTATCCAATCAACCAAAAATAGTCAAAGGAATCTTTCCAACCCTGTTCATAACTAAACTTATTCCCTAGTCATCAGAAAAATATCCATGTTCTTCATGTTTCATTGTCATTTCATAACTAAAATTATCCATCAATCAACAGAAAAAGTCATATTCATCATCATTGTTCCTAACTAAAATTATGTTTTGTCAAGTAAGAAAAATAACCAAAGATATCTTTCATCGCTGTTCTTAACGGACATTATACTTTGGGGAGCACAAAATAGTCTCCCTCATCATGTTTGTCTTTTTCCTTAACTACAAGTATTCATCAGTCAAATAAAAATAGCTACTTCATCATGTTTCCCTGTCATTTCTTAACTGAAATGTCACTTCTCTCATCTGAAATAGACATGTATAACCTCTTTCCATCACTGTTCTTAACTAAAGTAGCCTTTCACTTTGCTAAAATAGTCATATTCATCATTGTTCCTAACTAAATTATATGTCGTTAAGTAAGAAATATAGTCAAAGACACTCTTCGAGACATCAAGGACTTACTCAAAGACATCAAAGTTACTCTTGTTCTCAGAAGTCATTCTCAAAGTCATCACCGATTTTCTCAGAGTCACCAAAGTTATTCTCTGAGTTAACAAAATACTACTCATGTTCTCAGAAGTCATTCTCAAAGTCCTCACTGATTTTCTCAGAGACAGCAAAGTTATTCTCGGAGTCACCTTCGTTCTTCAGAGAAACTTTCCAAAACATCTTTGTTCATCAAAGTTATTCTCGGAGTCATCAAAGGTATTCTCTAACTCACTTTTGGTCATTAAAGTTAATTTCTATGTTATAAAAGTTTGTCTCAGAGACATCTAAGTTCATCTTAGAGTCATCAAATGTAATCTCTAACTCACTTTTGTTCATCAAAGTTGATCTCAGAGTTAACAAAGGTAATCTCTAACTCACTCTCGTTCATCAAAGTTGTTTCAAAGACATCGAAGTTAATCTCAGAGTTATCCAAAGATATTCTCATGTCCACAAAGTTATTCCAAGAGACGTCAAAGTCAATCTCAGACATCTTCGTTCATAAAAGTTATTCTCAGAGACAACTAAAGTTATTCTCTAAGAGCTATCAAAAGTTATTCTCAGTCAAGATATGTTA
This sequence comes from Procambarus clarkii, assembly GCF_040958095.1. NCBI lineage: Eukaryota > Metazoa > Arthropoda > Malacostraca > Decapoda > Cambaridae > Procambarus > Procambarus clarkii. Next base: position 48,541,059 of record NC_091168.1, on the reverse strand, counting down.
TTCTCTAAGTACCCTTCCGTTCATCAAAGACATTCTCTAAGCTCTCAAAGTTATTCTCTAAGACAACAAAGTCATTCTCAGTCATCAAAAGTTATTCTCAGACTCACCTTCGTTATTCAAAGAAGCCTTCTGAGACATCCTCGTTCAACAAAACTAACCTCAGAGCCATCAAAAAGTTAAATACAGTCATCAAAGTTATTCTCTAAGTAACTTTTCGTTCATCAGAGAAGCTTTCTAAGACATCTTTGTTCATCAAAGTTGATCTCTAAGACATCAATGTTGTTCTCTAAGACATCAATGTTGTTCTCTAAATCATAAAGTTAATCTCTAAGACATCAATGTTGTTCTCTAAATCATAAAAGTTAATCTCTAAGGCACCTTCGTCTACTAGAGAAACTTTCCAATCCATCTTCGTTGATCAAAGTTATTCTCAGAATCATCAAAGAGATCTCTAATTCACTTTCGTTCACCAAAAGTTGTTCTCTAAGACACATTCGTTCATCAAAGAAACTCTCCGTCCATCATGTTATTCTTCAAGTCATCTTCAGTCATAAAATTTCTCTCCAAAATGTAACTAGTTCAGCTTTTCATACCAAACCCGCGCTTCTGTTAAATATATTTTCTTAGTCACTTTACCCTAAAACTGTTCTCAGAACTACACTGTCCAAATCCTACGTAACCTATCCTCTCCACCCAATGTTACTTAGTTAGCGCAACGTTCCTAAACCTGACTTTACCTATCCTAACTTAACTTACCTTACCTTTACCTATCGTACCTAACTTAACCTGCATAACATAACTTTACCTATCCTAACAGGACTTACCTTACATTACTTATCTTACTTAACTTAACCTGCACAACCTAACTTACATAACTTATCTTACATATCCTAAAGTAACCTAACTTGCTTTACCTAACTTAATCTACATTCCCAAACTGCTGTATCCTAACTTATCTAGTCCAAACCAGCCATGATCTAACTTACATAATTATTCCTGCTTGTCTTTGTGTTTCGTCAATCATTGTCTCATATTCATTTACTCATTTCAAGGGTTAATTTCTCAAATGGACATTTTTGCATTTCAAGTGTTATTTGTTCAAGATTGTGTGTTTAACCATTTCAAAGGATTTTTGGTATATATGGGAATTTACTCGTTTCAAGGGCAAATTTCTCAGGGCAAATTTCTCAAATGGTCATTTTTGCAGATCAAGGGTTATTTGTTAAAGTTCATCAAGTTGCTCATAAGTTGTATTTATTATGTTTGTTATTATTTATTTATTCGTATTCCCCAACCTTTTAACCTAACCTTTCAGATGTAGTTTATGGTGTTTTTGACAGATTTGTTGAATATATTATCCTTTTCCTAACCTTTCAGATGTAGTTTTGTTTCTCCTTTGTATATTTTTACCCAAACCCACCATCCCACTTAACCTTCTTTCCTTCTTTACTTTGTTTTCACATATAAGTTCATTCTTTATCTTAGTAATAATAAAAATTACAATAGTAAAGAATCAGATCTACTAAGAAAAACAAGAGAGCAAGTGAGTGAGAGCATGAAACGAGGAGAAAAGAGTAAGAGAGAGGGGGGAGGAAGAGCATGGGAGCACTAGACTTGAATTTGAGAAAGAAGGTTAAGTGGGATGGTGGGTTTGGGTAAAAATATACAAAGGAGAAACAAAACTACATCTGAAAGGTTAGGAAAAGGATAATATATTCAACAAATCTGTCAAAAACACCATAAACTACATCTGAAAGGTTAGGTTAAAAGGTTGGGGAATACGAATAAATAAATAATAACAAACATAATAAATACAACTTATGAGCAACTTGATGAACTTTAACAAATAACCCTTGATCTGCAAAAATGACCATTTGAGAAATTTGCCCTGAGAAATTTGCCCTTGAAACGAGTAAATTCCCATATATACCAAAAATCCTTTGAAATGGTTAAACACACAATCTTGAACAAATAACACTTGAAATGCAAAAATGGCCATTTGAGAAATTAACCCTTGAAATGAGTAAATGAATATGAGACAATGATTGACGAAACACAAAGACAAGCAGGAATAATTATGTAAGTTAGATCATGGCTGGTTTGGACTAGATAAGTTAGGATACAGCAGTTTGGGAATGTAGATTAAGTTAGGTAAAGCAAGTTAGGTTACTTTAGGATATGTAAGATAAGTTATGTAAGTTAGGTTGTGCTAGGTTAAGTTAAGTAAGATAAGTAATGTAAGGTAAGTCCTGTTAGGATAGGTAAAGTTATGTTATGCAGGTTAAGTTAGGTACGATAGGTAAAGGTAAGGTGAAGTTAAGTTAGGATAGGTAAAGTCAGGTTTAGGAACGTTGCGCTAACTAAGTAACATTGGGTGGAGAGGATAGGTTACGTAGGATTTGGACAGTGTAGTTCTGAGAACAGTTTTAGGGTAAAGTGACTAAGAAAATATATTTAACAGAAGCGCGGGTTTGGTATGAAAAGCTGAACTAGTTACATTTTGGAGAGAAATTTTATGACTGAAGATGACTTGAAGAATAACATGATGGACGGAGAGTTTCTTTGATGAACGAATGTGTCTTAGAGAACAACTTTTGGTGAACGAAAGTGAATTAGAGATCTCTTTGATGATTCTGAGAATAACTTTGATCAACGAAGATGGATTGGAAAGTTTCTCTAGTAGACGAAGGTGCCTTAGAGATTAACTTTTATGATTTAGAGAACAACATTGATGTCTTAGAGATTAACTTTTATGATTTAGAGAACAACATTGATGTCTTAGAGAACAACATTGATGTCTTAGAGATCAACTTTGATGAACAAAGATGTCTTAGAAAGCTTCTCTGATGAACGAAAAGTTACTTAGAGAATAACTTTGATGACTGTATTTAACTTTTTGATGGCTCTGAGGTTAGTTTTGTTGAACGAGGATGTCTCAGAAGGCTTCTTTGAATAACGAAGGTGAGTCTGAGAATAACTTTTGATGACTGAGAATGACTTTGTTGTCTTAGAGAATAACTTTGAGAGCTTAGAGAATGTCTTTGATGAACGGAAGGGTACTTAGAGAATAACATATCTTGACTGAGAATAACTTTTGATAGCTCTTAGAGAATAACTTTAGTTGTCTCTGAGAATAACTTTTATGAACGAAGATGTCTGAGATTGACTTTGACGTCTCTTGGAATAACTTTGTGGACATGAGAATATCTTTGGATAACTCTGAGATTAACTTCGATGTCTTTGAAACAACTTTGATGAACGAGAGTGAGTTAGAGATTACCTTTGTTAACTCTGAGATCAACTTTGATGAACAAAAGTGAGTTAGAGATTACATTTGATGACTCTAAGATGAACTTAGATGTCTCTGAGACAAACTTTTATAACATAGAAATTAACTTTAATGACCAAAAGTGAGTTAGAGAATACCTTTGATGACTCCGAGAATAACTTTGATGAACAAAGATGTTTTGGAAAGTTTCTCTGAAGAACGAAGGTGACTCCGAGCATAACTTTGCTGTCTCTGAGAAAATCAGTGAGGACTTTGAGAATGACTTCTGAGAACATGAGTAGTATTTTGTTAACTCAGAGAATAACTTTGGTGACTCTGAGAAAATCGGTGATGACTTTGAGAATGACTTCTGAGAACAAGAGTAACTTTGATGTCTTTGAGTAAGTCCTTGATGTCTCGAAGAGTGTCTTTGACTATATTTCTTACTTAACGACATATAATTTAGTTAGGAACAATGATGAATATGACTATTTTAGCAAAGTGAAAGGCTACTTTAGTTAAGAACAGTGATGGAAAGAGGTTATACATGTCTATTTCAGATGAGAGAAGTGACATTTCAGTTAAGAAATGACAGGGAAACATGATGAAGTAGCTATTTTTATTTGACTGATGAATACTTGTAGTTAAGGAAAAGACAAACATGATGAGGGAGACTATTTTGTGCTCCCCAAAGTATAATGTCCGTTAAGAACAGCGATGAAAGATATCTTTGGTTATTTTTTCTTACTTGCCAAAACATAATTTTAGTTAGGAACAATGATGATGAATATGACTTTTTCTGTTGATTGATGGATAATTTTAGTTATGAAATGACAATGAAACATGAAGAACATGGATATTTTTCTGATGACTAGGGAATAAGTTTAGTTATGAACAGGGTTGGAAAGATTCCTTTGACTATTTTTGGTTGATTGGATAATAAGTTTAGTTGAGAAATGAGGAAAGTGACTATGTTTTAGTTGATTGGCGAAAGATTTTTAGTTAAGAAGTTACAAGAAAAGGTTTGTCTTTGTAAATTTGGAACTGAATAAAGTGTAGATTTGTTTAAGACATGGGTTGGTAGAACTATTAAGCTGACGACTGACGAGAATTACTTTGACACAGTTTTGTAAATAAAAACTGAGTGACTAAAATTGTTGAGGGGACTGTATTGCCGTATAATATTATTTGACAAAGAACTAGTTAGTGAATGGAAGAAACAAATTGGTTTAAAGAAACAAAGAACATAAAAAAAATTGAGGTTAAGTAGGGGAATGAACACAGTGAACATACGGTGAACACAGAAAACATGTAAGAAAAAGTTGATGAATAGAGTGAGCATGCAGGGAGTATGAACTTATAGAGAATATGAAAACATGATAAGGAAGCATAGGGAATACAAGAATGAACACTGAACATGTGAAGAACAAGCTAAGAACATTGAGAACATGAATAATGAGTATAAAAGTTATACAGAGAACATATGATGTACATGAAAACCTGACAAAGAACATAGTGAACATACGGGGAAAATGGTAGAAAACAGAAAAAAATGAGAAAAACAGGTGAAAAGAATTGAACTGAGCATGCTGTGAACATTTGTAGAACATGGAATGAACACAGTGAACATACGGTGAACGCAGAAAACATGTAAGAAAAAGTTGATGAATAGAGTGAGCATGCAGGGGAATATGAACTTATAGAGAATATGGAAACATGATAAGGAACATAGGGAATACAAGAATGAACACTGAACATGTGAAGAACAAGCTAAGAATTGAAATCAACTATTTTTTTCACATTATGCTAACACCATATGTCTATATGGTGAGAGATCTAACGAAGATGGACTAAGTCATACTTTTATTTAAAAATGTCATTTTGGGCTGCAAAAGTTGATTGCGTTACATTACGTTACGTTACATTGTGTTACAGAGGGCTAAAAGGGGTAGACGCCAATATTTTATATGGTGAGAGATGTAATGAAGATGGACTAAGTCATACTTTCATTTAAAAACGATATTTGGTCTGTAGAAAGTTGATTTGCGTTACGTTACGTTACGTTACGTTACATTGTGTTATAGAGGGTTAAAACTGGTATACCGTAATATTCATATGCTATGAGATGTAATGGAGATATTGTGTTTGGCTAAATGAGTTCACATTTCAATAATGATATTCGGACAACAGCCAGAAAGTTGATCTCTACGTTACTTAATGATGATATAATGCGATGCAATCGTGTGCTAATATTTTATTTGTGTTAGAATGTAAGGGCTATAGGAGTTTGTCTAGACTTGGTTACATTTCAAACGCTATTTATGTAGGCAGTAGAAAGACTGGTTTCCCATTACGCTACATTGACTGTGATACAAGAACTGAAAAAACAGACTTAACCCACACCTATTTCACTATCGACTCACCGGTCTTATTCTCATCGATTGGTGTTTACATTGGATGACGTAAGGTCTTAAGAGAGACAGCCTTGATGGAGAAAGATACGCGAACAGCGGCATCAGGAGAAAGGAAATGATGTTACTTTCCCCAACTACTAAATGATCTGGAGAGAGAGAGAGAGAGAGAGAGAGAGAGAGAGAGAGAGAGAGAGAGAGAGAGAGAGAGAGAGAGAGAGAGAGAGAGAGAGAGAGAGAGAGAGAGAGAGAGAGAGACTGAGAGACAGAGAGACGGAGAGAGAGAACAGCAAATTATGATTTGTTATAATAATAAGACTGAAGACCAGCTTATGACTGGATAATCTTTAAAAAAATGCTATATTAGCAAAGAATGGTGATACTAAAGCTTAGTTGAACATCCGGTCTGGGAAAGGGGCAGTGATGGTTCGGTCCATGGAGGGGGTGGTATGGGGTAAGGGTAAGTGGGGGTGGACGGGAGGAGGGTAAGGGTCATCCCTTTACATTGACTATCTCAGTACGCCTCAATCCGCCGCGAAGGTGAGGACCTTGAAAAGATAGCCCCGCACAGCTGTAATGGATGGATGTAGGACGGAGAGGTGATGGAGATTGAGTAAACATGCATACATTTCATTGATCACAGTTAACAAGAACAATTTGTAGGTAGAGATCGCGTCTCCGTGACGATGTGAAATGTTTCTCTCTTTTAGTAAACGCTAGCCTACTGACTTTGACTGAGTTTACTAAGTGAAGTGTCGTGTGGTGGACTTTAGAGAGGGAGAGAGACAGAGACAGAGACAGAGACAGAGTGTGAGATAGAGAGAGAGAGAGAGACAGGGAGAGAGAGAGAGACAGAGACAGAGAGAGGCACAGAGACAGAGAGACATAGAGAGAGAGACAGAGAGAGACAGCGAGAGACAGAGAGAGACAGAGACAGAGACAGACAGAGAGAGAGAAGAGAGAGAGAGAGAGAGAGAGAGAGAGAGAGAGAGAAGAGAGAGAGAGAGAGAGAGAGAAGAGAGAGAGAGAGAGAGAGAGAGAGAGAGAGAGAGAGAGAGGAGAGAGAGAGAGAGAGAGGAGAGAGAGAGAGAGAGAGAGAGACAGAGACAGAGTGAGAGATAAGGAGAGAGAGAGAGAGAGAGAGACAGAGAGAGAGAGAGATAGAGAGAGAGACAGAGACAGAGACAGAGACAGAGACAGGGACAGAGACAGAGACAGAGACAGAGAGAGATAGAGAGAGAGATAGAGAGAGAGACAGAGACAGAGAGATAGAGAGTCGCGAACCGTAGCGAAACGCACTGGTAATGGTTGCCCGGTATGGGAGCGGGTGGGGATGAGGGGTGGGAGTGATTGATTGATGGCTGACAGGTGTGTCTGTCGGCAGGAGTAAGTACCTCGCGCCTCCTTACCGGAATCCACAGTGTATGGGGAGTCGTCGTGGGACGAACATCAACACTCTGAAGACAAAGAAAACCTTTTAGACAAAATGGCCTCCACTTCCGCAGGAGAGTGCCCTCTCGCTCTCTCACCCCTCAACACGTGCGACTTCCTGTAGGGGGGAAGCTAATGGACCTCCCCGGCCTTCCTCTCAGGTATGTGGGTTCTCCTCTCCCTCACCCCCTCACCCCCTCCCCAAACAACATATCCAATATGCTGGTTCCCCTCTCATCCTCTAATCACGATCATCAAACTAATATTAACATCACTCAGGATTAAGTCTATGACAAACACACATACATATTCATTTACTCCTTCCTCATATTCCACTCTTATCCTTGTATTTTTCCTACTCTACCACATAGCACACATACTCTCCTACAACATGAACTCCCATCTTTCCTGACCACTTGCCTTAACCCCCGAGGACTAGACCCGCGCGCGCGCGGGGTGGGGGGGCCGCACCTGCTCACCCGCCACTCAAGACCGACACGCGCCAAACTTCCGGGAAATTCCCCAAAAAAAACTTGAGGACGGGAGCGACGCGCACCACCTGGCACTCATCAACATGACCTCCCCTCTTTCATGACCACATACCCAAACACAACACGCTCACACGCGTCCGAAACACGCCAAAACTTCCGGGAAATTCCCCCAAAACCCCATGTGACGACGACGCGCGGCACCTGTCGGGTGGCACTCAAGAGTGCCACCTGGGGCAGCTGGTGCGCGCGGTCGTAGTCACATATTTCACTACTCACAGCCGCCACCACCCACCACCCGCCGCCACCACCCACCACCACCAGCCGCCGCCGCCACCCACCACCCGCCACCACCGCCGCCACCACCACCCACCACCACCGCCGCCACCACCCACCACCGCCAGCCGCCACTACTCATCACAGACGCCGCCACCCGCCACCGCCCGCCACCACCGCCAGACACAGCCGCCAGTGTCCGCCACCGCCACCACTGTACGCCACCGCCGCCACTGTCCGCCACCGCCGTCACTGTCCGCCACCGCCGCCACTGTCCGCCACTGTCCGCCACCGCCACCACTGTCTGCCACCGCCACCACTGTCCGCCCGCCGCCACCACTGTCCGCCCGCCGCCACCACTGTCCGCCCGCCACCACCACTGTCCGCCCGCCGCCACCACTGTCCGCCCGCCGCCATCACTGTCCGCCCGCCGCCTCCACTGTCCGTGTCCGCCCGCCCGCCTCCACTGTCCGCCCGCTGCCACCACTGTCCGCCCGCCGCCGCCACTGTCCGCCCGCCGCCGCCACTGTCCGCCCGCCGCCGCCACTGTCCGCCCGCCGCCACTGTCCACCACCGCCGCCAAAGCCGCCACGGTCCGCCCGCCGCCACTATCCGCCACAGCCGCCACTGTCAGCCCGCCGCCACTGTCCTCCCGCCGCCACTGTCCGCCCGCCGCCACTGTCCGCCCGCCGCCGCCCTGTCCGCCCGCCGCCACTGTCCGCCCGCCGCCACTGTCCGCCCGCCGCCACTATCCGCCACCGCCGCCACTGTCCGCCCGACGCCACTGTCCGCCACCGCCGCCACTTTCCGCCCGCTGCCACTATCCGCCACCGCCCACCACTGTCTGCCACCACCACCACTGTCTGCCACCGCCACCACTGTCTGCCACCGCCACCACTGTCCGCCCGCCGCCACCACTGTCCGCCCGCCGCCACCACTGTCCGCCCGCCGCCACCACTGTCCGCCCGCCGCCACCACTGTCCGCCCGCCGCCTCCACTGTCCGCCCGCCGCCACCACTGTCCGCCCGCCGCCACCACTGTCCGCCCGCCGCCGCCACTGTCCGCCCGCCGCCGCCACTGTCCGCCCGCCGCCGTCACTGTCCGCCCGCCGCCGCCACTGTCCGCCCTCCGCCACTGTCCACCACCGCCGCCGCCACTGTCCACCACCGCCGCCGCCACTGTCCACCACCGCCGCCAAAGCCTCCACGGTCCGCCCGCCGCCACTATCCGCCACAGCCGCCACTATCCGCCACCGCCGCCACTGTCCGCCCGCCGCCACTGTCCGCCCGCCGCCACTATCCGCCACCGCCGCCACTGTCCGCCCGCCGCCACTATCCGCCACCGCCGCCACTGTCCGCCACAGCCGCCTCTCTCCGCCGTACAGCCTCCCCTCTCTCCGTTAGTAAATAATTTTAATTGTTAGTAAATAATAAAAGAAATATAAATTATTAGATTTTTTTTACCCTTCAATTGGTTTTAATATTAAAATTGAAAATAATAATATAATATAAAATATAATAAAAATAATATAATATAAAATATAATTTAATTTCAAGAAATTTAACTTTACACACAAAGATGTGAAAAGGGTTCAGATTATTGGCTCAAACCTTTCATAAGAGATTCATATTGGTATATGAATGGATTATGAATGACTCATGTTAGGAGTGTAAAGTTGCCACAACATCTCAAATTAGTGTTAGATACATATGTCTTGGTTATAAGTTTTGGAAACCTATTTAAGTCCACACACAATATCGTATCTGATACGATAAAACAAACGTTTCCAATACTTTCAAATACTTTCCAGATATGTTGTGGCAACCTAAAATTGTTTGCTGGGTTGTCACTGTGGTGAGCCCCGCGGGTGTGGAGTGGAGGTGTCGGCTTAGAAGCGTGTCGGTCACCTCCCAGGATACCTCGCACGTTGGGCATGAGAGCCGTGGTCCATCATCACAGGTTTTCCTCGCCCTCGGTCTATTGTGGATCTGGAAGTATTAAAGCAGTAAGGGTGGGCAGGAGCTGGTGTGAAGAGGTAACGTGAAAAGCAAAGGCACGGGTGCGTGGGACCCGCATCAAAGCGTACTGCTGGCAACTTAGGCTGTGAGAGTGGTGATAACTGGATGCGACACCTGTTGCGTAAGGCAGGAATGAGTAGAATTGAAAGAAGCCCAGCATAACTGAGTGGGGAACTGCGGGACCACTTACGCTCATCAAGACGAATTAGACTGTAACAAAAGTATTATTAAGAATGGAGAGAAAATGCGGTCTTCCCTTCTACTCTCGTGAAAATCCTCGGCTGGGACACGCCATCTGTAGCCTTGGCAGCTGGACCATTGCAGCTGCGGCATCTTCGGATGGACGCCGCTAGATGTCAACTTTAGCAGCTGGGACATCGTCGGCTGGATACCTCCTTCCGGAGCCTCAGCTGCTGGGTCATCGGCTGAAAACTCGTCAGCCGGGACATCCGGAGCTAGGCTAGGCCCCCCGGTGTCATGCACATCTGGCACACCACCAGCTGGCCCAACAGCTGGGCCTCGCCCAGTGGCCGTAACACTACCAGCTGGGCCCTCAGCTGCTGGATCATCGGCATGTACTACGTTAGCCACCTCCTCAGCAGCTGGGTCTGGCCAAGGCATGCTCAACTGTAAGACCGTCAGCTGAGCCCGCAGCTGCTGGCTCATCGGCTGGGACCACAACAGTTGGCACGTCAGCTGCTGTGCTTGGCCCCCAGGGGCGTGCTCAGCTTGGAACACCACCAGCTGGGCCATCAGCTGCTGGATCATCGGCCGGGACCACATCGGCTGGAACGTCAGCAACTGTGCTTGGTCCCCAGGGGCATGCTCAGCTGGAACACCGCCAGCTGTGCCATCAGCTGCTGGATCATCGGCTGGGACCACAACAGCCGGAACATCAGCAGCTGCCCTAGGGGGGGGAGGCTGGGCTTGGCCCCCAGGGGGCACGCTCAACTGGCCCATCAGCTGCATGGGTCATCGGCAGCGTATCCACGTCGGCCGGTACATCAGCAGCTGTGCCCGGCCCGAAGGCAACTGAGCCAATAGCTGCTGGATCATCCGCAGGAATCACATCAGCGGCAAAACAAATGAGTAGCAAAATTATAATAACCAGTATGGATAATTGAATATGAGGATAATAATAAATAGGGAAAGTGAATAGACATAACCAGAAATAATGACTGAATAATAATTGAGACCTCGTTTGTGTGCTCAGTTAGTGTATACGGCATCGAGTAATGTGGTACATTCATTGTTCCTTATCCCCAAGTAATAAGCACCGGGAGGGGGGGGGGGGACGAATATAATAAAGAATAATAATAAAGAATAATAACACTAGAGAATAGTAACACTAAAGGATAACAATACTAAGGAATAATTGACAGGATTCGGCTGAATCGATTCTTCGGGCCTGAAGTAATTCTTGACTTACTAAAGATAATATAAGCATAAAGAAAGCTGATCTTTCTTAAGTAAAGACTCTTAATAACTGGAGCGCCAGCTGCTGGATCTTCGGCTGGGACCTCGCCAGCCGGAACTTCAACAGCTGGGTTAATAATAATTATAATAAAGATGAAAACGAATCGAGTCTTCGGGACCAAAGGAATTCTTGATCTTAATAAAGATAATATAAGCATAAAGAAAACTTAACCTTTTCTTAAAGTAAAGATTTGTAGTAACTGAAGCCTCAGCTGCTGATCATCGGCTGGGCCGCGCCAGCCAGAACCTCAGCACCTGGGTGAAAAATAATTATAAAAAATAAATAATAAAGAATAATAACAATGAAGAATGACAAAAGTAAGGGCAACGAACCAGCCAGAGATTAACAATCGCTTGGGCACTTCTCAGTTAATGACATCGAGTAATGGGATACAGCAATTGTTCTCTATCCAATAATTAAGAATAAATAAATAATAAATAAATAAATAAATGTTTATTTAGGTAAGGTAAATACATACAAGAGATTTTACAAAGTTTGTTGGATTAATAGATAGAGCTAGTACATACAATGCCTAAAGCCACTATTACGCAAAGCGTTTCGGGCAGGAAAAACATTAATGACTAAAGCTTAATACTAATGGGTAAAAAGAATAAAATGTGTTGAGAACAAATAAAAATAGAGGTAAAAGAGGGGGAACATGGCTCCAAAAGCAGCACAAATACAATTACAAATTATTACAGACAATTACATTCAAACAGCGTTGTTTTGAAAAAAAAAAAAAAAAAAAAAATACATGGGTTGACAACAGAGGGGTAAGGTAGGTTACAGGGAATTTATTAGGTAGTGCTTCGTTTTTATCTTAAACTGGTTGAGAGAGGTACTGTCTTTAACATGGTTGGGAAGGTCATTCCACATTCTGGGTCCCTTGATTTGAAGAGCATTTCTAGTTTGATTAAGTCGTACTCTAGCAATATCAAAACTGTATTTATTTCTGGTGTGGTGCTCATGGGTTCTGTTACAACCTTCAATGAAGCTTTTGAGGTCAGGATTGGCATTACAGTTCAGTGTTTTATATATGTAGGGCAGGGTAGCATACTTGGCCCTCTCCTCTTTCTCATCTACATTAATGACCTTCCAAATGCCTCCCAACACCTCAAACCAATTCTATTTGCTGACGACACAACCTTCATTTAATCCAGTCCTGACCCCCTTGCTCTAAATGCCACAGTAAATACTGAGCTAGAGAAAGTCCATCTTTGGCTAACTGCCAACAAACTCACCCTTAACATTGAGAAAACGTTTTATATTCTGTTTGGCAATAAATCCTCTAATCAGATAAATCTCAAAATAAACAATACCCAAATTTGTAACAAATTAGATGGCAAATTCCTTGGCTTTCTCATCGACCACGAGCTGAATTTCCAGGGACACATTCTAAATATATCAAAAAAAGTTTCAAAAACTGTTGGCATTCTTTCTAAGATCAGATATTATGTACCCCGCCCTGCCCTGGTTACTCTCTATTACTCCCTCATCTATCCATACCTCAACTATGGTATTTGTCCTTTGGGGCTCTACTACCCAAAGTCATTTATGTCTTCTAATTACTCAACACAAAGCTGCTATTAGGACAATATCCAACTCTGGCCCCAGACATCACTCGGTACCCTTACTCAAATCTCTGAATATGTTAGATATTAAGTCACTGCACATTCTCTCTTGTGTATTATACATATATAAAACGCTGAACTGTAATGCCAATCCTGACCTCAAAAGCATCATTGAAGGTTGTAACAGAACCCATGAGCACCACACCAGAAATAAATACAGTTTTGATATTCCTAGAATACGACTTAATCAAACTAGAAATGCTCTACAAATCAAGGGACCCAGAATGTGGAATGACCTTCCCAACCATGTTAAAGACTGTACCTCTCTCAACCAGTTTAAGATAAAAACTAAACACTACCTAATAAATTCCCTGTAACCTACCTCACTCCTCTATTGTCATCCCATGTCTGTTATTTTTTTTAAATCAACACTGTTTGTCAACCTATTGTATTTGTGCTGCTTTTTTCAGTCATGTTCCCCCTTTTTTTTTATCTTTTTTTTTATCTTTATTTGTATTTGTTCTCAACACTTTTTATTCTTTATGCTCAATTAGTATTAAGTTCTAGATATTAATGTTTTTCTTGCCCGAAACGCATTGCGTAATAGTGGCTTTAGGCATTGTATGTACTAGCTCTATCTATATATCAATCCATTAATGTAACATCACTTGTATGTATGCACCTTACCTTACCTGAAATGTATAATACAAATGAGAGAATGTGCAGTAACTTAATATCTAACATATTCAGAGATTTGAGTAAGGGTACCGAGTGATGTCTGGGGCTAGAGTTGGATATTGTCCTAATAGCAGCTTTGTGTTGAGTAATTAGAGGACGTAAATGATTTTGGGTAGCAGAACCCCAAGCACAAATACCATAGTTGAGATATGGATAGATGAGGGAGTAATAGAGAGTCACCAGGGCAGGGCGGGGTACATAATATCTGATCTTAGAAAGAATGCCAACAGTTTTTGAAATTTTTTTTGATATATTTAGAATGTGTCTTTGGAAATTAAGCTTGTGGTCGATGAGAACGCCAAGGAATTTGCCATCTAATTTGTTACAAATTTGGGTATTGTTTATTTTGAGATTTATTTGATTGGAAGATTTATTGCCAAACAGAATATAGAACGTTTTGTCAATGTTAAGGGTAAGTTTGTTGGCAGTTAGCCAAAGATGGACTTTCTCTAGCTCAGTATTTACTGTGGTATTTAGAGCAAGGGGGTCAGGACTGGAGTAAATGAAGGTTGTGTCGTCAGCAAATAGAATTGGTTTGAGGTGTTGGGAGGCATTTGGAAGGTCATTAATGTAGATGAGAAAGAGGAATGGGCCAAGTATGCTGCCCTGAGGAACACCTATGTTGATGGGTAGGGTGGGAGAAATTGTATTATTCACAGAAACATACTGGAGCCTGTAAGTAAGATAAGATTTGAGGTATTGCAGGGAGTGTCCTCTGACTCCATAATGATGTAATTTAAGAAGAAGGTTTTGGTGGTTGACAGTGTCAAAAGCCTTACGCAGGTCCACAAATAACCCAACAGGGAACTCCTTTTTATCAAGAGCTGCGTGAATCAAGTTAGTCATACTAATAAGTGCATCGTTAGTGCTTTTTTTGGGTCTGAAGCCATATTGACAAGAGCTAAGTATATTGTGTTTGGCTAGAAAAGAGTAAAGCTGCTTGTAGATTAGTTTTTCGAATATTTTTGACAAGTTAGGCAGGATTGATATAGGTCTGTAGTTGTTAACATCTGTGAGATCACCACATTTGTGGACAGGGGTTACTCTTGCTTTTTTTAGAATGTCTGGAAAGGTTTGGAGTTCAAGTGACTTGTTGAAGAGCAATGCAATAGCAGGGGCTAAAGATCTGGAGGCTTTTTTGTAAATTAAAGTTGGTATCTCCTCGAGGGCACTAGACTTGGTTTTAAGGGAAAGGATTATCTCATTGACATCAGTGGAATTAATAGGCTTTACGTACAGAGACTGTGGATAGTTACCTGTAAGATAGTCCTTAACATCAGTACTGGAAGATGGAATATCATTTGCAAGGGATGACCCAATGGAAGAGAAGAACCTATTGAACTCAATAGCAGAATCAGAGGCTGAAAGCTGACCAACGTTATTGGACAGGAGTGTTGGTTTGTTATTTAAAATCTTCTTTGATCCAAATATATGTGAAATTGTGCTCCAAGTTATTTTAATGTTGCTCTTTATTTGGGTAAATTTATCTTCATAGTATTTAGTTTTGGCTCGTCTAATTATTTTAGAAAGCAATAACGAGTAATTCTTTGAGAATTCTTTGGAGACGGTTCCTAACCTATACTTCTTCTCAAGGTCGTGTTTTTTGTTATTGGATTTAAGTATTCCCTTTGTAAGCCAAGGATTATTAAGCCGTTTGCTTGTGACTTGTTTTGTAAGCATAGGACAGTGGGTGTTATAAAGGCTAAGAGTTGTTTGTAGAAAAGATTGCACTGCTAGGTTGATGTCCCCTATGTTACCTAACTCGGACTCGCAGTTGACATTATCAGCAGCAGTTATAAAATTGTTTATAACAGTTTCATTGTGCAGCCTAAAGCTTAACTCCCTTGACTCAAGAGGTGGTTTGATAATGTTAGTTAAGAGAAATGTGGGGTAATGGTCTGTAGTGCTATCGGTGATTATACCTGAAGTAAGTGGAGAGGTTATGTTGGTCCAGATGTGATCTAGAGTCGTAGCAGTACTATCAGTGATTCTAGTTGGTCTAGTGATTAAGGGTATGAGGAAGCAGGAATTCATACAGTTGAGGAAGCTAACAGCATTAGAGTGTTCAGGCTCGCAGAGGTCAATATTAAAGTCCCCTGCGATAATTAGATGGTTTTTGTTCAGACTGTTATCTAGTATTAGATTTCTAAGGTTTGAATTGAATTCGGACACATCAGTGTTAGGAATTCTATAGACTGCACCCACAGACAGGACAGACTCGGCACCCTTGACTCTGAAACTGGCGAAGATATACTCCCCACAGCAGTCTCTAGTTCTAATTATTTTTAAGCATGTTAGTTCTTGGTGGTAGTAAAGAGCAGTGCCACCACCTCTCTAAAGTTGACGACAGTTGTGAATTGCCGAGTAGTTAGGCATGTTAAAGAGTTGAGTAGTATCCTCTTTCAACGACGTTTCAATAAGTACAATAAAGAGAATTTGTTGTCAATAGTTTCAATCAAGGCACTAACATCATCGAAGTGTTTACCTAGGGATCTAACGTTCAAGTTGATTACAGAGATATTGTGATTATCTGTTAATACATTGTTTACATCATGTGCTGTAAAATATCTGCAATTTTGATCATTGAAGTGATGATTGTCATAGATAGTGGATAAGAGGTTTAGTTCTGGGTCTATACTTGTCTGCATAAAAAGGCTGTTTGCAGGAAAACAAGGCAAGAATGGCAAATTACATAATAGAAAACAAAGAAAAAAGTAGAATAAAAATTCTAAGGTAATATAAACTTAATGGTAATTTTAAGTAAATAAAAAACTTAATGGTAACTAGAAATGTAAAAAATGAACTAGAATAATTAATAACAATAGATGACCAAAAAAGTAAAAAAGCAATTATGAAATCTATAAAATGAAAAGCTTGCTTACTATACTATTATAAGTACACTATAGTTGAATACTAAAGTTACACTAAAACAAACTGAGGTAGTTTAAATAGATACACTCAGGAACACTGGATAATGAAGTTAATACTAGAGGACACAGGCAAAACCAGTGTACTATGGAACATGGGAGTAAAAAGAAAAAAAAGACAATAATAAAGATGACAATATTATTATTTTTTTTTTTAACTAAAGTTAAAACCTTTTGAAAGGAAAGCCAGAGCTAAAGTACACAAAGGTAGTTAAATGAGATTATAATTTGAATTCAGGCTATACAGCAGTTATCCCACAGTCACTGAGGAAAGAATTAAGGTGAGCTTCAGTGGTTATTGAATAGGTTTTCCAGTGTCAGTCCTCCTAGCTATAATTTTACCATCTCGCACAAAACAGTGTTAATTGTAGGGGAATTTTTACAGAAACCACGCAGTTTAAAAAAGAGATTTTGCCTGAACCTGGTCAGACATTCATTCACATAAACAGTGGATTTACTAGCGACTGCAGATGAGATAAGATCAGACTTGCGGGAGCAGCTATCTAGTTTTAAACGAATTCTCCTGTTATTAGTACCAGATGATTTGGTACCCACTCTATAAGCTGCTTTGATGTCATTTTTTTGGATTGAATACCTTAACTTATCCTGCAATACCTTGATCACGATGGCAGCACAGTCTTCTCCATCAGTTTCTTGGGGAAAATCACGCGAAGAGATAATTACAGACTCAAGTAGTTTATGTTGGTCTGTCTCGTCTTGGGTAAAATAATAATGGAGATGGGCCGGCTGCTCTGGAACGCCTATGGCTAACACTGAAAACTTCACTCAATCTGTAGCCCCGTGTGGGCCGCCCTTGCAGGCGACACTAGGGGGTGGCGTTGACGGCTAAGTCGAAGCCCAGCAAACATTTTCATGTTTTTAAAACATCCTAAAAACGACATTTCATTGTTTTCAGCACGTTTATAATTACGTTTAGAAAAGGTTTTTTGAGAACTTTTATATACGACCTTAGAACGTAAATAATTAACATTTCTAAAAACTTTTTTATAATCTTTTAATTACCTATATTAAAACGTTCAGGGTAAATTAGGGTATAATAATTTTTTAGTTCATATCTGAAATAGAAAGGGAGAGAAAGAAAGAAGACATATCTGAGAAAGAAATGGACATCCTATATATGTATGTGCAAATTACAAATAAATAGGGTACAAAAAGAGAATTAAAATATTATATTTATTTAATTAAGAATGAGTAATACAACAAAATATATGTAATAGCTCGAAATATATAGACTATATCTATAACAGAATATAAAAGTAAAAATTTAAAAATCTATAAAAATCTATATATGCAATATGTAAACACAATAGATTTTGTGATCAAGCAGCCTGTGATTCATGTCATGCTGAGATCAGTCTGACGTTACAAGCAGTTATTGTTACTTAAAACTAAAACAAGTAAAATTTTCCGAGTATACATATAACACTATAGTTTTTCTGACTAATAATAAAAATCTATTAATCAAAAGTTTAGGACTAATTAACTAAAAATAAAAATCTACAAGTGAATGTAAACAGTCAAGTATAATATTCACGTAGAAAGAGAAAGAAATAAGAGAGAGAGAAGGAAAGAAAGAGAAAGAAAGAGAGAGAAGGAAAGAAAGAGAAAGAAAGAAAGGGAGAAAGAGAGAGAGAAAGAAAAGAAAAAACAGTCATGTATAATATTCATATTAGCACCATGCAATATAACTTAGATTAAGTAAAAATCTCAGACATTTTTAAATCAAATGAAATATGAGAGCCAGAGAGAGAGAGCGAGAGCCAGAGAGAGAGCGTGAGCCAGAGCCAGAGAGAGAGCCAGAGAGAGAGAGAGAGCCAGAGAAGAGAGAGCCAGAGAGAAAGAGAGAGCCAGAGCCAGAGAGAGAGAGAGCCAGAGAGAAAGAGAGAGCCAGAGAGAGAGGAGAGCCAGAGCCAGAGAGAGAGAGAGAGCCAGAGCCAGAGAGAGAGAGAGCCAGAGCCAGAGAGAGAGAGAGCCAGAGAGAGAGAGCGTGAGCATGAGCCAGAGAGAGAGTGAGTCAGAGCTAGAGAGAGAGTCAGAGCCAGAGAGAGAGAGAGAGCCAGAGCCAGAGAGAGAGCCAGAGAGAGAGCCAGAGAGAGAGCCAGAGAGCGAGAGCCAGAGAGCGAGAGCCAGAGAGAGCGAGAGCCAGAGAGAGCCAGAGAGCCAGAGAAAGAGAGGGGGAGAGAGAGAGAGAGAGAGAGAGAGAGAGAGAGAGAGAGAGAGAGAGAGAGAGAGAGAGAGAGAGAGAGAGAGAGAGAGAGAGAGAGAGAGGGCCAGAGCCAGAGAGAGAGAGCCAGAGCCAGAGAGAGAGAGAGAGCCAGAGAGATAGAGAGAGCCAGAGAGAGAGAGAGAGCCAGAGAGAGAGAGCCAGAGCCAGAGAGAGAGAGAGAGCCAGAGAGAGAGAGAGCCAGAGAGAGAGAGAGCCAGAGAGAGAGAGAGCCAGAGAGAGAGAGAGCCAGAGAGAGAGCAAGAGAGCCAGAGAGAGAGCAAGAGAGCCAGAGAGAGAGAGAGAGCCAGAGAGAGAGCAAGAGAGCCAGAGAGAGAGCAAGAGAGCCAGAGAGCAAGAGAGAGAGAGAGAGCGAGAGAGAGAGAGAGCAAGAGAGCCAGAGAGAGAGAGCGAGAGAGAGAGAGCGAGAGAGGAGAGAGAGCCAGAGAGAGAGAGAGAGAGAGAGAGAGAGAGCAAGAGAGCCAGAGAGAGAGCGAGAAAGAGAAAGAAAGAGAGAGAGAGAGAGAAAGAGAAAGAAAGAGAGAGAGAGAGAGAGAGAGAGAGAGAGAGAGAGAGAGAGAGAGAGAGAGAGAGAGAGAGAGAGAGAGAGAGAGAGGAGAGAGAGAGAGAGAGAGAGAGAGACGAGAGAGTGAGAGAGAGAGAAGAGAGAGAGAGAGAGAGGAGGAGAGAGAGAGAGAGAGAGAGAAAGAGACAGAAAGACACACACACAACAAAAGAGGAGACAGAACAAAATTAAGGCAAGGAGAGAGAAGACAGAACAGAAACAACAGAGAGAGGAGAGAAATGAGAAATCATTGAAGAGAAGGGGAAGAGAAACACAAGATAAGAAAAAGATACAAGAAAAATATACAAGATAAAAATGACATAAATGAATACCACAAATATAAAAAAGTAAAGGAAGAGAGAAGCTAGAAGAGACAGGAAACGAGAGGTGTTAGAAGAGAGGAGGAAAGGAGAGATTAAAAGACAAGAAAAACAGGAGAGAAACATAAAAGAAATAAAAAAAAAAAGGGACATTTGTGAGGAGAGAGAAAATAAAGAGACCAGAGAAGACCATATATCAAGAGTGTGAGGATAAAGAATTATATATTTTCTTAGTAGACATCCTCTGGCTCTTGTTGCCCCTCTTGTATACGAATTGTACTTGCAAGTTTTCCCTGAAAAGATATTAACAAAATTAATATTTAATTATTTATTTATATAAATTACACACACAAAACTTTATATATATAATATATATATATATATATATATATATATATATATATATATATATATATATATATATATATATATATATATATATATATAATTTCGTAAACCTCACCCTGTAAACATTCATGTTTCTACATGTTAAACAAGCTACGAGGATGAGGGAAGGGGATGTTCCCTCCATGCTGGATATTATATTTACCAGGAAAGAGAAAGATATATTTATCATTCAGTACCTCCCTCCTTTGGTACCTCCCTTTTCCTCCTTTCAGTACCTCCCTCCTTTTACCCAAGTGACATTGTCACTTGGGTAAAAGTGACCATGTCTTTTGGGAATAAAGTATGCAATGCATTATAATCTGGAAGAAAATGAGCTTGAAGCAGTTGAAAAACCTGACTTGTGGAGAGGTCATTATGGGGAACTCATATTTCCTTAAGGAATTTGACAAACACTTGCTGTTAGGACATGAAGTAAATGAGATGTATGTCAAGTTTTGTGAAATATATGATAATGGCACAACAAAATTTATACTAAAGCAGAGATGCAGAACTAGGAAAAAGGGAAAATTGCCCAAACATACAAGCAATACAAAGATGCGAGAAACAACAATAGCAGTAAGGAGAGGGGCAGAAAGACTATGACTTTCAGTCATATTCAACAACACAAATATACATACACACACACACATTATTGGAAAAAATTGGAATTGGAATATTGGAAAAAATAATTAAAACTAAATGGGTAGAACACCTGGAGAGAAATGATATAATTTCAGACAGACAGTATGGTTTTCGATTTGGAAGATCCTGTGTATCGAATTTACTCAGTTTCTATGATCGAGCAACAGATATATTACAGGAAAGAGATGGTTGGGTTGACTGCATCTATCTGGACCTAAAAAAGGCATTCGACAGAGTTCACATAGAGAGGTTGTTCTGGAAACTGGAAAATATTGGAGGGGTGACAGGTAAGCTTCTAACATGGATGAAAATTTTTCTGACTGATAGAAAAATGAGGGCAGTAATCAGAGGCAATGTATCAGACTGGAGAAATGTCACAAGTGGAGTACCACAGGGTTCAGTTCTTGCACCAGTGATGTTTATTGTCTACATAAATGATCTACCAGTTGGTATACAGAATTACATGAACATGTTTGCTGATGATGCTAAGATAATAGGAAGGATAAGAAATTTAGATGATTGTCATGCCTTCAAGAAAACCTGGATAAAATAAGTATATGGAGCACCACTTGGCAAATGGAATTTAATGTTAATAAATGCCATGTTAGGGAATGTGGAACAGGAGAACATAGACCCCACACAACCTATACATTATGTGAGAAATCTTTAAAGAATTCTGATAAAGAAAAGAGATCTAGGGGTGGTTCTAGATAGAAAACTATCACCTGAGAACCACATAAAGAATATTGTGCGAGGAGCCTATGCTACGCTTTCTAACTTTAGAATTGCGTTTAAATACATGGATGGTGATATACTAAAGAAATTGTTCATGACTTTTGTTACGCCAAAGCTAGAATATGCAGCTGTTGTGTGGTGCCCAACAACAGAAGTTGGCCCATATCTTAAGAAACACATCAACAAACTGGAAAAGGTGCAAAGACATGCTACTAAGTGGCCCCAGAACTGAAGGGCAAGAGCTACGAGGAGAGGTTAGAGGCATTAAATATGCCAAAACTAAAAGACAGAAGAAAGAGGTGATATGATCACTACATACAAAATAGTATCAGGAATTGATAAAATCGACAGGGAAGATTTCCTGAGACCTGGAACTTCAAGAACAGGAGGTCATAGATTGAAACTAGCTTAACACAGATGCTAAAGAAATATAAGAAAATTCACTTTCGCAAATAGCGTGGTAGACGGTTGGAACAAGTTAGGTGAGAAGGTGGTGGAGGCCAAGACTGTCAGTAGTTTCAAAGCGTTATATGACAAAGAGTGCTGGGAAGACGGTCTCATCCTGTAACTACACTTAGGTATTTACACACACACTATATATATATATATATATATATATATATATATATATATATATATATATATATATATATTAATATATTATATATATATATATATATATATATATATTATATATATATATATATATATATTGTGACGGAGTTCCCCCCCTTATAATTCTCCCACGCCTGCAGTAAGAGTCATGTCTACTTTTCCCAAGCGTTCTCTACGTTGCAGGCTACAATTTGATATATGGGAGAGAGTGAAGTGTTCTCGGAGAGCCGAGAAATTTGTGAAATAGTAATATTTTGGCCTGTGGTTTAGGCCCTTTAGGGAGCCAAGATGGCGCTCCTCTCTGATCTCCCGCCAAAACCGTGTGACGTCAGTGGCACCGGATTGGTCACCGACAGCATGTGGCACCGGGAGCCAATGAAAACCTCCCGTAGCGAAAGTGACGTCACGAAGGAAGGGGGTCCGGCCAGCGCCCCTGGCGCCAGCAGTCAGACACGACACGTCATAGAGGTCGGACGTGCGACGAGTGGTCCTGTCTGTCGGACAGCTGTTTCCCACTACCGTGGATTTACGCGTCACCTGAAGTCCGCCAGTACTCTGAGAAGTCTTCCCTAGTTCATGTGTTGAACCAGAAGAGGGAATTGACGGTTATTTGAGCAACAAGTGCTCCAGTCAGGTACTGTGCCAGTAGCAGTGAAGCCGTGCAGTGACGTATGTTGACGTCTGTGGCAATTCACCAGTTCGTGACAGCGTAGTGGCTGACAGAGCCACTGGGTAGCTGAGGAAGAGAGGACTATTTGGGGAAACCGAACGACTGTAGCTGAGACGTAGGCGACAGCCGTTGCTGGGAGAAGACGACGGCCAGGAGACCGACTCCAACCTTCAAGAAGTCAAGGAGGAGGACGGACCTGCAGTGAGGAGGCACGGAGACGACGCGCTAAACGGTGGGACGACGAGAGGCTCTGGTAGGACACGACGACGTGTAGTGTGGGGGCGTTCCCGACACGAGGACCAGGAGCTACATCTCGACTCTCATCGGAGGATAGGGTGAAGTAGGTGGTTCTAGTTCCCTCCCCATTCCCCTTTAGTTAGCTATATTATTTGGCTATATTATCTAGCCTGAAGATTTTATATGTCGTGAGCAAGTCTCACCTATGTCACGGTAAAGCACCAGTGTGCTAGACAGTACTATCAAGAGTACTTGTAATATTCATGTTGATTATTGGTGTGTACAGGCACCAGGAACCAGTGATAAATTTACTGTGTTGTGTATATCTTTCTATAGATTTTGATATGAACATATAGTGGTAAATTATATATAATATTATGCCAGTATTTGGAGGTTAGGCTATGTGCCCAGAAACTATTTATTTTCCATGTATTGATGATTGATTTATATACCATATATATGTCTATGTTCATTCAGTGAATAATCATTTGTGAGTACAGTGAATTATTGCGTTATCGCCCACGAGAGAAAGTACTGAAAACTCCGTGTTAATATTTCATAATATATTGTTGGATAAATAACATGTAAGACCATTACAGTGAATCATTGTAGAATTGATTGTAGAAAAGACTGTTTGAGCCTGAGTACAGTGTAACTAAGTAATTCGGTTTATTTGTGCCAATATCGAGTGTGCGAGTTTCTAGTAATATTGGAGAATTTAAAGAAACGCGCGCGTGAATCTAGCAAACAAGCAAATTTCGCGCGGAGAGTCCATTGCGATCAGCTGTTCTTGACACTTGATGAGGAGGGGAGAGTGTTGCCCTCTAGCGGTCGCATAATATCCGTGGGAATTACCGGCCGAGTCAGGATCAGTTGATTTATGATTATTGTGTGGCCTTGTGACATCTTTCATACATTTTAAGTAAAATACAAAACTCTTGTGTTTTTATCATCCCCTCCATTGATCTTGTGGCTATACTATACCTGTAAGCATAGAGTGATAACAATAAGTACCTGCCTGATTCCTGATCTTTGAGTGTGACCTTGCCAAGGCTACCACTGAATACACCAGTCCACTGAGGGTGTTACTGGCCACCTTAAACACCAGTTGGCGATCTTGTGTTTAACCGTAGAGCCCTATTGTTGGGGAGGGCACACGACAGTCGATGTGAACGAGTCGTGTTCTCACTCTTTCTTAATAAGAGGCCGTTAAGATTGACTGGGAGACTCTCCTGGCGTGCAGTGGCGCCGTGAGGATCGAGGGAAGACCCGCAGGGCTACGGTGAGTTACCTTGAGCATAACTATTGCTCACCCCAGAGTAAGGGTAGAGAATAATAGAGAGGTGAAACCCCAACATTGGCGACCTTGCCAGGATTAGATCGGAGTAAAGGTTGCAGTGGTACTTGGCAGTGGTGTTAGAGATCAGGTGCAGGTTAACACTCGTAGCACAAGATGGAGGATGATAAAGTAGCGAGGTTTATTGACTCTAGAGACGAACAGGTGCTGGAAGAGTGCACCAAGGCACAGTTACAGGCTATAGCGGATCATTTTGGAATAAAGCTGAAATCTGCCCGAGTTGGTGAAAGAAGACTAGAGATAATGGCTCAGCTAAAGGCTCGAGACGAAGCTTTGGGGGAGGAACGGCCCCAAACACCTGCCAGTGAGGGTGAACACCTGAGTATTGGTGGAAGCAGCAGGGGATCCAGCGGCAGCAGGCACAGCATTAAGCTGGAAATAATGAAGCTGCAGCTAGAAGCACAGCAGCGCAAAGAAGAGCGAGAAGAAGCGCAGCTGAGGAGAGAAGAAGCACAGCAGCGCAAAGAAGAGCGAGAAGCAGAAGCAGCAGGAGAGAAGAGCACAGCGCAAAGAAGAGCAAGAGCGAGAAGCACAGAAGGTGAGGAGCGAGAAGCACAGCTGCGCCGGGAAGAGCAGAGCGAGAAGCACAGCTGCGCGGGAAGAGCAGAGCGAGAAGCACAGCTGCGCCGGGAAGAACAGGAGCGAGAAGCACAGACGAAGCGTGAGGAGCGAGAAGCACAGCTGCGCCGGGAAGAGAGACGAGAAGCACAGCTGCGCCGGGAAGAGCAAGAACGAGAAGCACAGCTACGCAGGGAAGAACGAGAGCAAGAAGTTAGGCTGAGACAAATGGAAATAGAAGCCAACCAGGAGGTGGAGCTGAAGCGAGCTGAACTGGGACTAGGTGCCCCTGCCCCGCCACAGGAAGACCGACGAGTGAGGGAACGAGACCTGCCGGTCTTTGTGCCTAGTGAAGCCGAAAGTTTCTTCGATCACTTTGAGAGAGTTGCTGCTATGAAGAGGTGGCCGAGGGCGGAGTGGGCGGAGTTGGTCCAAGGAGGCTCACAGGGGAAGCTCGCCAAGCCTTCACTATGCTCGACTTCCAAGAATGCACTAACTACGATGCGGTAAAACGAGCTGTGCTCCGTTCCTTTAAGCTCACGCCAGAGTGTTACAGAAAGAGGTTTAGAGAATGTACCCGGTTGCCAGGAAAATCGTATGCGGAGACGGCGAGGGACATGAAAGAAAGCTCCTTAAGTGGCTGGACTCTGAAGAAGCAAGGTCGGTCGAAGAGGTCAAGGAACTAATGGCCATGGAAAAGTTTATGTCCGTGCTCTCTCCTGAGATCAGGATGAGGGTAAAGGAGGCGGACATAAAGGACCTGAGGGCCGCAGCCGACCGGGCCGACATGCTAGAAGAAGCCCTACGCCCACGCCGAGAGGGACAGAACCGACCACCCGCATACGTCGGAAACGATCGGAGTTATAGAAGGACGGATGGATGGAGGACAGGAACGAGTTCTCCCAAGTCCCATTTCTCAAGTTGGAACACCCGAGGAACAAAAGGTGTTGTAGAGCCGATAGGGGAGAACCAAGCTGAGAGCTCGGGAACTGTTACTGCAGGGAAAGAAACGACAAGTGAGGCGGGAAAGACACAGGGTGTGACGGTCTCTGGAGGCAGTGCTAAGGCGAGCGGTGGCGGATGGTCTCCGCCGAGGGGCCGCTGCTACAACTGCGGAATACCCGGACACGTCGCGCGGGAATGCAGACGCCCTAAGCAGCGGGGACACGTTGCTTTAGTGATGTTCGAGGACCAGAGGGCCGAGGGAGTGCGGGATGAACCCGTGCTGAATGGGGAGAAGAAAGTTCACCCATTCATGTGTCAAGGAACCGTAAGGATGGGGGTCGCAGACCCCATCCCGTGAAGATGCTAAGAGACACCGGGGCTGACTTTACCCTGGTAAGTGAAACCCTGTTCCCCGAGGGTTACAAAGTACCAGTGTGGGGGTGGCAAGTGTGACCACTGTGGGAGGCCCAGTGAGGATGCCCCTACACCAGGTAACTTTAAATTCCGATATGGCTGCCAGACCCTAGAGGTGGGAGTCTGTACATCAATGCCCAAGATGGAGGCGCAGGTCATCTTGGGGAATGACGCGTGTGGAGGATGTCCTCCCGCATCTCGTGAAAGGCGAAGAGTGCCCAGAACAACACGAGGAGACAGGCGAAGATTGAACGCCTGTGGGGACGAGAAGGGAATCGCACCGGTGGCGATCCCAGTTTGTACTGTGACACCGAGACAACGCGAAGAACCAGGAGGTTGTGGATCTGATGGGGCTGAGGAGTCGACTGACAGCCTGGGAACAGATCACCTCTGCGTAGGACCCAGAGAACGAGTGGAGGGCGAGAGTAGCCCGAATGGTGAGTTGCAGGTGACACTCACCAGTTCTCCAGGGGTAAGCCGCACTCGTCTCGGAGAGTTACAGCAGGGGAGTTCCCCGAATTGGTTAGTAAGGCCGAAGGAGGACGTGTGGGTCCTGAGAAGGCTTACTTTCCATTTATCTATATTATATATGCCATGCTATTCATGATGAGGGAACGATGGACGCCAGGAGCAACCGTGGGAACGGTGAATAAATATGTCCAGAAGTTCGAAGAACATCTCACTAGAGCGAAGAAACTGGCTAGGAAACTCCTGAAGAAGGCGCAACGTAAGATGTCGGAGTGGTACGACAGGAGAGCTGCGCAGAGGGATTTTCAGGCCGGATCCAAAGTAATGGTTGTGCTGCCAGGTAAAGGTAGAGTGACCAGGTCGCGGTTCAAGAGACCATACCGAGTGCTGCGACGGTTGGGTCCAGTGTCGTACGAGATTGGGAAGCCGGATGGACCCCGAAAGAAACAGGTGTGTCGCAGACCGCCTGAGACCTTTCTTCACTGTGGAAGGAAGAGCCGCCAAGCAGGACGGAACGATACCCGAGAAACCCAGCGGAAGACGGGTCTGAGTGTACCGAGGGACCGAGAACTCCCGGAGGAGGAAAGTAAGTGGTCCAGGGCGGACGGCACCAGTCTCACCCGCACTGAGAGTCTGACAAGGATCAAGGTCAAGCACATCAAGGGGAAGGACGACGTAGTAGCGGATGCCCTATCCCGCATACACTAACAGACATGACTCTTATTTTAAGGGGAGGGGTATGTGACGGAGTTCCCCCCCTTATAATTCTCCCACGCCTGCAGTAAGAGTCATGTCTGCTTTTCCCAAGCGTTCTCTACGTTGCAGGCTACAATTTGATATATGGGAGAGAGTGAAGTGTTCTCGGAGAGCCGAGAAATTTGTGAAATAGTAATATTTTGGCCTGTGGTTTAGGCCCTTTAGGGAGCCAAGATGGCGCTTCTCTCTGATCTCCCGCCAAAACCGTGTGACGTCAGTGGCACCGGATTGGTCACCGACAGCATGTGGCACCGGGAGCCAATGAAAACCTCCCGTAGCGAAAGTGACGTCACGAAGGAAGGGGGTCCGGCCAGCGCCTGGGCCAGCAGTCAGACACGACACGTCATAGAGGTCGGACGTGCGACGAGTGGTCCTGTCTGTCGGACAGCTGTTTCCCACTACCGTGGATTTACGCGTCACCTGAAGTCCGCCAGTACTCTGAGAAGTCTTCCCTAGTTCATGTGTTGAACCAGAAGAGGGAATTGACGGTTATTTGAGCAACAAGTGCTCCAGTCAGGTACTGTGCCAGTAGCAGTGAAGCCGTGCAGTGACGTATGTTGACGTCTGTGGCAATTCACCAGTTCGTGACA
This sequence comes from Procambarus clarkii, assembly GCF_040958095.1. NCBI lineage: Eukaryota > Metazoa > Arthropoda > Malacostraca > Decapoda > Cambaridae > Procambarus > Procambarus clarkii. Next base: position 48,512,971 of record NC_091168.1, on the reverse strand, counting down.
GCGTAGTGGCTGACAGAGCCACTGGGTAGCTGAGGAAGAGAGGACTATTTGGGGAAACCGAACGACTGTAGCTGAGACGTAGGCGACAGCCGTTGCTGGGAGAAGACGACGGCCAGGAGACCGACTCCAACCTTCAAGAAGTCAAGGAGGAGGACGGACCTGCAGTGAGGAGGCACGGAGACGACGCGCTAAACGGTGGGACGACGAGAGGCTCTGGTAGGACACGACGACGTGTAGTGTGGGGGCGTTCCCGACACGAGGACCAGGAGCTACATCTCGACTCTCATCGGAGGATAGGGTGAAGTAGGTGGTTCTAGTTCCCTCCCCATTCCCCTTTAGTTAGCTATATTATTTGGCTATATTATCTAGCCTGAAGATTTTATATGTCGTGAGCAAGTCTCACCTATGTCACGGTAAAGCACCAGTGTGCTAGACAGTACTATCAAGAGTACTTGTAATATTCATGTTGATTATTGGTGTGTACAGGCACCAGGAACCAGTGATAAATTTACTGTGTTGTGTATATCTTTCTATAGATTTTGATATGAACATATAGTGGTAAATTATATATAATATTATGCCAGTATTTGGAGGTTAGGCTATGTGCCCAGAAACTATTTATTTTCCATGTATTGATGATTGATTTATATACCATATATATGTCTATGTTCATTCAGTGAATAATCATTTGTGAGTACAGTGAATTATTGCGTTATCGCCCACGAGAGAAAGTACTGAAAACTCCGTGTTAATATTTCATAATATATTGTTGGATAAATAACATGTAAGACCATTACAGTGAATCATTGTAGAATTGATTGTAGAAAAGACTGTTTGAGCCTGAGTACAGTGTAACTAAGTAATTCGGTTTATTTGTGCCAATATCGAGTGTGCGAGTTTCTAGTAATATTGGAGAATTTAAAGAAACCGCGCGCGTGAATCTAGCAAACAAGCAAATTTCGCGCGGAGAGTCCATTGCGATCAGCTGTTCTTGACACTTGATGAGGAGGGGAGAGTGTTGCCCTCTAGCGGTCGCATAATATCCGTGGGAATTACCGGCCGAGTCAGGATCAGTTGATTTATGATTATTGTGTGGCCTTGTGACATCTTTCATACATTTTAAGTAAAATACAAAACTATTTGTGTTTTTATCATCCCCTCCATTGATCTTGTGGCTATACTATACCTGTAAGCATAGAGTGATAACAATAAGTACCTGCCTGATTCCTGATCTTTGAGTGTGACCTTGCCAAGGCTACCACTGAATACACCAGTCCACTGAGGGTGTTACTGGCCACCTTAAACACCAGTTGGCGATCTTGTTTAACCGTAGAGCCCTATTGTTGGGGAGGGCACACGACAGTCGATGTGACGAGTCGTGTTCTCACTCTTTCTTAATAAGAGGCCGTTAAGATTGACTGGGAGACTCTCCTGGCGTGCAGTGGCGCCGTGAGGATCGAGGGAAGACCCGCAGGGCTACGGTGAGTTACCTTGAGCATAACTATTGCTCACCCCAGAGTAAGGGTAGAGAATAATAGAGAGGTGAAACCCCCAACAATATATATATATATATGTGTCGTACCAAGTAGCCAGAATGCACTTTTCAGCCTACTATGCAAGGCCCAATTTGCCTAATATGCCAAGTTTTCATAATTAATATATTTTCTCTATTTTTTTTCTTATGAAATGAAAAAGCTATCCATTTCATTATGTATGAGGTCAATTCTTTTTTATTGGAGTTAAAATTAATATAGATATATGACCGAACCTAACCAACCCTACCTAACCTATCTTTATAGGTTAGGTTAGGTAGCTGAAAATGTTAGGTTAGGTAGTCGAAAAAACATTAATTCATGAAAACTTGGCTTATTAGGCAAATCGGGCCTTGCATAGTAGGCTGAGATGTGCGTTCTGGCTACTAGGTACGACACACACACACACACATATATATATATATGTCGTACCTAGTAGCCAGAACACACTTTCAGCCTACTATGCAAGCCCGATTTGCCTAATAAGCCAAGTTTCATGAATTAATTGTTTTCGACTACCTAACCTACCTAACCTAACCTAACTTTTTCGGCTACCTAACCTAACTAACCTATAAAAGTAGGTTAGGTTAGGTTAGG